>NW_006262339.1:2574526-2739673 GCF_000493195.1 Citrus x clementina | reverse complement strand
CATGGGCTATCAGTACTTGGCATGTGCATAACTGCATATGGCTGAGCCCATGAACTTGGCCTGGGCTGTATGGAGTCCAGGTTAACAATGGGCAATAGCCCATGAGGCTTTCATTTCATTATTTTATCATTTCGGTTTGTTATTTTTGAAGATACAAAAGTAAAATGTGCTCGTGCAATTACTCTTAGCTAGAATGTGAAGTCGAAAAATCTTTTTCGCTTAAAAAATAAAGATTTATCAAATTTAGCATAATAACAATCGTTTTTTCAGAATAAGAACAAATAAAAAATATAAATAAGACGTCTATACTTTACTATGAAAAAGAGCCAAGAGACCGCGCGCGCGAAAATGTTGACGTGGCGTTGTGGGGTTTCTGTTCCTATCGTCTTTCACTTACCATTCTCTGCGAGGACTTTAATCAAACACCTTCCGTCTTCGAACCAAAACACGTTTTGTCCTCACAGAACCCGTGCAAAAACCCTAACTACCACCAGAATCGTTAACTCTTCTCACTTTGAAACCCTAAATACGCGCCAACAAGAACAGATTCATCTCTACGTCGATGCCCTTCTTCAATGGAACCGGGTATCCCTTTTCTGTATTTATTTTTATGTTTTTCTATTTGGGTTTATTTTTAAAAAAACGAAAACAAAATTTGCAGAAAATGAATCTAACGGCTGTTAAAGACGTGAACGAAGTAATGGAAAGGCACATTGACGATTCACTTGCAATTATACCTCCTATAAAAAACTCGTACACTTCACATTGCGATAGTTCATGCAATAGCAATCTTAAGCTTGTTGATGTTGGAACCGGCGCGGGGCTTCCCGGTTTGGTTTTAGCTATTGCTTGTCCAGGTTGTCTTCTTCAACATTAAAAAATGTATATTTAATTAGTTTTCCTACAAATTTATTAATTTTGTCTGTTTCTAAAATTTGTTTAATGATAATTTATGGGGAGCCTCTAAGTTACAATAATTGTAACATACATCCCTTATGTGAACCACACAAAATTATAGGACCCACAATTTGTGTGGTTCACATGAAGAATGTATGTTACAATTATTGTAACTTAGCATTTGCCTAATTTATGTGGATAGATTGGAAAGTAACTCTTCTAGAGTCGATGAACAAGCGATGTGTTTTCTTGGAGCATGCTGTTAGTCTTACTCAGTTGTTAAATGTTCAAATTGTAAGGGGAAGAGCTGAGGTATTGTTATTCTTATTTTTCCTTTTGCGCCTGATTTGCATCTTTTAGATTGTTCAATGTATGGCTCCGTTTACATTGTAGTGGCTAAAATAGATTCTGAATCTTGTTAGAGGACAGACTTTGGGGAAGGATGTATCCTTCAGAGAACAATATGATGTAGCGGTTGCCAGAGCAGTAGCAGAAATGAGAATTTTAGGTAATTATGTTTTTATCTTTATAAGATGCCTTCTGTAACTTTAAGTATTTCATCAGTACTAAGTTGGTGTTTATTGTTACTTCTGATTTCCAGCTGAGTATTGTCTTCCTCTGGTTCGTGTTGGAGGCTTATTTATCGCTGCAAAGGGTCATGATCCTCAGGTAAATATAACTTCAGCTGTGAGAACTGAATTACATTATTTTTTGTGAATCCAAAAGGTATTCTTTTGCTTTCATATTTTGTATACTTGTTGCATGAAGCAAAAGTTTATTTATCAAGAAGATAACTTAAGAGGAATGTACAAACGCTGCAAGGAGTTGCGTTGTGCTTTTAACTGCCTCGAATGACACAAAGAATTGAGTCATTGACCATTCTTTCCTTTTTTCGGGGAAAAAAAGAAAAAAAAAAATCAACCAATGGCAACCTGAACTAACTTGTACATTTTGTATTTGTATTGACAGGAAGAAGTCAAAAATTCAGAAAGAGCAGTTCAATTGATGGGTGCTTCCTTATTGCAACTGTGCTCGGGTTTGTTTCTTACTTTCAGTTGTGGACTATACGTCTATCGTTTATTTGATAATACATATACATCCAATGAACCTGCTCTGTACTGATGACTGTCGTCATTCATTATAATATTGATATTCCCTATTTCACCTTGTTAGCTTGGTCCTCAATCTAAAACCACTCTAGGGTATATTGTTTTTTTCTGTTTTAACTAAGACTAAACTTTAAATTTCAAAAATAAGACAGAGCTTGCATTTGTTAATCTGTTCATATACTTTTCAAATGTTTGATACTCCTTTATGTTTAATTGTTTATAGTGGAATCTCAGAGCCCATTTGGTCAACGAACTGCTGTTGTCTGTTTAAAAAGTCGCCGTACCCCAAAAAAGTATCCCCGTGATCCAGGGACACCAGCAAAAGTGCCACTATGACTGAATTGGATACCATCTCTACCATTTGTATTATTTTGTTCTGCTTCCTGCACCCCACCACTGTTCTGTACTCTGATTTTGACCATCTACAATTAAGAATATTGGTGGTTACAAAGAAGCTTAATCTTTGATTCTTCTGTACTCGCTGTATTCTATCCTTTTTATGAAAATATATAGTTATTGGTTTGAGCTGTTCAATAAAATTTTCTGGAAATTTGCGTCAAATTCGCTTGCTTGTTAGGAATATGATCAACTACCATTTGTTAGCTTAGCTTGTCAACTTCTAGCAGTGTATACACGTGCACTCATAAGTATATTTGCATGGCTCATAGTCACCACAGTACATGACATCTGTGCATGCAAAGAATATAGAGCTGACCTTGAGAGCCAAACAGGTGCAAGATTCATCTAATACACCTGAAGGTAAGCAAAGCCAAGTAGAAAATAGACATAGCATTTTATTTCTTTAAATTAAAATGGGATGTTATATTGCTGCCTGGAAGGGAAATTATAAAAGGTCGAAAATGTTAAAGCAAGCTTTTTTTTAATATTTTTTTTAACATGGTATGGACAAGTGTGCGTAGCTTATGCTAGGAGTTGACGTAAAATGATTATGTTATTGTTATTCTTGAGAGCAGTAATTATTGAATGTTACCTAGTTGTCTTTACAGGTCAATTCAATGTCCTTTGCATAATATAGACGATTGGATTTTGGTTCCGGTGGAGAAAAATGAATAAGGTTAGAAGAATGGTTCCATAAGAAAAACGACTTTTACCTACCTTTGCATCCACTTGTAATTAGATTAGAGAGTCAAAATGTCAATAATCCTAATAGATTAAGCAAAAGATATTTAGGGCAGATCTCCATGACATGAGACTTCTGCATCAGCATATTGTTAATCACTACTTGTGTTAAAGAAAGAACCCATTTGAATTTAGTGTTTAATTTTGTTTTTTTTTTTTTGGGACACTTTTTTATTGCATTTTCTGTATGATTGGTTTTATTTCTTTCTTTTCCCAAATAAAGTAGTCTGGCAGAGCATTATTTGTTTCAAGGGGTCAATGCTCTTTTTCCGGGAGTGCATTATCTTGTTTCAGGCCCACTTATTATTTAAAAGGCAATGACTTTTTCCAGGATGAAAAGATGGTGAGCGGTGGGGAGTTGCCTGATATATAAATTCATTAATTTCTATTTGTTTCGCCAAATTCTTCTTGAGGAAAATGCCTTCAGGTGAATCGTAAGCAATAATTTATTTTATCAAGTTATCTTCTCTTAGTTTGGTGGAATTAGGCACTTGTAAGAATATCTGTGACTGTGAGCATATTTTACAGCTTTCAATATTCGTGTGTACTGGTAAGCTCTGGAGTTTGAACGCCCGTCTGATATGCTGTGCACAACACCACTGATATTAGCATGTGATTATTTTTCCCTACCGTCTGTACAGTGCAACTCTAATTGAATATTTCTCACCATTTTTGGGAATTTGACCACATGACTTTAACTCTAATTGAATATTTCTTACCATTTTTGGGAATTTTATTTTTACCACATGAATTTAATTATTTGTTCGTTTTAATGATAAAAATTTGTGCTTTCATTTGACAAAGTTTTTGCTTTTTGCTTCTGCTTTTCTGGAAGAAACTCGATAAGAAAGGGAAACTCGTCTTTTTCAGGTCTGATCTCTGATAAATGCTCAGTACAGTACAGTACAATCTTAGGAGTCTAACTTACTAAAGTTATTAAAAATTTAAAAGCAAATAAATATACAAAGCGAGCTATCATGGAGTTAAGGAAGAATCAATATTGTAGTCATCGCTAATCTACCTTTTCAGGTACAATTTGGTGACTTTAACCGCCGGCCGTCGCTTTGAATCCTGCAGTTCAGCTAAACGTCTCAAGAAAATTAATAATAATAAAAGACTTGGCTGCGATAATTAAAAAAACACCACCACCATGCCTGTGTATCATTTTCAAACTATCAGAATAAATTAATACCTTAAACAATTTCCGGTGAAGGCAAGGAGAAACAATTACGATTGCTGAACAAAAGCAATGTCCAATGGTGAAAAGTGAAAACAAAGTAAATAATTAGACCCAAATCACGGTACAGTATTTCAATAATAAAGCTTTCTATTTTTTTTTCAAAAGTCACCATGTAAATTAATTAAAAAAAAAGACTACACAGTAGAGAAAAAGAAACACGAAATCTCCTTGCATTATGTACATATCGCCAGAAGAAAAGTTCACCGAAGAAGAGGGAAGGAAATCTGCCACACTTTGATGTCACAGTCTAAGCTTCCACTGCAAACAAGGTAACTAGTATCGGATGAATCGCAGCGATCATTATCAATTGTCGCAGCCAAGCATTTGACAGGGCCTCTGTGCCCTTCCAAAACAGCCAAACAAGTGTAATTTCTATCAATTCCTCTCCAAATTCTAATAGTTTTATCAGCAGAGCCACTGCACACCAAATCAGACACCACAGCCATACACAGTATTGACTTTGTATGGCCCCTGAGGGCACCGACCACCAATATGTTGCCGTCATCTTCCTCCTTCTCCCACACAATTATTGATCTGTCACACGCCCCTGAATACAAAACAGACCCGTCACAGCTTAGCGCCAAAGCATTGATCCCAGAGTTGTGTCTCTCCAGTACATCAACTAAAGAGTGTTTCTTGTTTCCAGGACTTCTCCTCCACACTTTGATTTTCTTGTCAGCTGATCCTGTGTAAACATCTCCATCATCGGATAATGCCACTGCATTTATTGCATCATCATGCGCGTTTGTTATTGACTCCAAGCACTTGAAGTCGCTTGTCCGCCAAATCTTGATCGTCCTGTCCCATGACACTGAGTAGAGAAGTGTTTCATCTTTTGTCAAGGCGAGTGCTGAGACAGCGTCCACATGATGGACCCAAGTGCATGTCTTGTGCCTGCGGATCTGTACGTGGTTCTTAGGCATCAGAAGCTTGATAGCACGGTCACCAAGCGTTGGCAACGTGGCTAAACGGGTATATTTCTGATGATCAGGCTCTTGGTTATTGATTTTCCATACGCGGATTTTGTGATCTTGATGAGCACTAAACAGCTTGTCTGCTAACACAACTAGGGACTTGACCGCCCCCTTGCCTACGGCTACAATATTATTGTTACTTAGAAACTCTTGATCAAGCTCCGAGCTGAAAGTGTTGCAATCCCATGAGCGAACTTCGTTGTCAGAGGAGCCCGTGTATAGGAATTTGCCGGCGAGGGCGAGTGATGATACGTAAGAGTTATGGCCTTTGAGAGTGGTGAGGCAGTGGTGGTCTACGACTGAAAGATTGTGTTGCTGCCGGTGGGATAGTGAGTGTGAGGTGAGTGAAGGAACTGATGGAAGGCTTGGCTGGGAACTAATTGATGACGACTGTGATTGAAAGCTATTACAGGGTGCTTGGAAATCATAATTTGTGTGACAAGGCATGGTGATTGAGTGTGTGGACACGGGAACAAAGTATCATTCATATGAGTGAGAGTGAATGAAAGGGAAGTGAATTAAAATATATATAGAGATTTAGAAGCTGGCTCTGAGAGTAAAGGGTAATTTAGAATAGGTATAGAGTGATCAAGGAGGAAAGATTGGCCCCATTTTTACACTATTCTAATTAATGGCACGATGGAACTCCTCTTCAGGGAACAGGGATTAAATTAATTAGATAATTCCATATATGGGACTGCTATAATTTAACCTGGAAAATAGTGCAATGTTTGGGCCTTCGTTAGTAGCTGGGAAATTTTGACTCATCACGTGGTTATTTTGTGTTCCACTGCATGCTGGGAATGAAGGACTGCAACTTTATAATTATATAATTATGCAGAAATTTTAAATTGGTATAAAACATATATACATATAGCCAAGTTGATTTAAGAAATATGCAGGGCTAAATCATTGATTAGGACTGATTTGTTTTATGGATAATGGAAGGACTCCAAATTTGAGAAGCAGGACTCAACTCATAGGTTGGCCAATGGACTTCTATTTGTTCATATCTTAA
Source organism: Citrus x clementina (assembly GCF_000493195.1). Classification (NCBI taxonomy): domain Eukaryota; kingdom Viridiplantae; phylum Streptophyta; class Magnoliopsida; order Sapindales; family Rutaceae; genus Citrus; species Citrus x clementina. Next base: position 2,733,295 of record NW_006262339.1, on the reverse strand, counting down.
TGACCTAATTCTTGGCACCTGTCGGGGTTATAAAAATTCAAAGCATTAATATAAAAAGACATTTGATTTGATGAATCTTTCTTTATTTCTGTTATATAAGTTGTGGATGACGATCCCATGCTCCCTCCATCGAGCATGCTTTGCATCAAACCTTCTTAATTGACTCATCGTCCATATATTTTATTGCCTTCTTACTAATGGCAGGGTGAATTAACTTAAAGTATTTTAGTTTGGCCTCGATTAAAAACAAGTCATAATGGGCACATGGTAGTGTACATTTTATGACAAATATCTAACTTTTGATTCATTTTAGGAGAGTCTATATTTAAAAGCTTAATGAATCTTTAAGCTACATAATGGTAGATATTTTTCTAATGTGTTCTTTTAATACAAACACGACGATAATTAATTAAAAAGTTGCAGTAGAAATGAGTTTTGCTTATTTGAGAGTTTCGAGTGGTTCAGAAAGAAGAGTTGAAACGCTGTTGGAGAGGAATACATAATATATCACACTGAATGCGAAATACATTGTCCACATGCACTGTGCTTAACTGCGACACTTGGCTCTATCCTCCATGTCCAGACGATTTTGATGATTGCAATTGTGCTCTTTGGTTGAATCTATTGGTCAGATGATAAGAGATAGAGAAAGGGTTCATAGGTGGAATCATAATTCAGGTCAGAATCAGACCCACGTGATTGTGAAATCGGCTTTTGTTCTATTTCTCCCCACAGCCAATTAGTCCTTTTCATTTCTCTATTTCATGTCTTTCCAAACTTGCCAAACGCGACGTTATGGCTTTGAACTTATCATTTCTCATCTTCATTAAAGACATCAAAATATCGGAATTGGAATAATATTGTAGGACCCCGATCGCGACAATGGCTTCTTGCAACTGCGAGTACTGTTTGTTTCGTGTCCGCTTTCCTTTATCTGAACATCGTGGAATCCATTTCTTGATCGTGACTTGAGAGGTAGTTCGACATTTAACTCACTGATCAGAGGCCCCAAGATGGAGCACAGAATGATGCGGCGCTTGAAAATTTTGAAGCCGTTAATGTAATGCAATATCAATAGCCTGTCCTGTTGCATGTTGATTCATCTTCCCATAAACACTTTTAGGCGGCAAATTAAGATACTCTGCTGGACTATTGCGCGTGCCATGGATGCTGATGTATTTATACCATTTATCAACTTTCTTCAATTTCTAGGAAATTGGTTGGTAATTAGCCTCTTTATATTGAGTGATGTATTGGGATACTTTTCTTATGTGTTAGTGCAATTTGGCATCACAAATTTTCTATCATTAGTTCATGTTTTTGACTTTCATGCCGATTAATCGCAGTCTATAGCTAAGGACAACAACCCTTTTTTTTTTCCCCTTTTCCTCTGTAAGATGCATGCTACCGTTTATCTTCGTCTGATTTCATCATTGCCTATGTCATACCTTCACTTTCAACCTGATTACGACGATGAAACAAGAGCACAAGTGTTGTATTAATTTGACGTTAGCTACTCGAATAGAACTTGGATTCTATATTGATTCAAGTAAAAAGGAAACGAATCAGAAATTCGCTTATGGGAGCAGCTATAATTGAAATAAAAAATGACGCTTATACCACAATAATTACCATAATAAGCACCGATCGGTACGTTTTTGGCGCGCCATAAAATGTCTCTGTCACCCCATCTCACATGACACACACATAAGCACCACAACACACGCGCAACCTCTCTCACGCAAATCTCACCGCTTCGTACTCTCTCCGTCAACGATCTCTTTCTCTGTTTCTCCATCTTTTCTCTCTCTGATCTTCGTTTACTCTCTCTCTCTCTCACTTTCTCTCTCGCTCTCTCTCGCCGTGGGTCTCTTCGCAGCTGGTGAGAAAAAAAGAATAAAAAAATATTGAAATTTTAAATTAATAATTTGGATTGTGAGAAAAAAAAAAAATGTTCATAAGAATGAAATTAAAGACAATTTCAAAAAATTGCTGCACAGACAAGTGTAGTTTGGCATTTCAAATTTGAAGCGGATGAGGTGGATACATGTTACAACTCTGAGGGTTTGGCTCTTCTGAATGCAAGGAACGGTAGACCCATCAAGTTAACAAGATTGTGGCCAATAATATATGAATACCACATCTGTAACCCTTTAAATTTTAAGTTTTATTTTAAAAGTTTTTGCAGCCACAAAAGCTCTTACATATTCTCTTTTCCATTACAAACACAACTGAGCTACAGCTTCAGAATGAATCTGAGAGGAAAACTCTTGCTAGTTTTCACAAAGGTATTTTATCCGATTATCCAGTTAGTTCTAGAAATACATTTTTATTTCAAACATACTCATTTTTTGTGAGATTTTTGGTTAGAGGCACCGTGAGGGAGAATTCACAATTAGAACAGAAAGTGGCGTGGGAGAATTAGCAGGTGAGATTTTCTGGATTGAGTAAGATGTGGATTTGGTGTGAATGAGCGGGAGAGTGACGGAGAATGCGTGTGTTTAATTTGCACGTGTATTGTGTCTCATGTGTTCAACAATCACTTTTATATTGCACCCAAAACGCACCGCTCAATGCTTATTATGGTGCTTAGTGTGGGCTGAATATCGGTGCTGAATTGAAATTAGTGAAAAAAATTCTAAAAGTATTAGATAGTTGATTGACAAACTATTTTGAAATTTTTTACCACACGTGTATTTATAACATGCATTTTAAACTCTTAAAATAAAAATTAGATCAACGTACACTTTAATATAGTGTAACCATTACAATATAACTACTTTTTTGTAGATTCATCCCTCCACATTATCTGTTGAGAAAAAAATAGTTCATGCTTTCGTTTACATGGTTTATGATCTTCAAGTTATAATATATACATTGTACAACACATGAAAATTAAGCTGAGAATCTACAGTGAAAAATTTAGAGTTTTCAAAGAAGAACTAGGAGCATTGTACGTACAACACATACTTCCAGCATAAATAAAATACACATGCTAGTTACAATATTATATTTTCAAACACCACTCGTATGCAATAAAAACTTCCTTTATTTTCTCTTTTGAAGATTGGTGTAAATAAGTAACACAAGCACACTTATAATTGAACTCATTAAAAGTTTACGTTATACAACTCAACAACAACACTTTATCGAAACCTAATTACTCTAATATATTATATAAAATAGCTTTTGGGGGCCGTTGACGGCCAGAGATCATTTACATGGGAACGGAAGCCTAATTACTAAAACACTATTACCGATATTTATATTCAAAAGACAAACTTTCTTTCCTTATTAGGGTTTCCTCTTTCATACATCATGACGAAAATTAATGGGGTCAATTCAATACAAGCACCCCTTTTGGGATTTGGTCATCTCCTTTCCAAATAATATACCATTAGCACAACTTGCAAAACATTATCTTTTATATTGTCTGTTGGTCCCCGAACTGACGATGACAATTTGTTCACCAAACTTGATGATTTCGTGCTTGAATCAATATCCGTAGCCTCTCACTGTTGCAAGATTATTTGCTTAATTAAATTTTATAACCCTGATTCTACCTAGAAGCTAGAGGCTTTTCCAGTTTCTTAGAGCTGCCATGATGAAGAGATCGTAACATTATTGCAAGGCATGTGACAGATGCCATGGATCAACCATTCATTTCTTATCTTTCAAAAAGCAGCCAATGTGTTGGGTTTTAAAGAAGAAGGTCATAGTCAAACTTATTATTCTTAAACAAATAACTTTCACTTTGAACCCACCCAATTTGCGATCATCATAAACAAGTCAACTTCTTTATTATTATTATTAGCAGTAGTAGTTTTAATTTGTGTTCAGCATTTCACGTAAATAATGATGTTTAAATATATAAATTATTAAGTGAAATATTATTTTTATCAAAGTAGGAGGAAGAGCTTACATAAAAAAGAACATCTAAGGAAGTCTATGTACCCGGCAAACCTCAAGTATCATCTAACACATTTGTAAGGATAATCGAGGTTGGCAAATCCCAGCATGTAAAATTAAAACTTATTAAACAAATTAATATGATAAATCGACCATAAAAAGATGAGAAGAGAGCACTTTTCGATTGCTCTCCTCCTCTTCTTTCTTGGGTCCATTCATTCATGATTCTTCTCTTTCTCTCAAATCTACCTTTTTTCTTACTATTAATTGAAGTTTCATTTACTTTTAGCTGTTTTAACTAGGGATGGTAAAAATCCTCATGGGAAAGGGTACCCTCGGAGATTTTCCCCATTCGGGGAGGGTATGGAGATAATTTCATACCTAATTTCTTATTCGGGGAAGGGATGGGGAAAACTTTTTATCCAATTTCTTATTTAGGGAGGGGACGGGGATGAGGTGGAATCCCCATCCCCTACCAATTTTCCCATTTTAATTTTTAATTTTATTTTTTAAAATTACTAATAAATAAATAATAAAATTATAAATATTGATAAAAATAACAAATATCAAAATATTTATATTATTAAACTTTTAGGCCTAATTAACTAATTAAAGTCTTAAATTTTTATTTAGGACATTAAAAAAACCGGGTAAATTCTATTAGCCCAAAAATTTTGTTTTGATTTTAATATTCATTAAATGTTTTAAACTTAAATCTATTTTTTATTTATTTTTAGATGTTATAATTGCCCACAACGAATCACAATTTTAATAGCTAATTTAATCTAATCTAATATAATTTAATCTAACAGTTGCTCTTGATTTGCTCCGACTTAACTATTGTGATGTAAAGGGAATAGTCCACATTTATAAAGTGCCTACGCCACCATTGAAAAAGTTAATTTTGAATCTAAATTCAATTCTATTTGTAATAATTTTGTATTGCACTATTAATTTATTCACAATAGTTTGTAAAAGAAGTTTGTATCCCTTACATGATGCGTTACTTACTAATTTAATGTATGTGACTTTTGTAATGGATATTAATGTAAGATATATTTCAAACTTTACTTTTATTTAAATTTTTTATTTTAATATAATTAACTCAAAATTGAAAACAAAAAATGTATTAGTTATTCGGGGATCGGGGACCCTTGGGGATTCCCTGTTATTATTTAGAAAGGGGATGAAAATTCTCTCAAATAATTTTGACAGGAATGGGGAGGGGACGCAAAATATCGGGGATGGGTATGGAAAGATTGGTCCCCTACCCTCCCCTTCCCATTGCCATCCCTAGTTTTAGCTTTAATTTTCTCATTTAACAAAAAAAAAAAAAAGAAAAAACCCTGTGTGGAAGACTGGAAGTTGGCATTTGGGCCCAGGAAATTCCGGGCCGAAATTCAATAAGGCCCAGCATAAACCCGACGTCAGCAGTTGGATTATCAGCCCGCGCGTTTAACGGAGTTCGCTCCAAAATTTAAACTGACGAAATTGTTGAAGCGGAAGCAAACAAAAACAAAAACAAATGGCCACTAATTTCCCTCCTCTGTCGGCTGTACTGTAGCGCGTAGCCGGCCAAGAATTTGTCTCATTCGCTTCGAAGAATCTCTTCGTCTCATCTTCCACAATGCGAATTCTCTTATCTCCCTCGCCTACTGCTTTGAGTTTCGTTTCTATCACTCTCACATGGACTCTCCGTTTCGCTCCGTTTCTCTCATCTTATTCTTCATCACCACAATCACGCTCTCGACTCTCGCAGTCGCTCAATCTTCAACAATCGGAGTCCAGTACATCTCGCGCCTTCTCGATATCCAGGACCGCGAGCGTGCTCCTCCTTCCGTCCAATTAGCCGCCGCTTACGCCGTTCTCCAACGGCTCCTTCCTTCTCACTATTCCGCCTTCCAATTTCGAATTATTTCTAAGGTCTTTTATTTACTCAAATTTTAATTAATTATTACTGTTAAATTAGGTCAAATTTCATTGTTCTTGTTTTGATTTCAGAAGCAATGTGGTGGAGAATACTGCTTTATTTTAAGGAATCATCCTTCTTCTTACATACGCGGCACTCCAGAGATTGTGTATGTCAATGTTTCTTCATTTCCATTTTCTTCATGCTGTATTGGTGAATCATGGAAAATTTGATTGGTTTGGTTTGGTGCCAGAATAAGTGGGGTCACTGGAGTGGAAGTTTTGGCTGGTCTGCATTGGTACCTCAGGTATTGGTGTGGTTCACATATATCTTGGGACAAAACAGGTGGTGTACAAGTAGCTTCAATGCCTAAATTAGGCTCTTTTCCCCGTGTTCAAGATGCTGGCGTCTTCGTTAAGAGACCCATTCCTTTGAATTACTACCAGAATGCTGTTACATCTAGTTGTAAGCGTCTTCTTCGAAACTTTCCTTTATCTCCTGATCTATTTTTCTAATGTTATGACTACGAACCTTTTATAGTTGTTGTGTGGTAACAATAATCATGCTTCTCTCATGACTTGGAAGATACTTTTGCCTGGTGGGACTGGAAAAGATGGGAAAAAGAAATTGATTGGATGGCTCTCCAAGGTATCAACTTGCCCCTGGCATTTACAGGACAAGAAACTATTTGGCAAAAGGTTTTTCAGGTAGCTTTCTGCTGATTTCTCTTTCTTGTGGAGAGAATTGGTTACCACTGATGTTGGGGTGCTGGACTAGGATTTTTGAGTATCCAACTCAAAAGACTAATTTATTTCCAAAAGACTAATTTATTGGGTGCAGGAGTCTATCCTACTTTTAAGTTCAAGTGACTCTCTTAAACTAGCCAATGTGGAACACAACTCAACTATCTTTCTGGACGAAACCACCAGCAAACCCCAGTTCTTTAATCCGATAGACGCGGAATTGTTCTACCACCACATTTCGGCTATTAATTGTTGAGGGGTTAGGCTTAAAATTTCTAGACCTCCAACTCAAAAGGCTATCTCATTAGGTGGAGGGACCTATACTACTTAAAAACCCAAGTGATTCACTTTAACTAGCCAATGTTGGATCCAACTCAACAAGTGACTATTAGAAATCAGAGTTATCATATCACCTTAATGTACTTCTAGATTGCTTCTTTGTCACTTTGATTCAGGATTTCCAAAAGTCAGGAATTTTGTGGAGTTTGACTTTTATTGGTTTGGCAACATATTTCTCTTGCACTAATTTACATTTCACCTTCAATCAGAAATTTAACATAAGCAATTCAGATTTGGACGACTTTTTTGGAGGTCCCGGATTTCTGGCGTGGTCACGTATGTCAAATTTGCATGGGTAAGCCTGCAGATCGTGGTTTACTTTTTTGAAACTGCTCTTGTTTTGGAAATGAAAAAAATCAGCCTGACTGTTTCCCAAATGTTGTCGTTCAATGAACATATGGAAAAGGTATTTTACTAATGCTGTCATTATTGTTCTAAATTTTTCAAATGACTAATGTCTCATATTTCCCCAAGTTGAACCTTTCAGTCACGTGAATATACTGGTTCTTTTGATGCTTCAGGCAAGAGCTTGTCAATCAAACCATAATTGTGTGCATGAATTGCTCATGGAACCTTAAAGTTACACATTCAACATCATATATGTTGTTTTGACAGAGACATTCCTCTGATGGCTTTCCATATCCTAAATAGAAACTTGGTATATGACACTTTGATGCACCATATTTTTTTCACAGATGGGGTGGACCTCTACCTCAAAGTTGGTTGGATCAACAATTAGTTCTCCAGAAGAAAATTCTTGTCAGAATGTATGAACTCGGAATGAATCCAGGTACATGTTTTTCATCCACTTTTAGCATTGAGTTCTATTAAACTATTTCCAATCTGAAAGACAAATACCACTTGACTGGAAACCTTTAGAGTGAGATGTAATTAGTTTGATTGTTGTTGCTAGAATAATAGCTTGAATGGCTCATTGCTTAATGATTTTTAGCCTCAGAGGCCTCATGGTAGCAGGAGTTGCTCTGTTATATTGATGGGCTCATTGTAATAGTTTGGTGGACTCATGACATCCTGAGCCTGATAAGGAGCTATAAACACACTGATTCATGGTTGCCAAGATGTGCTCATTATCTTTTATTTAACATATTGCAAAAAGTTTTTATTTGTGTAGTGCCCACAAAAAGGGGTGATTATGCTGGTAATTTTCTTATAACTTGCACTTTCATTGATGAAAAATTGAATGCTTACAGTTTTTGAATTTTATTCTGTTATTATGAATTTGCAACAGCATCATATGGTATTATAAATTCGTGGGTAAGATAACCAGTCTTAAAGGGAATTTGTCTTGTTAGCCAGAAGAAAGCTGTTTATCTAAAGGAAAATAAATGTGTGAGAGATCCCAATTTATAGATAGGATATTTTAACTCCTTTTTCCTCTTATTGATGTAAGACTCTAATGCTTCTAGCTGATTTTGCAGTACTTCCAGCTTTTTCTGGCAATGTCCCTGCAGCACTGCAGAATGTATTTCCTTCAGCAAAGATAACACAATTAGGAAATTGGTAAGTAATGCTATGTGCTATTTGAAATTTGAATTCTCAGTTGGTCAAGATTTTCTCCAGAACTTGTGTTCTTCATTTCCTAAAATAAGATTTGGTAAACTGCATTGGAGGTGCATCTCTTAAATTCGGCAATGATTATTTATTGTCTAGACTAAAGAAGTTAAAAATGTTAAAACACTTATCAATACTTTTCAGAATATTTTTCCATGCATATACATTTACATAGTGTCTCTTAATCATTGGTATTTCCTCTTATATATGACACAGAAGCATTGATGCAAATGCTATATTTTTTTGTTCCTCATCTTTGACCACCCAACTTGAAAATGAGATGTTAGGAAAGCATAAGATTCTCAATGACTTAGTGTAAAATAATGAAAAAGGATTCATTTACTTGACATCATTGTTTCTTTCCATTTGCTCTAGGTTTTCTGTTAAGAGTGATCCTAGATGGTGTTGCACTTATCTTCTTGATGCAACTGATCCCTTGTTCATTGAGATTGGAAGAGCATTTATTGAGCAACAACTGAAAGGTGATCTAGTAGTCTGAATCCCTTGTTCCTCTCTTTGATTAGATTTTCATGCACATGAAATTCGTTGGAGTTACATTCTTTGTGCTAAGTATTCTAAATCTTTATGATTCTTCCACTTGACTTTTTGGTCAGAGTATGGAAGGACTAGCCACATATACAACTGGTAAGTTACTACTCATACAATTTTATTGCTGTCCAGAAATCTTTTTCATTTATATATGTTTGACAATCTTTATTGTTGTTCATTTCACTTAAACGTGCATTTTCTCAGATAATGATTGGAAGAGGCCAAAGTGATCTTTATTGGTCTTTGTTTGTTTGTTTGTTTTTTTTTTTTAAATGCTCAACCAATTTCCCGAAGCGATTCTTTGTGATCATAAATAATATCTATTAGTTTTTTGTTACATATTTTTGCATTAAATTTTTAAGTTATGTCATAATTTTTTTAATTTTTTGCAGTGATACATTTGATGAGAATACCCCACCTGTAGATAGTCCGGAGTACATCTCTTCATTAGGTGCAGCAATCTATAGTGGAATGCAAAGTGGTGATAGTGATGCTGTTTGGCTAATGCAGGTGGAAAAAAAAAAAACTATTTGCTTAGTATTCAATGTGATACTTTTTTAATCAGGTTACAGCTATTAGAGTTCAAACCGAGTTTGCGCATCTTGGTTTTATTTATGTTCTCAGTTCTGTCTGAATCTGGATCCACTTAGCCACTAAGACCCTGACTTTCCAAATCTAGTCTCTCCTCTATAGTAGATCTTGTATTAGTACTAACTGTTTTTTTTCTATTGTTTCTGAATATTCTGCAGGGATGGTTGTTCTCATATGATCCATTCTGGAGGCCTCCACAAATGAAGGTTCTCTGTATATCCTTTTTAATTGTTTGACTTCACTGGTTGTTCTATGCTTTTCCACATTCAAATGCATCTGCATTTTACCTCATCTATGTATGATTTTATTTGCTAATATCAAATGGTTAAGCTGAACAAAGTTTGAGCACCATATGAAACTGTTAAATTTGAGGACTTTCATCTTTTTACCTGGAGGTTGTGAAGCATAGAAAAAATAATTTGAAAGAAATGATGGTCAGCCATGTCTTCACCTAATATATACTTGAGTAACATATGTGATAATAAATGGACTAGTCAGTTTTGATATGTATACAAGCTTGAGTGGCCATGTCTATTAGAGATGTTGAGAAATGCACCGCACTGCCCACTGTTAAGTTTTCTTGCACATGTGCCTGCCCAAGTGTATCATTGTGCCTATGTGCTCAAACAAGCCATAGTATGCTTATTGTTTGGTGATTTACATCTATGCAATATTTTATTAATTAGAAAAACATGAGGTGTTAGCTTGCCTACGTACAGATGTTTCACTTTTAATTGGCAATAATTTAAGTTTTTATTCCAGGCACTTTTACATTCTGTTCCTTTAGGGAAATTGGTCGTCCTTGATCTGTTTGCTGAAGTTAAACCCATTTGGAGTACATCAAAGCAGTTTTATGGTGTTCCTTACATCTGGTAACTTTTTAAATATATATCATTGATATTTAGGGTACTTACCTAATCAACAATAACGTATTAGGTTCTTAATGAAAAGTAAAATCGTGTCAAATGGTGGATATGGTTGTTACAAAGGATAAAACCAAAGATATGAATTAATGAAGTTATTATGTTTCTTTTCTTATTCGCTTTCAATAATCATTATGAGTTGCCAATGTTCTGTTTTATCAGGTGTATGCTGCATAACTTTGCTGGAAATATTGAGATGTATGGGATTTTAGATTCAATAGCTTTTGGACCAGTTGAAGCTCGTACAAGTGAAAACACAACAATGGCAAGTTTGTTTAATGTTTATTTTTCCACAATATCATGAATTGCTTTCTAAATCTGCTATTGTCTTGAAACCTTAGTGAATTATGCATCTGTTATTGTCCTGAAACCTTAGTGAATTATGTATCTTACTTCATTATCTAACATGTCTGAAGGTTGGGGTTGGGATGTCGATGGAAGGCATAGAACAAAATCCTGTTGTTTATGATCTCATGTCTGAAATGGCATTTCAGCACGAAAATGTTGATGTAAAGGTAATATCTGACTTTTTCAAATGTTTAAGATGTTGCATGCTTATCCATCTTTAACTCTTTATTATGCTCTTTTGAAGTTAAAATGAAAACAAGTATGATTAAATTATACCTAGGAAAAGCATCTAATAACAAAGTTTTGCTACATGTTATTAGATAAGTCGTGTCATGGATTTATCCCATTGGCTTCTAAGTTGTCCTTTCCTAATGAGTACCATTCAAGCTTAAAGTTAGTTACAATCTTGAAACTGGGATTTAGTAACACCTCGTGTCACACAAATAAATTGTGCCAAAGTTGGTTACTTCTTGGAGATTTGATCCTTGCCTTCCTGGAGAAGTTGTGTGCCCAATTTTGTGTTGTTTGAATCAATAAGCAGAACAAAGTCAATAGAGAGTTAACTCCTCTAGATTATAAATAATATATGCATTTAATTGGAACTTTCATGAGTCAGATGGTTTATTTATCCAGTTATTCATGGCAGTTTCTCTATGCTTGAGTTATGTATTTCAATTCCCACTGTATCATTGCATTCAACTATCTTCCTTTTAGGTTCTGATTAAATCCCAGTCAACCTTTTTCTTTGACTTTTTCTTTTTAACATTGTTCTCTATAAGTAATAACAATAAAATAATGAGTCAAATCATTTTTCAGGCATGGATCAATCAGTATTCAGTTAGACGTTATGGTAGATCAGTTCCAGCAATACAAGATGCCTGGAATGTTTTATATCACACAGTCTACAATTGTACTGATGGTGCCACTGTAAGTTCCCTTGCTTGTTCAAGTCATGTTTTGCAATAGGGTAATCGGTTATATATGTTGAAATAAGGAGTTCCCATCTCGACTACAATGTAAGAGTATCTGTATCATGTGTTCTAAATATTAAAACAGGACAAAAATAGGGATGTAATTGTAGCATTCCCCGATGTTGATCCATCCATAATTTCAGTTACTGAAGGAAAGTATCAAAACTATGGGAAACCAGTATCAAAAAAAGCAGTCCTGAAGAGCGAAACAAGTTCATATGATCACCCACATTTATGGTATTCAACTTCAGAAGTAATCAGAGCATTAGAACTTTTTATCGCAAGTGGTAACGAGCTATCAGCAAGTAACACATACAGGTTGGCATCATTTAGTTCCAGAACATCTGACTACTAGCTACACTATCCTTCTTGTTCCTTCTATCATATTATTGTTCCATGTTAATTTTTCCCTGCCACTTCCACTGCATCTGTAGGTACGACTTAATTGACCTGACTAGACAAGCTTTAGCAAAATATGCGAACGAGCTGTTCTTGAATATCTTAGAAGCCTATCAGTTAAATGATGCTCATGGAGTTTTCCAGTTGAGTAGGAGGTTTTTAGAACTTGTGGAAGATATGGACGGTCTCCTAGCATGCCATGATGGGTTTCTTCTAGGACCTTGGTTAGAAAGTGCCAAACAACTTGCCCAAAATGAAGAACAAGAAAAACAGGTTAGGTGCCCTTATGTTAGCCAATAAATGACATGATATTATTGATTAATTGTATTTGATGGTTTGGGAAAATACAGTATGAATGGAATGCAAGAACTCAAATAACCATGTGGTTCGACAACACACAGGAGGAAGCAAGTCTGCTTCGTGATTACGGTAAGTGGATGTGATGACTTAATATTGTTTTTACCAAATTTGTCATCAGAATTTGACTATAAGACAGTTGGATATTTAATGAGAAAACCAGTGCAAATCCTTGCATGTAACACAAATATATGATTGTTGTGTAATTAGGAAACAAGATTGTTTTGTTTTGTTTGTTTTAGGAAACAAGTACTGGAGTGGACTTCTACGAGACTACTATGGTCCCCGAGCAGCAATATACTTCAAATATATGATAGAATCATTGGAGAGTGGCGATGGCTTCCGTTTGAAGGATTGGAGGAGGGAATGGATAAAGCTTACAAATTATTGGCAGAACGGCAGAAACGTATACCCGGTGGAGAGTAACGGTGATGCTTTGATCACATCACAATGGCTCTATAACAAGTACTTGCAAGGAACGGGCGTATTTGATCACTGATGGAAGCTGCCATAATCCCAAATTAAATGGACCTTTTGGCGTGTTGAGTAAAGAATAGTTGATGGTTGTGGAAAATAGATTGTGAATGGATTATCTTATTACAGTCTGGTGCCGTCTTTTGTTTACCAATCGAAATCCAGTCAACTTCCTTCTAGAATTTTTTTTTTTTTTTCTGAATAATATATTTTTATGCGCATAACTCTTCCAAGATAAATAGGCTAGCCAACTCTCTCTGACTAGTTGTGTAATATAATATACAATGAGGGTCAATGTGATGACAAAATACACCCCATCAACACCAAAACCTGAATAGGATCATTTGTTAATAACTGTATCCAGTATGTAGGGTCCACTAATATCAGGGCTACCTTAATAATAATCATTTCAATTTCTTATATAATAATGTTATTTAATAAAGTATGATTGCATGAAAACACCATTGGGTAAGAAGCTTCTAGTGAAGATATACTTGGGTAGTCTTTGGACTTGTAGCCTCCAAAAATTCGATCACCGGCCCCATCCTGCCATTGTTGATGTAGACACAGAACTACACAAATTATGGTCAAAAGTTTCCAGTTGATTCAAGAATGTCCTGCTCGCAGGCCACGGCTCTCTGAATTTACTGCAGTACCCTTCAAGCACAAACGCATAATATATTATCAAGTGGAAGTTAATTATCGGATTAGGAATGGATTTTTTGTTAGTCCTGTACATCCAGCAGAATTCGAATTCAGGTGGCTTGTGAAAGAAAATGAAAAAAATTATTTAAAACTATTTAGTTGTGATACCATTAATAACTGTTGCCCAGCAAAATGATTCATCGATCTTAATTAAATATGTTATTGAATTTTCTTTTTTGTGTAAATTATGTCATCTAATTGATATAATACGATTTTAGGACTAATTCAATGTGATCAGTAATTTCTTTATCCACAATTAATCATCATACGTGATGTTAATTAATACCATTAAACAAATTCCACGTGATGCTAAAATAAAAAAAATAAAAAAATATTAGAAACGGATTTCAGGATTTGGAAGGAAAGTGCTGGGAAGGAGAAGGGCATACTTGTCCGATAAGAAAAAGAAAAGCAGACGTGTTGACTTTCCAATTTGGCCACGTATCTTGCTTGGACGAAACTATAAAAGATGGCAAAGCCCCACGCAGATCTCCCATCTCAACAATAAAGCGTAACAGATTCCCAAGTTGCTAGTCTAATAGAAAAGAGAGAGGGAGAAAAGAAAAAAAGAGGAATAAAAAAAATTCAAAGATCTGCATCTGCTGAAAGAATTGCATTAGATCGTTCGGGAAAGGAAATGGAAGGACTGAACAACTCGTATGGAACATCATGGGCAGATCAATGGGACGATGGGCCGGACCCAATATCGGTGGTGCCTCAGAAAAAGAGGAGCAATAATAATGGAACAGGAGCAGCAAAGTACAAGCAGAAGGTGGGAGACGGCTTTGACAAGACCAAATCTGTGGCTTCGACTGGCCTGAAGAAAGTCAAAGAAGGTACCTCCGTCGGCTTCCAGTGGATCAAATCCAAGTATCACAAAACCACCCAGAAACGCTAGTTACGACTAAACCAGTTCTGCTTCTTGTGATTATAGGGATCGTGATCATATATCGTTTCCGGATTGATTCGTTTTTGGTTTCTTTATTATATTGATCATTTATTTCATTTATGCATGTAAATTATGAAACTAGCGTGATTCGTATGTATGTACACGTGTTTTGATCCTTTTGTTTTCTTTCGTGTTTATAAAAAAATATATATTTGTTTTTCGCTGTATCTGTTCATCTTGATCTGCATAAGTTCATGAATCATGGCTTCTATGCCTATTATTAATTGGCTAAACAAATTTTAAGTCAATCCATTGGTTTCGGGCTAAAATTTTTGACAAACTTTAGACCAACTGTTCCCCGATGTTAAAAGTCATTTAATCCGGTGACCACCATAATTTTCGAAATGGAAAGCCCCATATGCCCCCTCCTTCAAAGCCCAATAAGAAGCTTCATCCACATGAGAGTCATTGGACACGACACGTGCCAAAATCATGACTCAATCGCAGGCCAAGCAAGCTTCTCATGCAAAATTTCACACCACTACTCAAACCGCTGTAAAGAAAAAAGACGCGAATAGCTCTACCTTTTTTTTTTTTTTTTTTAATAATAATCTTGTATGTTTTTTATGTTTTCTAATTTTCAAACGCGGGCAAAAGATAATTTGTGTTGATGTCGTTATTTATATATGGCTAAGAGCATCTTTAAAATATTATAAATTTTACTTTTTAAATAATCATTTGTTTTGAGTGAAAAAAATGTATTGTTCTCCAAAAAAACTCTTTAAATAGAAATGTGCTCATATTATTTTAATTAAATAACTATTTTTTTAAAAGAAAAGTCAATAGTAATTAAAGCACATTTCTCTTTTTCTTCAACAAAAAGTAATAAAATATAAATTGAAGAGTGAGAAAGTAATTCTTCAAATTTGAAGAGAGATGATCATTTTTTATTTAAAAAATCTTAATTGGAGTGTTTTTTAGAACTTTAAATATTAATGTAACTCTTTAAATAAATAATAAAATCTTATTTAAAGAATTTTTTACTGACGCGATAAAAGCATTTAACGTCGATTTGCCGGTCTTCGGTTGATGCGGACGCCTTCATACCTCTATTGTCGTTATCCACCGCTACGCATGTTCACATGCTAAGGGCTAAGCTCAAATTATGCACGGTCGCATTCGAATCCGTATCGTATTCAATTAACTAATAAATAAATAAAAATTTTGGGAATATGGGATGCAATGCAATACATATCATATGATCCGCTGACATGCCAGCGAATTTCTTCGTATGAAATCCCACCGCTTCTTTAGAAAAATGGCCTGTGTCGGTGAATTTACATTTTTGTAGGACGACACGTAATTGAAGTAAGAGATGAAAATCGAAAACTTTGTGTTTTGTGTTTAATTCTGAAACGTTGGGACTTGGGAGTAGATTGATTGGTATATATAACGACAAAAGTTTTGGGGCTCGTCTAATTTCAACCATTTTGGACGCTATGATGGCCGGTCACCCACCTTTTTGCCTTTACGCTTATTAGCCCGTCCTTGCCTCCTTGAAGTCCAACTCCAAATCCCAAATTCAAACATCAATCCAACAAATAAAATTTGTCCTGATCAGCCGTGTAAATGTTAATATGTATTTTTCTTTGTTTGAATATTAATTAATTTTTGTTTTAATAAAGAATATTATTAAATTTAGAGATAATAAATTTCATAATCACGATCATGTTTTTTTTTTTTTTGACCCTTGTTAGGTGAGAATTGCCGATGCAAAGCAATCATTTACGAATTTCATGTACATAGCGTTCAGCGTGTAATCACAATTTTGATTTTATATGCTCTATTTTTCTTTTTGAAAAAAGAAAAACTAAAAAGCAAATTGGAGGGAAATATTTTCTTTTCTTCTTCGGCTTAAATACTAATTTAATTAATAAAAATTTCGTCACACGTAAATACATTTCTAAAATATTAGCTCTATTTAAAATTAAAGTTGAAATGCTATAAGTGATTTATTTCAGGAAATTTTAAAATTAACATTTAGTAAGTTTTCTCATTTAAACAATTCTACAAATAGATAAGAGATAGTTTTTATAAACAACTGTTTAAATAAGTTATCACCTATTTTTAAAGTTCTTGTTGTAATTTTAAATTTTAACAAAATAATAACTCTATTTTATTTTTTTATAAATCTTAATATGTAAATAAAAGATCATTAAAACATATATTTATTTTAATTATTATAATAAAAATTTTTCTTAAATGCATGGATTTTTAAGTTTTTTTTTTTGGTTTAAACCACTCGATTTCCGGCGACCGCATTGGGCCCCGACTAATTTAGATTTGGAGTGTAGTCACAGTTAAGGCTCTTTACCTCTCCCAAATAGTATGTTTAATGGGGATCGAACCCGAAAGCTCTTCCTACTTACTCAGCCTGCGTTATCAACTGTGCCACAACCGTTTCGTTGGGATTTTTAAGTTTTAAACCAACAGTGACAACAACGACACGTCTTCTCAAATACAAAAGCTTTTTAATTAATAACTCATTTTATTTACGCAACAAAAATAACTTATTATTTTATGAGACACTGCAATCCCAGTGATGAGGAAAATCATCAGCTATAAAAGCGAAAGTAGAAAGCAACTAATCCTTAAAAACCGAAACTGAGATTAAACACAGAAAAAAAAATAAAAGTAAAAAAACCGAGAGAAAAGGAAAAATGGCGATGGCGATCCCAATCCCAAGTCGTCAGCTGTTCATCAACGGTGAATGGAGAGAGCCCGTTCTCAAGAAACGCATCCCAATCGTTAATCCCACCACTGAAGAGATCGTCGGTCAGCCGCTCCACTCTCCTTGTTACTTAGTTTTGATTTAGTCGCAAAATTACGTTTATTATTATTATTATTTTTGGTGATGGAAAGAGTTTAGAGCTTTAACTCTACTGATCAGTTGAGGGAAGTTCAAAATTGAACTTGGTAAGCTCTGATTTAATGTGTTGGGTAATGTTTGTTTGTTTAGGTGATATTCCAGCAGCTACCGCTGAAGATGTTGAGCTGGCTGTGGATGCCGCCCGTCAAGCACTTTCTAGAAACAAAGGGAAGGATTGGTCCTCTGCATCCGGGGCATTTCGTGCTAAGTATTTGCGTGCTATTGCTGCTAAGGTTATTAGTTTTATCCATCTCTTATCAATATTCTTATTTTGATCATTCTGAGGTGTAGGCCTCCGCATTTTACTGAAATCTGGACCTTGAACATCAGTTTCTGAAAGATGAAACATCTCATTTGCTGAAATCCATTGATTATTTAACTTTTTGTATTGAGCTTTGAGCGTAATTTTGTTTGTCTAATAACAAGTCTCTGTACAAAGAGTTTTTTTTTTTTTGGGGATATTTTAACAAAATGTGGTAATTTAGGAGAGTGTGATTAATTGATCTTGGTATTTTGACGTGCAGATAACAGAGAGGAAGTCTGAACTGGCAAACCTTGAAACGATTGATTGTGGGAAGCCACTGGAAGAAGCTGTTTGGGACATCGTATGGCCGTGACACTATTGAAAAATTATTTGAAGTTGAGTATTTTGCGTATTTCCTTTTTTATGACTCTTCATGTTGTCCAGGATGATGTTGCTGGGTGTTTCGAGTACTATGCAGACCTTGCTGAAGGCTTAGATGCCAAACAAAAGGCTCCTGTTTCTCTTCCTATGGAGAATTTCAAGAGTTATGTACTTAAGGAACCCATTGGGGTTGTTGGATTGATTACTCCATGGTTAATGCTTCTTCCTGTGTTTACTGATTTATTTGTTTAAGTCTATAAAATATATTGTTGGTCCTTCCCCTTGCAATTTCATGCTGTTGCATGTAACTAGAATTAGTGACCATAAGTCCTGCCTTCTTCGCATTTCTTTCGCGACTGTGGAAGCTTAAAAAAGAAATTTCTTGATAAATAGTGCTTTGAAATTGCTTAAGCTTAGATGAGTCATGGGTTCCTTTAGTTGTTCCCTTCTGGTATGTAGCAATTTATGTGGACCCCAAACATTTTAAGCACATGCTTCTGGGCTACATCACATGTTTTTTATGAAGATAACTTCTGGTACTTCTGCCCTTGTACTTTTAATTTCCCTAATTGTTGTGCTACTTTATTAACTCCTTTATCAGCCTGAATCCCTGTGTGTTTCTGTGCAAACACTGAAACATATTTACTTAAATTATTCATGCCGATTTTTTATTGTAGGCCTGTACAGTAAACATGACTGAGAGATATATTGTTTATGTACTGCGGATTGTATAGCAATTCTGTGCCATCAAGATTCCTGATATTCAGTAAACTAACAATTGCTTGTTTTTTATGTTGAAGGAATTATCCTCTATTGATGGCCACATGGAAAGTGGCTCCTGCGTTGGCAGCAGGATGCGCTGCAATATTAAAGCCATCCGAATTGGCATCTGTGTATGATCTCAAATTTTATTAGCTAGGATCAGGTTGGATGTTGGTTTGTCATGTTGTGTGCCTGTAATTATATTAATTATTTCAGGACCTGTTTGGAGCTTGCTGAAGTGTGTAGAGAGGTGGGTCTTCCTCCCGGCATTCTTAATATTGTCACCGGATTGGGTCCTGAAGCTGGGGCTCCTTTGGTATCCCATCCCCATGTCGACAAGGTTCAATTGTCTTCATCATTTTTTTCATTGCCTTTTCTACAAATTTGAATCTTTATATAAAATCCCTTAGATTTTACAATGGCCTGAATTTTGGGTTGGAAATTTACCATCCATAGCTGCTAATGTATTTGATCATAACAGATTGCATTTACTGGAAGCAATGCAACAGGGATCAGGATAATGGCTGCTGCAGCTCCGATGGTCAAGGTATGTCAAAGTACTATAATCGAATTATTGTTAGTCTTTCCTGGCATTTGTGCTCCCTTGTTGATCCATGCGTAGTTCACATGCATGCGAACGATCATCTATATTATATCTTCATATGACTACTCTCTTGTAAAGCCTTTTTGATACCTGTAGGGTTTAAGACAGTAAAATTTTTTGTGTGGCATCTTCTCTCCGTGTGTATTCCTTCTTTTGCCCTTTTCAATTTACCATCTCAGTTTTTTTGAAAAACAAAATCGTATATGATTTCTTTGCAGCCTGTTTCTTTGGAGCTGGGAGGAAAAAGTCCAATCATTGTGTTTGAGGATGTTGATCTAGATAAAGGTTAGTGTTTTTGGAAATTATAAAGCATTGGGATTTTCCATGCTTCTCATATTGTTGAATTCCCCTTGCAAGAAAATAGTTGCCAAGAGAATTTCAGGCTTTTGAAAGCAATTGTAGGATGAAAATATCTATTGTGGTTGTTGATACTGATATCAATTTACTCTATGATTTAAACAGCGGTTGAGTGGACCATCTTTGGTTGCTTTTGGACAAATGGTCAGATCTGTAGTGCAACATCTCGCCTTCTTGTGCACGTAAGTACATAGTTGTCTGTTAGTTGTCCATTTTAATTTATCAATTTCATCAAAATTAGTCTACTCTATCCATCCCCCTCCCTTTGTCTCTGTGTTTGGACAGGCCTCAACCAGAAGTAAATCAACCAGCATTTGCTTCTCAGATTTATAACCTAAAATCAGCTTGTATACTGTTAGACCACATGTAAAACTATTAGAGCAGACCACAAGCTAGATCAAACATTTATATGCTGCAGCAATGTAGAGAGAAAACAGACAAGTACAGCAGATAAAAATGTCGAACATAGGTGTTCAAGTCCTACTGATTTAGATTAACATTCCAATATATATATATATATATAGAATCATTTTAGTGTTGCTTGGTTCTGCAGTTTAAGCTTTCAGCTGGCAGGGCTACTGTTTCCTCAGGCGTAAATTCATTTATCTAAAGTTAGAAGGCTAGAAGAGTGGTGTTTTGATTATTCCACTTCTGCTTACTTTATCTAGAAGCAGAACAGAAATGGAAGTATAGATTCCCAGGCTTAAATATAACAGTGAAGCATGGAAATAGTAGAGAAGGTGTTTTGTCAGACGTTTTCAGTTGCTTGAGGTGTGTAGACAGGGATCCTTATTGCTTACAATGTTGCAGGAAAGCATTGCAGCAGAATTTTTAGAGAGGATGGTGAAGTGGATCAAAAACATTAAGATTTCGGATCCACTGGAAGAAGGTTGCAGACTTGGTCCTGTTGTTAGCGGAGGGCAGGTAAGGTTGCAATTTTGAACAGGAACACTGTAGAGAAATTTTTTTCCTTAATGTTTCTTTCAGCCATTTCTCTTAGATTTGGTTTTTTGCAAAATAAATATCTCTAAACATAATCTGCACTAGCACTCATTTTCCATAACAATATGTGAATGCTCTTTCTTTGCTTGGAATGGGTCCATGATTAGGCTGTTGCATTTTTTCCGGTAACTTTAATAGCAAATTTGATTTAAATTATTGTCTGTAAATTTGAATAAAGAATGTGCTTTCTAATATATACTTAATCTGCTGCAGTATGAGAAAGTTTTGAAGTTCATTTCAAATGCCAAGAGCGAAGGTGCAACCATTTTGTGTGGTGGTGCTCGTCCTGAGGTATTGTCCACAACCTGTCACTGTTGGCACTCTGGTCTTTCTCAATAATTCATGATACTGAGCCAGTCCTTAAA
This sequence comes from Citrus x clementina, assembly GCF_000493195.1. Classification (NCBI taxonomy): domain Eukaryota; kingdom Viridiplantae; phylum Streptophyta; class Magnoliopsida; order Sapindales; family Rutaceae; genus Citrus; species Citrus x clementina. The sequence goes on along the minus strand of NW_006262339.1, from coordinate 2,711,973 downwards.
TGATTGGCAGCATCTGAAGAAGGGATTCTTTGTAGAACCAACCGTCATAACTGACATAGCGACATCAATGCAAATTTGGAGAGAAGAAGTTTTTGGACCTGTTTTGTGTGTCAAGGCATTTTCCACAGAAGATGAAGCCATTGAATTGGCAAATGACACCCGGTAAGTTGATTCAGTTACTGGAAAATTGGAAATGAAAAGATAAATTGGCTCTTTTTCTTTATCCTTATGTTTTCACAGTTCTGCTCTGACAATATATTGATTGTCCACAGTTATGGCTTGGGTGCTGCTGTGATATCCAAGGATTTGGAAAGGTGTGATCGTGTAAGCAAGGTGAGACTTGTCCTGGAGTGACATTTGCACATATAAATGCAAATAATCCTTGTCAGGAATCAGTTTATAGAATGTATATTTTAACTGTTTTCGTTGGTTGGCCTTCTGCAGGCTTTCCAAGCAGGCATTGTATGGATCAACTGCTCACAGCCATGCTTCTCTCAAGCTCCATGGGGGGGCAAAAAACATAGTGGTTTTGGCCGTGAATTAGGGGAATGGTATGGCCTGTTTTCCCACCAAATAATAATAATAAATTAATCTTGACCTATCAAGTAACTGCGGAGAATTTGTATTTCTCATGTATGCAATATAAAAGAAAACGTCTCAAAATATAAGTATTTTGAATCTTTAGTTGTTTAAGATATGTCAAATTAGTATTTGGTTGTCTGCTGATACTGATTTTGTGTTATTCTATTTGGCTGCCTTTTGAACAGGGGACTTGATAATTACTTGAGCGTGAAGCAGGTCACTCAGTATGTCTCAGATGAGCCATGGGGATGGTACAAGTCTCCTTCAAAGCTGTGAAATGAAAATGAGAAATTGCGGATGAAGCAAAACACAGATAGTAATGTGAGAGACGTACTGTACTGAAGCTATGTGCTAAGACTATGCAATAATAATAAGTAATGTAAAATGACAGAAACACTTCAGAATAGTTTATTCCCTTAGCCATGTTGTATTTCCCTTGTGGGATATCTTCGGCTTCCATTGGTTGTAAAACCATATTCCCAGACACTCTTGGAGTTTAATCATGGTTTCAGGCTCTTTAGCCTGCAATTAGATTCTTAGTTCTCGTCAGATTTTGGAGATCTTGTTTCACAAGTTTATTAGTGAGTAAATGATTAAAATTTAACTATTGCAGAGAAAACCCAAGTCAACAGATCATTTTGGTCCATTTTGCCTTGAGCAGCAAACTTCTAGCCTTTTAATAACAATTAAGGCCATGATGCATCTCTTCACGTGGTTAAGGGGGGAACACCATCAATCTCTCTCGACATTTACAGTTACCTTTTTCGCTTCTTAAACTAGAAGCAAAGGTTCTTAAAATGCTCCGCGCTTACTGACTTGCCAGCTCGAAATGAGTTGGGTGACTGGTGAGCTGAAGCTAGCTTCACGAGCAAAACAGGTGTTTGATCATGTGCGCAGCTTGAGAAATATAAAACTGAATTTAAGAATATGCGATGGATTCAGGATCCGAACCAAAGTCCGAGTCTGAGAATTTGAGGTGTTAGTTGCTGAATCCTGAGGATATTCTTTTTGCCGGCCCTTTTCACCAAGATAACGAATGTTAACGATCCTTGGGCACAGGGCACAAAAATCTTGGCGGATCATTCAAATTCTCTTTATTAAAGTGTTAGTGAGGACCCAACCATTTATAGTAATATTACATGAAGATGGGGTGAAAGTGATGAAACTCTGATTAACAACATAATGGCATGGCATTGCTCAATACGTTTTTGTAATTATATTTCAGATAACAAGCAAAAATGTCACTGTCGTCTAGTAGTAAAAAGATGGCGTACGTCCAAACGAGATTGAGACGGGCCCCACCACCAAATGTCTGTGTGAGGAAACTCACGCGGAAACTTCTTTGGTTGTCTTTGCTTCTTCAGCGTACTTATCGGAAACCAAACTGTAACTAATCGCATTTCGTACCACCTTTGTTTTTTTTTTTTTTCCCTTAACAACTTCTTCACCGACATCTATCTATTTTGTTGAACCACGTTCAGCTTCAGTGTTCACAATCCTTGCAATAACGAATACGCACACGGATACCGCTATAATAAGTAGCGATATCTTTGGGTCATACTGTACTAAAGTGGTCCCACTAGAAGAAGAATCGGATAAATTTCTCAATCTTTCGCTTCTGACACTGAACTCACATTGTCGTCGTTTTTGAAGATTTGAGTTGAATTGTTGCAGATTTTGAGAGATCTGGGTTTGTGTTGACTGGAGATGGGGAGCTCGGAGGATGATAAGGTGGTGGCCGTGATCATGGTGGGTGGTCCCACTAAAGGTAAATGCAATTTGTTTATTTGTTCTGTTTCATTTACAACAAATTATGGGGTGCCTTTTTTTGCTTTAATTGATGATTGATTGATAGCTTGATTGGTGTTGCGAATTTTGATTTTTGATGCAATAGGTACTCGATTCCGGCCATTGTCACTGAATATTCCAAAGCCTCTTTTCCCTTTAGGTGGACAGCCAATGGTTCATCACCCAATTTCTGCCTGTAAAAGAGTATGGATATTCTTGGATCCTTCCTTTTCTAATTGTTACTTTCAAATTTGAGGAGTGCTTGATTAATTGATATTTGCTTGTTCTGTTGTAGATTCCAAACCTCGCACAGATCTATCTTGTTGGATTCTACGAGGAGCGTGAATTTGCATTGTATGTCTCCTCAATCTCCAATGAGCTTAGAATCCCTGTCAGGTAATTCCCTCTTAGTTCTGGTTTTCTGCCCTATTTCCATTTGGACTGTTCAATCTTGGAGCTCACTCTTGTTCTTGATGAAATGTTATTGTTAGATATTTGAGGGAGGACAAGCCTCATGGTTCAGCTGGTGCACTTTACAACTTCAGAGATCTGATCATGGAAGACAACCCGGTTACTATCTTTGCCTTTTAATTTTGCATAGGCATGCTCTTTTGTCTAAATTTTTCTTACTTCACAAACATTTCTATTTCTACCTCCTGTCCCTTTAATATTAAGTATGTCAACTGCATATATTGATTCTAATGCATTTAGCATACAACAGTTGTCTTATTATTGTTTGTGTTATAATGTTATTGGTAACGTGTATTTTATTTTGCTTCAGTCTCATATCTTCTTGCTGAATTGCGATGTCTGCTGCAGTTTTCCACTGCCAGAGATGCTTGGTAATTATATTCTTTATACTGAAACTTGATTTCCTTTGCATTCTCTGTTCAAATTTCAAAATTGTCTGATTAGTTCCTTTTTCTTGAATCTTTTGCATGAGCAAGCAAGAAGCCAGTAATTTTAAGACTGGGCAAGGCTCATTTATGTTCTCCGGAAGCCTTATTGCCTTTTCTCTTTAATATTTCAGATGCTCATAGAAATTATGGTGGGATGGGAACTATACTCGTTATTAAGGTTAGTCAGGACATGCATAAGATGTTTATATAGTTGTTAACTTTTCTTTTATCTTCATTTTTGGATTCTTTTCTCTTATTACACAGGTTTCTGCTGAGTCAGCCAGCCAGTTTGGTGAATTGGTAGCTGATCCAGATACCAATGAATTGTTGCATTACACGGAGAAACCTGAAACTTTTGTATGTATAAGCTCAGAGATCTAACTGCTGTTTAACATGTTAAATATCCTTTGATATTGCTTGGAATGATTGATAAATTTTCAAACAGTTTCCTGCCCTGCTCTCCTATACTTTTGACTCTACCTATTTTATCTCAAGTGTTATAATAGTTATGTTGTAATGCAGGTAAGTGACCTAATAAATTGTGGTGTGTACGTATTTACACCAGATATCTTTAATGCTATCCAGGGTGTTTCTTCACAGCGGAAAGACAGAGGTCAGTAATACAGGATTCTGTCGGTAGGATGCTGGAGAGTGATAAAAATGTAAATGATGGTTTTGTTAGTTTTGCAGGCTTTAATGCACAGGCATAGCCTTTTATCATCCAAGTTAATTATAAACAAGGAATTAATATATTTAAATTTGTGCCGTTCAAGAACTTCAGGCTATTAAAATTTGATTTTTGATATGAAATTTACTCTGTTTTTCCGCTCTTTCTTTGTCCCTCATTTTACATATGGTATTGATTTTGTCATGTTAAAAACCAAGTTCTTTCTTGTCACTCGCAGAAAATCTGAGACGTGTATCCAGCTTTGAAGCGCTTCAGTCAGCTACTCGGTAAATCATTCCTGCTAATTCTTAGCCTGATTTTTTTTTCTTTTTTTATCATAAATAGATTTTTTTTTCTCTATCCATGATAACATGAGGTCATTCACAGGAATCTTACTACCGATTTCGTAAGGTTGGATCAAGATATCCTGTCACCTCTTGCAGGAAAGAAGCAGTTATACACTTATGAAACCATGGATTTCTGGGAACAAATTAAAACTCCTGGGTAAGCATATCATTTAACATAACTAACCCTCAAAAAATCCCTTACCAAATAAAGCATGGTAAACAAACCAAATTGAATGAAGAAAACCAACAAAACAGAATGAAATTAGAACAGAGAATAAAGATCTTTTACTCCTTAAGTAGGATCTGATCTTTTTATTTGTACATGCAGCATGTCTCTGAAATGCTCTGGCTTGTATCTTGCCCAATTCCGGCTTACCTCTCCCAATCTTTTGGCTAGCGGAGATGGTACCAAGAATGCCACTATAATTGGTGATGTTTATGTTCATCCATCAGCAAAAATACATCCAACTGCGAAGGTATTTTCTTTCATTACTTCCCGGGTTAAGTTATGCGGGTATAGTAAAGCATTGCTGGACAGTGCTTTACTAGACAAGCATCAGTTTGAATACTAACAGAAATAGCTTTCTTGTGGCATACAGCCCAAAAATGTTGTCTGGAAATGGTATCCAGGCACTAAAACTATAACATAATGCAGTTCTCATTTTCCTCTTCTTTTCTGCCATTGTCCATCTTCCTTCCTAGTCTCCAAATTATTACTTTATTACTGCACTGAGCTGAATAGTGAATTGAGAACCACCTTCTTCCATTTTACACATTGTCCTTTGTTTTCCTTCATTTTTTATCTTTACCTTAACTATAGAACTGACTTGTCTGCAATGCATGAAAACAGATTGGTCCCAATGTCTCAATTTCTGCCAATGCTCGTATAGGAGCAGGCGTAAGGCTCATTAGTTGCATCATACTTGACGGAGTTGAGATCATGGTAATTAAGCAATTTCTATGATTTGAAACCCTGCCTATCCAACCCAGCAAATTCGAACCCTCTGTTTATGTTAAGCTTGACATGTGTAAATCACTTTCTCAGGAAAATGCAGTTGTTACTAATGCAATTGTTGGGTGGAAGTCTTCTATTGGTAGATGGTCCCGTGTTCAGGCAAGTTCTAAATACAATTACTTAATGTGATTTTGATTTATGAGATTATCAAGTAATGAGACAATGTAGATGTATTGATGGTAAGTTTGCAAAAGGAGATGTTTTCTGATAGTTCCTCTTTCTGTCCCTAGTGGTGGAAGTAAAAGGGAGCACTTTTTGTTTTCTTTTCATTTTTTCCCTGTTTATTTATCCGAAGTTCTGCTGAATGTGCCAAATAATTTTATGTGTCTGATCAACGGATTACAGGCTGAAGGAGATTTCAATGCTAAACTCGGGATCACAATCCTTGGTACCTTCATGATGCATTTTCCCCCACCTTCCCTTAACTTTTCAATTTTTTTATTTGAAGTATAAAGTTGTTTGCAATCTGACTTATATTATAAATGTCTGTTCTAGGTGAGGCTGTGGGTGTTGAAGATGAAGTAGTTGTGACTAACAGCATTGTCCTTCCAAACAAAACACTCAATGTTAGTGTTCATCAGGAAATTATCCTATGATAGAGCTCCACATATCCCACACCAAAGGTTACTTTTGGGCTCTCCGTGTATTTCCCTTTATTATTGATTTATTGTCATGATTTCTCTTTTTACTGTTTTCCAAATTTCAAGTAGAAACACCGACATTTAAATTTAAAATAGTTCAGCACCCATTTGTAAATTGAGATTTGGCTGTTGGAATAAAAATTTTGACTATTGGCTACTTATGTGAAATCTGGAAAGAGTTTTCTAGCCAGGAGCGTAGCAAAAGTCGAAAGAATCATTTTAAGACGATGGGTGACAATGAATTCTGTGATCAGTGCCTCTTTGAAACTTCAATGTTTTAGCTTAATCTCTCAAGTAAAGATTAATGCAGAGATCTTGCTGGCATCATCTACCTTTTTTTAAACACCACTCTGAATGACATCAGTAATGCGCATTAGGACAGTAATGTCTCAGGATGCTAATTCAAAACAAATAAGTGATACTAGAGATAAATGTTTTGTATTAGACAACAGAACATGCAATTGGTCAGATGATAGAAGCAAGGAACTATGTCAACATAATAAAATTGCTTATCTAATTGAAAGCAATATATAATTTGAGTTTATTACATGATAACAGACTCAACCGAGTAGGATGTATTTTACACACACACACCCCTATCTCATTTCATAGTGAGGTGGGTTGTCAACGTCCCCTTCTACTGGCGCATGGTTCCATGTGTATGTTCCAAGGATATAGAGATAAGCGAGGTCAGGTATCGGATGATGCATTTGGTAGCCTTTAGTGCCCTCACTCCAAGGATTAAGGCAATAACCACTGCATATCAAAGGTCATATCTAACAGTTCCATTAGAATGTGTGCAAAATTTTAGTCAAATTGGCACATAGACAATTGAGATCAATGCCACAGGCATCAAATGATGCATTTGGTAGCCTTTAGTTCCCTCCTCCAAGGATTAAGGCAATAACCACTGCATAGCCAAGGTCATATCAAACCGTTCCATTAGAATGTGTGCAAAATTTTAGAATCTAAGTTAAATTGGAACATAGACAAAGCCACAGACATTTAAAAGACAACTTAATAGCACTGTTTAGCTTGCAGAAAAACCAGCTGCCACTATCATGGGCCACATATGCCTTTTCTTATTGGGAACATGTATAATGTTGTTAATATGAACAACAATTATAAAAAGTTGAGTCAGAAGTTTTGATACTCATCAAGAATTATTTAAAAGCAGCCCTTATCCAAAGAAGATAATGCAAACTGACTATGACAGCAATTCAGTGCATTAAATTTGAAACATGCTATGATCATACTCAAGTATTAGAGCAATGTAGATTCCAAACACACACAAAAAGGAAAAAGAGTGACAATAAGCGACAGTTTCTTCTACCTAAATGATCCAGACATCATTTTTCAAATCGGTGGTGATAATCATAGTAACACAAAATGGCAAAGAAGGAAGAATGCAGGCAAACCTCATGACTTGATTGAAACCATGACATCAACATCACTCAATATCCAGTGCTGCTACGCAGAATGGTACTTTATTTTATTTTTTTTCCAAAACCATTGGAAGATGATGTGGTGCCTCCACCAGAATCTGGAGAGTCTTCAGACTTTCAAAGTCCCCTCTATCACTACCCTCGTAATAGTATTCATTCTCTCAACTGCTTTGAGAAGTAAGCAGTAAAACCCAATACTCAAGTGCCTACTGAACTAGCACATCACAGCAAATTCAAATGGCAAGCAGTCCTCTGAGCGGCACAGAATCCCAAACGGACTTGGTTCATGAGCAAATGTGAATACTGATTGACCTCAAAGTTTGAATTGGCGAGGAAGACGGCCACATCTGCTCTGCAATCTCAGAATCTCTTTGGCTAGACCTTGATTACCAATTAGTAGAAGCCCATTCAAAACTCGATTGAAAGTGAACTTCCTTGGCATGAATCCTCTATCAACCATTTCAATCAACAACTTCCCAGCCACCAGCAAATCATCTGATTTCTTCCTCACAAACATTGAACTAATTAAAATATTGTACGTATCTAAATTTGGCAAGCAAACCCCACTACCCATCTTCTCAAACAACTCCAAACCCCTTTCAATCTCTCCAGCATCACAAAAATATCGGATCAAAATATTGTAAGTCTGCACATTTGGCTCACACTCATCATCCTTCATTCTTCCCACAAATTCCAAGGCTCTTTCCATTTCGCCTGCGTGACACAACCCTCTAATAACCACATTATAAGTTGTTGAGTTGGGCATATAACCCTTCCTCACCATCTCCTCAAAAACCAATATAGCATTCTCCACAGAGTCCTTCTTACACAAAACCTGAATCATGGCGTTATAAGTTGCAACTGATGGAAGCACACCACCGTTGACCATCCCATCAAAAACATTTCGAGCTCTCTTAATCTCACCCACAATTCCAAACCCATGAACAATTGTAGTATAAGTAACAACATCAATTTCACATTTCCTCTTCTTCATCTCCAAAAAGAACCTCCACGCTTCCTCAATTTGACCAGCTCTAAAATACCCTTTAAGTACTATATTATAAGTTGTCAAATTCGGGTTCAATCCTCTATCAACCATCTCCTTCAAAACCTCCAAGGCCTTGTTAGTCCTCTTAACTAAACACCACCCATTTGCAATCACATTATAACTAATAACATCGGCCTTAAATTTCCCCCTAAAAACCTTAAACAAATTATAAGCCTTTTCGACTTTTTTCTCTTTACACAACAGATCAAGAATGGTATTAAAAGAATTCAAGCTTTGCCGACAACCATGTTCATGCATTGACAAGAAAATCTTGACAGCTCTATCAGCTTTCCCAGCAGAGACATACCTTTCGGCGATGATTGCGAATGTTTTCTGGGTGGGGCCAAGGCGGAGCGATTTCATACGGTGCACGAGGATCCATACGGTCCTGTAGTCGCGCAGGCGGGCAGCGAGGTCAATGGCGTGGTCAAAGGAGGAGCGGGAGTGAGCGTAAGTTGGGTGGTAGGAGAGGATATTGAAGAAGTGGAGGGCTTTGAGGGCATGGTTCCAGAGGCGTTTGATAATTTGGTCGACGAGTTGTGGGGTCCAATGGAGACTGGGGCAGTGGAGGGTCTGGGTTAGGGTACGTGGGTCGGTGGAGGTCAGTATGAGGCTGGCTAAGGCGGCTGGGTCGGCAGCTGCCGGTGGTAACGGTGCCGGTGAGGTGGTGGTGAGAGGTGAAAGATCTCGGTAAATACAGAAGAAGTGAAAGTGATTTTTTGGAGGTTTTCGAAGCAACGCGAACATTTGAGCTCACATTTTTGGCTACTTGGCTAGTTCCGCCTTTTTCTAAAGCTCCGTCTCAAATTTTTTCTTTTTCACCAAAATCAGTGACCAGTCGCGCGTACAAAAATTACAACAATATTTTTATATTAACTCTTTTTATTATTAATATAATAATAACATACAGAAGGCTCGTACGCTGTGCCGGATTGAATTGGGTTGTATTAGATCAAATTAGATAAGATAATATTAGATAAAATAATATTGTATTATATATAATTTTATATTGTGTCTGGTGTAATATTGGATTAAACTATAAATAATTATGTCTCATATTTGTTATGACATGAGATTAGTTAGTAACTAATATTATGTCTTATATATTATTTTATTAAAATCATCTTAGATTTACTTTAAAATGACATGTAATATAATCTAACTTAAATCAATAATTATTGATAAATTTATAAAAAAAAAAAAGCAAAATCTTCCCTTAATTTTTTTTAATATTTAACATGTTATAATTTTTAATCCCATGAATAGTAGAGGACAAAGTTTTAACTTAGAAAATGTAATATCAGGCATCTCTTAGGATGAAAATTTGCCACTATTGGGATTAAGTAGTGGGTCCATTATTGTTATCCTAACTTTACTTTTTTTTTTACACCAAACATGATATAAGGATTATTTTATACTAAAGTTATCTAATCCCATGATATATAACTAAAACCAAATGCCCAGATAGTAATGGCGCGTCATATTTCACATATTGGTTTCACATAGCTGAACTATATATAAAATTATAAAAATAACATCAATCAAATTACAAATGAGCGAATAATTACATACATGAAATGATTGCCCATATAAAATGCAAGATCAAATAGTCCTTGAGGGTGCATCTCACGTATTGTATTGTACTTGTGGTGCATTTATTAGGACATATTATATTAAATTGTAATTCAATACATATTTAGTGTAGTATAGCTGATTTTATATAAAATTAAATTATTATCATTTTATTATTAATATTATAAATAAATTAAAAATTTCTTAATAGGTTTTATTATTAATTTTTTGAAATTTATTATTTTTATATTATAAAATGATTAACAATATACTATTATAAAATATAAAATACTGTAATAATATTAATAAATTATAATATAATATTATAATATAATTTATTTCTATATATTAGTTATAATAATAGAGTATAATTTAAAATTATAAAATATAAAATATAATTATATTATATTAACATTTAATATTAGGTTATAAATTTTTTTTATTTTAGTAAATAATAAATTATAAATAAAATTAAAATACATTTTACATATTTAAGGAAAATAATTAAAGTGAGTTTATGTAATGAAAGTAAAATAATTTATTATCATTTATTTATTAAATAGTTAGGCTAACTAATAATTTATATTATTATGTAAATTAAATTAATATTTAATGATATAAAACTTAAATTGATATAAATTTATTATATATAAAATAATGTTTAACAAAATTAAATTTATTATACTTTATGAATAATAAAAGTTAAATGGTTGTACTTAAAATATGAACCGTGTTTCAACGCAATACAACTTAAACCTACTTTCCATAGGTTAATTTTATGCGCCTTTAATTATATTAGCTATTTTTTTAATGCAACGCAATAGAATTAAAAAATTACGGCCAAATGTGTTAGTATAAGAATACTGTTTTAATGCAATGCAATTTAGGGTATTTTATGCTGCCAAATGCACCCTAAATAAATTCGAGTTTAATGGACAAATAATTTAAATAAATTAAATATTACATACACTATCATCATTTGATTCTTTTTGTACCTTTGCATCATCAATAATATAATTAAACAAATGATATATCAATTGGTGCATCGAGATTCTATAACTTAGGGCGGAGGCCCGTATATATATATATGTGTGTATGTGTGTATACATATACATGTACACATACACATTTTTGAGTGTTTATCTATTGTTTTGTTATGATATTCTTGTGTTGTAGTTTTGTCATTGTTTTAATTGCACAAGGATTTTCGCGTGTAATAGTTGAGATTGATAGACTAGGCCAGCGCCGTTAAAATTCCTCTACATTTCATCAGAATCAATCTATGAACCCATGAAGCCATTTAATCTCTTTTCAGTTCTTAAAAATTTATATTTCTAATTATCTGTGGTTAGATATTCTTGTGGTTAAATACTCTCTAACTTAAGCTTAAATCTTGAACATTATTCTATATATTATATTTAAACCTGACCTTGTGCTGCTAGCTTATAGTATTATCTCTTAATTTTAATCTCTAAAATATAATACCCACTTTTTATTAAAAAAGAAAAAGAACAGAAAGGCTTTGTACTTGTACCTATATGGCAAAGTACTATAAGTCATTATTGACCCTGGTCACACTTGTTATAAATTAAGGAAAAAAAAAATGTGGCACGATATTGCGCATTCAGTGTCTGCTTGGAAATCAGTAGAAAGAACAAGATACAAGTACATAACAGTTAGCAAGACAGAAACAATCCAATGAATTAACACACCGGATAAGTGTGTACAGGAGTTGGCTGGCATTACATAAATCCAGAGGATGGTCATTCCAAGTAGGAGCAAAGAGAGCGTGCTTCCACTGCGTTTCCATCTCTTCTTTGAGAAATAATGATATCTCGTTGCACTGCCTATGATGAAATTATTTGGAGTTCATTAGGAAAGTCACTGAATTGAAGGATCAGGAAATTTGTCGTATTGTCTTCCCGGCAACTTCAGTATACCATGATTGCCAGGCTTCCATGTAATGAGAAAAAAGGTCTCGGAGAGCTGAAATATTTATTCACAGAACCAACAAAAGGTCAGTATCATCTGTTTATGTGTGTGTGTGTGTGTGTGTGGAGTACAATATGGATGGACAGTCAGCTGACAGACAACAAGTAAACTTCCCCATTTTGGACATGAACATGGTCTCAGAAGCAAAATCTTAACCGGCCAACATAATTATTTTGAGCATGGTTATTTAAAAAAAAAAAAATTAGATACATAAGCTTATTCATGAAATTGCCAAACTTGTCACTGCTTATAAGTATGCTGTTTTATGGAAACGAACAGTATTCATTCGGTGAGCTCTTTAAACAATAAGATGTGAGTAAAGAAATGATTCAAAAGGCTGACCAAATATAGATTTTCTATTTCTGATCTTGCTGATGAAATTTATGGGACAAACTTGATTCAACTACAATGACAGGGCCATGTTAAATATTAATGCCATAGTCAAAACAGTTAGCAATCATAGAATATTGATGAATTAGATATTTAAATTATACCTTGATTGTGATATTGAGGACGATACTTTGAAGTAAGACTTTCCCAATCATGTGCCCCTTTCACATTATTCTTCGAGGTATTGACTTCGGGCACACTTTCAGGAGCAAAAGGACCAAATTGGTAACTCCTTGGGCCCTGATTCACATAATTTTCTGAATTACTTCCATCAACTACCCTTACCAAATCGTCAACTTTCATTTGTTTTTCCATTTTAATACTTTGGCTTATATCCCCATTAATTGAAGTATCCATTCTTTTCCTTTTGAAACTGATGTTTGTAACATCAGTTCCAAATGTCCTCTTCCGTGATTCATCAAGATTCAAAGAATCAGCTAATCCAATCTCCAACCTGTTTACCCCTAACCACCTGAATGCTGGCTTCCTGGTGTCTGCAGTATGGGTCTGCAAGGTAAAAGATCAAAATATCAGAGGACTATATAATCATGACCATATGTAATTAAGTTCAGCTAGATTCTAAATAAATATTAAAACTTAATTTTGAGCTTATATCATTTATAGCCTTTGGGATGATATTTCATTTACCTTCTCAATGAGGTTCATGGAGGACAAGACATTAGCAATGTCATACAACCGTCTTACTTTTGCTGCAGATATAGTTAAGAGAACATCAGTCACAAGAGCTTTTTAACTCCTATTTACAGAGACTTCAAATAGAACAGCAAGTTGAGAATTCACTTACTTCTCATTACAGAAGTATTGTGGGCATCCCCAAGCAATAACTTGGCTACTTCATCTAGGGTGATCATACCCACCTACAAAGAAACACGATACAAAGTAACACTTGCATAACAAGTAAATGACAATTTTAAAAGAATAACCAATCTCAAGATTTCACTCACATTAGAGCAGACAAAAAGCCTGACAAAATTCTGTGTAAGAAGTCCAAGAGACTTTTCTCTTCTACTGTCTGTAAAGGAAACATACATATAAGCTGTAAGTGTGACCATAACGTAATGATGAAATGTCGGAACTCCAATTTTCTGTTATTGTTCAAAACTAAAAGATCACCATAGCATATTGACCCAATGCATTAGGAAACTCATTTAACACAATAACAAATAACAAATAAAGGCACACTTCAAGTGCCAATAATATGGCACATAAATTGTACACACTAATGCTTCTAATCAAAGCATAAGCTGGTCAAATAAAACAATAACAAGTATTATATCTTTATATAATTACCATTTTTTGAAGATTTATGAGCAGATCTCGGGTTTAAACTATCACTTTGGCTTCCAGGATTGGGATTAGAAGAACTATCGTCGTCTTCATCATCATCCTCATCGTCTGAACCCTAAGACAAATAAATGAATGAATTTCACTTTTACCCAAAAAATAAAAAAGAACATTGTAAACCTATTTTGACCTACTTTTGCGCTATTGCCGCCATCAAGTGTAGTGAAAGCGTCCCTCAGGCCTGCTTCCTATCATCATTTCATCAAACCAAACAACATCAGAATTAATTTTCACTATAAAATTCCAATTACACAATTTTTTAAAAAAAGAAACAAATCAATTTAAAACCTTAAAAGTACCTTGAGCTCCTGCAGAGCGCCGGGGATTGCCTTGAACCCCTTCCACGTATACTTATTTTTCGCCCTTCTTGTAAGAACCTAAATTAACAAATTAAAAGTTAAAAAAATTACACAAAAGAACTGAAGAATATAAAAAATGAAAAAGATTAAAGATCAAAAAACTCACTCCAACACTTTCCAAGACATTGACGATATCATAGATTCGCCGCCTTTCGACGCCTACAAATACAATTCATCGAACGAATCAAAACCTCAATAATCACATAAAATTATTAAACTAGCAGATAAATATTTAAAACTAAGAATGAGATAAAAACCTAATTTCGAAGCGGCATCGTCAAGGCCGATCGATTCAACACCATCTCGGTTGTACAAGCTCAGGAAACTGCAAATGACAAAATAATAAATATAAATATCAAGAAACTTAAAAAGACAAACGGAAATAGTAATAAAGAGGAATTGAAAGAGTACTTGGAGCAGAGGAGGCCGAGGGATTTTTGTTTGCGGCTGTAGGCATAGTGCCTTGAAGAAGGATCTTGAACTTTGGTTGAAGAGGAAGACTGCGGCATCGTTTCGGTGAAGGATTTGAGCGAACTGTATGTAACTTTATAGAGAGAACTGGAGGATGGAGAATGGAGGGACCGTTAAGAATGTTGACTAATGGCGGGGTGTAAAATTTGGAGTAGGAGGGATCTGAAGGAGGTTTTTTTTTTTTTTTTTTTTTTCCCTGAAAGTTTTGAAATGGGAGCTTCTGATGGATTAGCGGGAATTTGAATTGAGATCTGGACGCGCTTGTTTTGGGTTGAGAAATCACGTGTTTATCCTCGCGTGGGCGCAGCGATTAAGGGTACTTGTTCGTAATTTTGTTTTGTAACGGAAGAATTCAGAAATGATTAATCCTAAGATTTGGAGATTGTTTGGGATTGGGCGTAAAAGTACAATTACAATGTGGTTTATGAAACAGGTGGCGCGCAGTTCACAATTGGGGAATCCAATCATATGACGGATCCAGCTACGGTACCACCGTAGTACCCGTAACACTGGTTTTGTCTTTTGTCCCAGCAGTGTTGTAAAATTTCATTAAACCCCTTTCATTCATTTTTATTTAAATTTTACCTCATAAATATTAAATTAATTTTTATTGCATCCATATAAACATTATAATTAACACCTTATACTATTTGTTATTTATACATTTTTCTTCTATATTACACATTTATCACAACACCCCTCTCTTTATCACAAATACCAACGAACCCGACCCGAATTTCGTTTCCATTTCCTTCCACGCCACCGGCCAAGGTTGGTACCGATCGGAAGATTGTACGACGCCGGTCATCTCCACGCCATCCTTATCACAAAAATAACCGGGTCAACCCAACCCGAATTTTGTTTCCGTTTCCGGCAACTCCATCGGCCAAGGTTGGTACCGATCGGAAGCTCGTGCGACGCCGGTCATCTCCATGCCATCTTTGTCGCCGTAAAGCATTCGGAAAGCTGCCGATCGAAGCAGTGAAAAGTCACTGAATCCCCGCTTCAATTCGCCGCTGTTTCTCCAGTTTCCGGTGACGCCACCACTTGAGTTTTGCTCTCCACAATTCCCTCTGTCTTTTCTGACCAACCACAGTCACTGGAGGAGCCGATTTGCCGTTGATCGGCCGTTGAAGGATTCACAGATTTGGAAGAAATGAACTTAATATTTGTAAAGCAAAGTTCAAATAAGAATAAGTGAAAGGGCTTCATGAAATTTTACACAGAAAAGACAAAAGCAGTGGCCTTGTGCCACATAGGCGAGTCCTCCTATGACGGTACATCATCCAAACATTTAAGTTTCGGAAGTAAACATTTATGCTCTATTGCATTTATGTAGGTTCATTTTACATTAATTAAAATAGAGTATGAGAATTAAAACAAATTATTTATTTAAACTATAAAAATTAAAAGTCTTTAGATAAAATATAAGAATAAGTTAGTTGTTGTTGTTGTTATTATTATTATTATTATTTTATTACTACTGCCATGGTTTAGTTGTTTTGGCCATTACATTGCATTTGAAGCTAGGATCAATTTTCTTTGACACCAATCTTTTAAAAAAACAAATTAATTTGTATTCGTGTGTAGAGTTAGATGAAGTTAAGGTATGCGAACTACATGAGAAAATAGATTTGAGCTTGAGCCATAAATTTCATTTTTAAAAAATTAAAGATGTAATTATCACTTATGTGAATAAGAATCAAACCCCAAATCTCTTTGTAATAAAATTCACCAGTTGAATCAATCATTATATACATCATAGTGAATGACTTTTTTAAGGAGCGCATGCTTTTACATAAAAAACTTTTTTTAAGAACACATAAAAAACATTATGAAGAATTTAAATAAATAAGTGTGGTTCTTCACACGTTATAGTAAAAATATTATTTTTTTTTTCAAAAAAAATATCATCTACACATGTCTATAAATAATGAGTGAGGTATTGTTTGAGATATAAATTATATATTATAATTATGTAATTATAATATTATTGTATCATCATGAATTTATTTAAATAGTTTTCAAACAACGTTCTTTTAACCAATCACCTGAATTTAAATTTGGAAGAGGTAAGAGGCTGAAAATATATTGAGCTTCCCACCCTCGTATCTTTTAAATGAAATGTGTAAAAATAAAAATAAAAGTCTCTAATAATATTATTAAAATAAAAAATGCAGGGGAAAAATAACTATTATTTATTTATTTTTAATCAGTATTATTGATTGACCATTTGGCATGACCTAAATCCACCAAAATCAAAAGTAATCGGCTAAATTCAAAAACCTGGGCGCGGAACCGCGGAACAAGAAGACTGAACTGGCTAACAAATTAGCGGTAGTTAATGATCAAATAGCATTAATTCTTAGAAGAAAATAAGAAACAGATCGATGAGTTCGAAAGAAAGTTGTAGAAATGAACTCCGCTATGCGATTCGTCAACTCAGTAATCGATGCCTTTACTCTGCCGCCAAATGGTACTAAAACCCTAGACCCCCAGTTACTTCATTTTCTTATTATAATAATTTTTTTTTATGCTTTAATTTTTGTTTTTAAGTACTAAAATTGGTTTTGTATCTTCAGTAATTAACAATTAGCTTCATCTATTTGATTCTCCTTTTCCGAGCGTGACTGTGATGTTTAATAAACGATAAAGCTGCAGCCTTGGTGATCCATTGGTCACTGAGGATGTTGAGCAAGAATGGGGGTAAAATCAAATTTTGACCTTATTGTTGGCTTAAATTTTGAAGGGAAGAACATTTTAGCTAAATGATTGATTCATGATCATTTAAGACCAGATAGATTTTGTTTGAATAAGCAACCAAAATGTAAGATTTTGAATGAAAATTTACTAGTTTAATTTTATTTTTTATTTTAATACCAACGAGTTTTCGTGTGCCATTATATGTACAGGGCAGCAGAGCAGTTGGTGGGAATCGAACAAGACCCGGCAAAGTATACACCTACAAACACTAGATTCCAGCGTGGAAGCTCAAGCATACGAAGAAGGTTCCGCACAAATGACATCACTTCAACACCAGTAGCTGGTGTCTCTTATGTGTCCACTCCTGTTATGGAAGAGGATGAGGTAGAGGATAGTGACTTTTACCTTTTGGCAAAGTCATACTTTGATTGCCGAGAGTACAGGAGGGCTGCTCACGTACTCCGTGATCAAACTGGAAGGAGATCAGTGTTTTTGCGCTGTTATGCACTTTATCTGGTTTGCATCATTCTTTTTAGCTTTTAGCTTTTTATGTTCACATTTCATGGCTTTATACTGAAATCCCCATGTTGACCTTTTCTGCCTGAATTCTAGAATCTGCACAGCATTTTTTGCTCAGTTCTACCTACTATTTACATTCCCTGAAGTTGTATAATTAGTACTCTTCAGCATTGTTTTGAATGGTTTTTTAATTCCAGTGAAGCTGAATTTCAGTTTTTTTTTTTTTTTTGGGGGGGGGGGGGGGGAAGTTTTGGATGTATGTAACTTAGATGCTAGGGTCCTTTTATTTCTGCTTCTTCGGTGCTCCTTTTTATACTTACTGTACCATGATTGATGTCCTGTTTGTTGTGTTTTAAATAAAACTTATCATGTATTGAAATTGAATCAATCAGGATAAAATAGTTTATGCAGAAACCCACCTTCAGTAAATATTTGGATTTTGTAAATAGGCCATCACAGTCACCTTTGTTTATGTGGCATGTGGATAACAGTCATCAAAACAAGTTTAACAAGTTCTCCATAGAAACTAGGAATTTCTGTTACAACCCACGCCAGGTTGTGCGAATTAATGATTCATTGGTAAATGTGAAGTTCTTGAAATGCACAAAGACAATGTCGGCATTGATAACTTAAATAAAGTTGGGAAGATACTGTTCAACAAGAAAAGAATTTTAGCTTTGACCCGGGGAGGATATGATTTAAAGGGACACGTAATATTACTTTTCAAAGGACTTTAACTGTCTGTAGGAGCAGTTCGTAATCTTATAATGCATCATTTTTTGCTTAGGCAAGTACTTGTACATTTGCTAGTGCCTTTTATTGGTACTTTCAGTATTATACAAAAAGTTTTGCTATATTTAGGGAGTTTTATGTTCATGTTATTGCCTATTTGTTGCTTAATGAAGGCTGGAGAAAAACGGAAGGAAGAAGAAATGATAGAACTCGAGGGTCCATTAGGCAAGAGTAATGCTGTGAACCGTGAACTAATATCGCTGGAGAGGGAGTTATCCACATCTTGGAAGAATGGGACAGTGGATCCCTTTGGTTTGTACTTATATGGTATTGTGCTTAAAGATAAAGGCAATGAGAATCTTGCTCGTACAGTTTTTGTGGAGTCTGTAAATAGCTACCCTTGGAATTGGAATGCCTGGTCGGAGCTGAAGTCCTTGTGCACTTCAATTGACATCTTGAACAGCCTTAATCTCAATAACCATTGGATGAAGGACTACTTTCTTGCCAGTGCTTATCAAGAACTTAGGATGCATAAGGAATCCTTGACGAAATATGAATATCTACAAGGCACTTTCAGCTTCAGCAATTACATACAGGCTCAAATTGCTAAAGCCCAGTACAGTTTGAGGGAATTTGAACAAGTTGAAGTAATATTTGAAGAGCTTTTAAGAAATGACCCCTATCGAGTGGACGACATGGATATGTATTCCAATGTGCTTTATGCGAAGGAGTGTTTTTCTGCCCTAAGTTACCTTGCCCACAGGGTATTTATGACTGATAAATACAGACCTGAATCTTGTTGCATCATTGGGAACTACTACAGTTTAAAGGGGCAGCATGAGAAGTCTGTTGTGTATTTTAGGAGGGCCCTCAAGTTAGACAAAAATTATTTGTCTGCTTGGACACTAATGGGACACGAGTATGTTGAAATGAAAAATACTCCAGCAGCCATTGATGCTTATAGACGGGCCGTAGATATAAATCCACGTGACTATCGAGCCTGGTATGGGTTAGGACAAGCTTATGAGATGATGCATATGCCTTTATATGCTCTTCATTATTTTCGAAAATCTGTATTCTTGCAGCCGAATGATTCTCGATTGTGGATCGCCATGGCTCAGTGTTATGAAACTGAACAGCTTCACATGCTTGAGGAGGCAATAAAATGTTACAGAAGGGCAGCAAACTGTAATGACAGTGAAGCAATTGCCCTGAACCAGTTAGCAAAGCTGCATCACGCACTTGGACGTGATGAAGAAGCGGCATTCTACTACAAGAAGGATTTGGAGAGGATGGAAGCTGAAGAGAGGGAAGGACCAAACATGGTTGAAGCTCTGATATTTCTTGCTACCCACTGCAGAGCGCATGGCAGATTTGAAGAGGCAGAGGTGTATTGTACTCGTCTTCTGGATTACACTGGCCCGGTGAGTTTTACCCATCTGAAAAATTTGTAGAGAGGAAAAATAAAATGTCAAAACTGGTTTATACATATTTTTAAGTTCTTAACTTCTGTGCATGATTGTAGGAAAAAGAAACTGCAAAGATTATGCTTCGAGGAATGAGAATGGCACAATCTAGTTTTCCTCCAATGGATGTTGAACACTTTCCTCCATGATTTTTATGCTATTACTTAGAGAAGTTAAAATTCCTTCTGAGGCAGCTGTGAGTTATTTACAGTTTTGAGGGAACTGTCAACTTTGAATAGCTTGAGATATATTGAATTTAGAGAGTCAAGCATATCTTGGTCGTCTAACCGAAGAAGCCATTGTATTTTCTGATATAAATTATGCTTTGTTTATTTGGAAGATGGATATTCCCAGTGCAGGAATTCAAGTCTGCATATGTTGCATTAACTTTAAAGGTTGTAAATTTGTAGCATGATCACATTTCATTGTATCAGTCAATGTTTACCTTCAGTGTTGTTTACTGTAGTGTTCTTAACTTCTGAAGACGGAAGAGTTGACGCAAATTGTACAACCTGGAAAAACTGTTTTACCTTTTATGCTAAATTTTATTAATCAATTTAATACTTTCCTTCTCTATATTCATTTCAGCTATAGCTGAGACTTATAACTCCATAAAACCATACTCATAAAAGTGTCCTTTCAATAAGTTATTTTACTTATAGAGCTTGAGCAATTCTGTTTGTTAGTTGATCTATTTTGGCTGTCCACTGTTGGAAATTGAAGCATTATTGCTACCAGTAGAGGCATTTGTTAGTTTTACAAACACTCCAGAGTTAAAAACTTTGATCATCATCTCAAGTTAATAATATATCCAATCTTGATAAAAAAATATTGTTGCTCCAGAATAGAAAAATAACATATTACAGAAAAGGAGTAGAATTCAACGGTAAAGGTAATAAAAGACAGAGCACTATCAATTAACTGTGTTGTCTTGGAGACACTGATCCATTTCAGACAAACACAAATCAAAGTGTTTATATCCACCCAAATCTTATTTCCATTTGATATATGAGACCTGAAGTTCACACATACCACTACAAAACACCATTAAATTCTCAAAGGAAGCAACTATCTTCACTGAGGGTCGGTGAAGAAGCTGTTGATTTTCGGCATGATTTCCGGGGTCTTGTTGCGGACATATTTTCTTAGGAAATGCTCAGAATACTTTTCTCCCTCAGCATAATTCTCCAAAACTCCTGCAGCTCTGTTTTGCTTGGTCACCCTGATTCAACAAGGCCAAAAGAAAGATTGTAAGTCAAGCAAAAGTCATCACATCTGTGTACCAGAATGCATATAATCTCCTCTCCCCTCTATATGAAGCAAATAAGACAACAGGCTCCAACAAATAAAAACTAGCACTGAAATCTCCAAGCCACGTCTTCCTTAAATAAGTGTTTCTCTAGCACCGTAGAGCTCAATATCAAAACCTATAATAAGCCTAATTCGTCCGCTGAAGTTAGGTGAGCTCTACATCAACATTTTAATCATTTTGTCAACAAATAGACATGGAGCAACTGCAGAACCACTTAAATCACATAGCGTGCAATCAAAAATTTCACATGCTTAAAAAATAACAAAAGTCCTCTTCCAATTTAATACTCAAATAAACATTCTTCCAAAAGCACAGATGCCATGGTACCATCAAACACAGCATTTAGGCCGGCTTTTGCTTACCGGTTTTTCAAACAAATTTGAAGTTTCATTTTTTTCTTATATTGTTATGATATTGGTGATACCTTCAAGAAATAAAGACTGTTCCTAGATTTCAAAAAGAGATTTATTTCCACTTTTTTCTTTGACACGAAAGCCAGAACTGCATTTTTTCTTTCTCTAACATTGATTTGTCTCCTACAATAATCTAATAGGACAGATTAAATCAAGCCTACTATAGGACAACCCAAATTTCTAACCTCAAAATCCACTCCATTCACGTTAGTCTAAACAATCAGTTTTTCCGCTAATTATATCCAGTTAGAAATTAAGATCGCCATGTACAAATTTTATTAAAATAAAAAATGAATAATTTTCTGGATAGAGTTAGCGGGAGACCTGACTTCAGGGTTGATGCAGATATTGCGGACGAGTTGCATTCCGCAGATCCCGACAGCAACGCCTACAGCCGCGAACAGTGGAAACACCTACACGTATATTTCAAACTTATCAATTTGTTGAGATCTATATGAACTCAAAAATAGCATTACGGATTTGACCAAATCCCATCAAAACCAAGCCAAGCAATATTGGCGTTAGACAAAAAATTAAACGCTGGAACTTGAACGCACCTCGGGCCTAATCCATCGGTTCCCGGCCATTGTATGCTCTATATGAAATTGGCAGCGGAGCAAGTCAACCGAAGGATCTGGTTCCTGTTTATCGCCAAGGAATACGCGGGATAGATGGCAAGAGAGACGAAGTATTTATTTTGATTTTTGACCAGGGGTTAGGGCTTTCATTTTTTCTTATTTATTTATTTCTTTTTAGGTACTCATTGGTCGCTTTACGGAAGCGGTCGGTCTGGCTGCGCTCTCTGTCCTCCAATCAGTAAACGACACGTAGCTCGGTAAACGTTGGCGTCCGGATTCCTTCTCTTTCAGCAACTTGCAATACCGCGTTCGTCGTTTGCAACAATTTGCAACCATCTGACGCTGTGTTTATTCATCGGTTATTTATTAGAATCGACTAAAATTACAATGGATTATTATGAGAAATGAAAAATAAATATAAAAATAATAATAAGATGTTTATTTAAATTATAGGGATTAAAATTTAAATGAGTTGTACTGTCATTGATGTGTTTATTTTATTTTAAAAATCAGAATGAATAGTAACATATTACTAAAATGTCCTTAATTATTATTAGTATTGTCTATAATAATAATTACAATTATTATAAAAAATTGTTGTTAATAAAAATAATAATGACAGAAATGTGAACAATAACAATAATAACGACGACGGCTTCAAAAGAAGAAGAATAATAACAATAATAATCACAATCATCATCAGCAGTAGTAACAACTGACAGTGAAACAACAGTAGCGATCAGGATGAGCAATATTGGCGACCGGCAATAACAACGTCAACAAGCAGCAATGGAAGTGAGTAGTGGCGATGACCAATGGGTTCTCAACAATGATATTAACAAGCAGTAATGACGATGAGATTGATTTGTGAAGTGCTTGCTAATCTGATTTTTTTTTCCAAATACTTAAAGGAATGCTAAAATGGAATTACAAGGTTTAAGTAGGGGTAATTTAGTTAATCTAAGGAACGGAGAGTATGATTCTCGAACCGTCTTGGGAGTCATAACTCGATAAGTATTCCCAAGTTGGTGTAGAGTCTACTAATTTGATTCTTATTCGCCCTACTTATTTTAGAAATAAACAAATCAATCTATTCGACTGTTTAACCTCCAAAATTATTTCATTAGCCTATGTTTCACCAACAACCTAAACCCTTAAAAATGAAGGTATTTTTCAGTAATTTAGGCCTACGTACCATTGATATGTATAATATAATCTAACATTAGAAGAATGATACTTTAAAAGATAGAGTGAAAACTCCTTACTTGTATACATAAAAAAAAAGAAAGAAAGAAAGTAAATTAAGTATTTTTTATTTTAAAAAAAAACCAATATCACAAACTTTTTGCGATTTGGCAAACGTAGGGAACCGAACAGACCATTGTGCCACCACGTCCAAAGTCATTCGGCACAGCCATTAAAGCTGTTGATGTAAGTAAGAATCCCAAGCCTTGCTTAGAAGCATTGCAGGTAACGGTAATGACATAATTTTCATGAATTTGGTTTTGTTTTTTACCCTTGCTTTTCATAGTTAATAATTGGGACAACTTGAAACTGAATAAAAGGAATTCTGAAGTATAAAATAATAAATGGCTCGAGAGAATGATAGTCTGAATTTAAACTGGCTTTTTTTTTTG
This sequence comes from Citrus x clementina, assembly GCF_000493195.1. Classification (NCBI taxonomy): domain Eukaryota; kingdom Viridiplantae; phylum Streptophyta; class Magnoliopsida; order Sapindales; family Rutaceae; genus Citrus; species Citrus x clementina. The sequence goes on along the minus strand of NW_006262339.1, from coordinate 2,688,032 downwards.
TTAATGAGTTTTTCAATTGTTTCTAAGCATCCAATGCGTTAAAATGGTGTTGCTTGAGATTAGAAAGAAGAGATTTGAGTCCGAGAAGGCATGAGAGAGAAAAGAAAAAAAATTAATTCTTTTTTTTTTTTAATAAAGATAACTATGGAAATTAAAAGAAGTTAATTTAAAAGTAGAGACTGATGAAATAAACTACAGATCAAATATTATTCCTCATTTTCATTCTTAATTAGTAATACACCCATTACATCCACACAAAAATAAAGACAAACAAATTAGTCAAAATTTTATTATCCAATTTTTCCTTTTTTCCCATAATAGCTTTTACCATTTGCTAAACTGATAACTGATACGCGTAAGAATTATTCTGAATAATCATTAAATAATGTAAGAGATGCCCGACGACGGGTCATTGAAGTTCATTTGTATACGAGCAAGTTGTTATCCCCAACCCCAAGTACATGAATTTATGAAGGAGAAGCATGTCGTCCATTATTTTGTAATACACTCGACAAATCGTATGTTACCGCCGTAATGGAACGACGCACCATTTAGCAATAGAACCAAAGACATTTCGCAAATGACTTTAATGTTATTACCTCTTTTATTCAACATTACAATATTTACACTATGTTGTAACTTTGGGTTGTTAGGACTTGGTACATAATGAAGAGACATTCTCGACTGACGATTGTCATTTCGTCTGCGAAGTCCTCAAATGCAAAAATTTAGTAAAACCCGAACGGATGGCGTAAAAATGTGATTGAAACCGTGAAAGAAGTAATGAAGAGTAGGAAACTAAAGGCAAAAATCTTGATCTTCTGGATATTGTTTACAGACACGCTTTTGGCTATGGGGCGTCAAATTTCCACAATATCATCAGCTATATGTACAACACTTAAGTCACTGTAACTGAGGGTGGACATCAGGTTGTTGATTGGTATTCTATGCCTTGCGAAAACGGTCACGCCATGAACCTTGTTGCTTTGCAAGGACCTGAAACCAGATTAACAATTGTGTAAAATTTGATGTTCGTCCCTCTAGTTGCGGTAAAAAGAAAAATTGTTCATTAAAATCTGAAGTTATTTACATTCTCACTAAAGAGGCTTGTAGCAATATCGCCATCACTGCTCTTCTTTTCACTGCTGTCTGGTTCTGGTTCACTATCTGAAGAAACAGATGGTGGAACAGCAGATGCTCCAAACATGGCCTCATCGTGAGCAGCTTTTATTTGTTCCTCTCTTCTTGCCTTCAGAATTCACATAATATAAATAATTACTTCATTAAAACACATAATTCACTCTTACTATCTCAAGAACATACTGTTAGATCCAACTAGCATAAACATCACATGCTAACTCGATAAGAAACGGATAGCAGAACGCCTACCTCTATGGCAGAAAACCGGAAGCTCTGTCCTATGTGCTTGACTAAGGCTGCATCATCTTCCGCGGCTGAAGATAGGGTGAACATAATAATATTAGTTCTAACCTCCATGTTATTTTATCCAGGTCAGACATAAAGGTGGAAATATATAACCAACCTTCAATTTCCTCATCATCAAGAGGGGCATCCTTGTCAAACTCAAATCGTTCCCATCCAGAGCCCTTTGTTTCATCCTTATTAGCTGCACTCAGAAAACACCACTATAATGGGACAAAAGATAATAAATTACAACATAGAGAAAATGCCATATTTAGGAGCTTAGCTAATAGGTATCTAACAGCTCTTTTGCATATCCGGGGACAAGGGGAAACATTATAAGCTAAGTGAAACAAACGCTTGCCCAGTGAGAACCTCAGGGATCGCAAAATTGATATGTCAAACCAAATCTACATAAAATATTGCTATCGAGGGGGTCATTATTACGAAATTTTGTAAAAGATTCAACACATGAAAGGGTGATGCCTAAAAGATTGGCCTTTCAGTGCATAAATATACTTGAGAAAGCAAATAAAATGAATCCTCAAGTTTCTGGAAAACTACAATTTGATCAATAAAAAGAATAAAAAGTCAGCACCAAACGAAGATGAGGTCACTTACCAGTTTCAGCTAGCTGAAGTTTCATCTTGGCTTTAACTATTGCAGCTGGCGTCTGTTCACAAAAGAAAGGTAACTTTAATGACTGATCCGGTCCATGGTGACCGAGAACTATTGTATCAAAGTCATTTGCTGGAAAGTTATTAATGTATTATATTCCAAAGAACTCAGTTCTACAATTCAAGTTAACCTCATAAATAAGAAAACAACTTCAAAAAAACATAATATACAAAGAAAAAAAGGTATGAATGTGAGAGAGGGTTGTAATATGTGCCAAAACCACATGTAACTGAACCTTAACCAAATTCTGTTTCAGATTAGAGGTTCGATGAAGTGACTAGGTCGCGTGGTATCTTTCCCTCTATCCTCACATATTTTCAACATTAAACTGGAAAAATAAAACTACATCTGTTGCAACCACATATGTGTTTAACTTCTTTGACCAAGACAGTAGAGATATGTCTTTATCAATGCATTTTTAAACTAGAATAATTCATTACTACCAATATCCAATCTGAGGTGCATTCCCAGACACTCCTCTTTTACTTCACAGTTGATATATTTGTGCATAAGGATAAGCAATTCAAATCCTTTCTTCCTTTTTAACTCATACACACAATACACAGTCATTTCTCGGTGACAGCATCTGATATCAAATATGTAGATTCACATGCAAAAATTTCTGATTTTACATCCAATGATTACAACAATGGAACATGCAAAAGATGAGTAACTAAATTAAAATCTCACAGCTCCGAAAGTTGAAGTCTATGAATAATCTAAAATTCTATAAGATTCAAAGCTGTAAAAAGCAGTGATGTCAGCCTGAATCAATTTCTGAGCTCTAATAAAAGCACATATCACCACAGTATCGAGATCAACATACTCTCAGACTCATTCTGTTACTCTCAATTATCTCCCTTTTGAGCATCAACCACAGTTATAAAATAACCCATATTAATCAGACAATGACAATCAATTCAAAGAAGAATCCAGCCATACAAGTTGCCAACAGACCCAGACATAGTAACAATTCAAAGTAATAACAACAGAAAGAAGAGACGTACCATGTGGTCATAGCCTTCAATTAACCGTGAATAATCAACTTTACTATTCCTCTCCTTCTCCACCTCCCTCCTCTTTCCTCCTCTCCCCTCTCGTGGCGGCGACACGCTCCTCCTCCTCCCCCTCTCCCTCTCCCTTTCTCTATCTTTATATTCTCTCTCTCTGTTTCCATCTCTATCTCGATCACTCCTTCCTCTGTCCCTGTCTCGGTCTCTATGATCCCTCCCTCTGTCTCTATGACTCCTCTCTCTGTCTCTGTCTCTATGATCCCTCCCTCTATCTCTATGACTCCTCTCTCTGTCTCTGTCTCTGTCTCTGTCGCTGTCTTTAGTGCTAACCCTTGATTGAGCTGGTTTTTCTTCGCTAGGCTTCTTCTTGAGCTTGTTTTGAATAGATTCGAGCTGAGAGGGTTTCTCAGGATGGGAGGCTGTGGTGGGGCTCGAGGCTCTAACAAAGTTGCTGAGGAAAGAAGTATGTTTTGCGGGTACGGCGTCGTTTTCGGAAGTGGATGAGGAGGAAAAGCCGAGACCTTGCTTGAATCTAGCGGCTCCTCCGCCCTTCCGGGTCAGCTCGTCATAGTACGCCGCCGCCTTTTCTTCCTCCATCTCTCGATGGTAATGAATGGTAAGGTACTACCGCCGAAACTTCTGCGCAGTTGAAACTTTATTGGGCGGCGGATTTTGCCCCAACGGCGTCGATCGCTTTCTGTGTCTTTGGGCTGCCAAAGAATCGGGCCATGTACGTTTGGATTTTGGACTGACGATCTATTACTAAATCCACCCTCCAACTTCTTATTTATTTCTCTCACAGTAAAGTGGACCCAGCTCACCGAACTGGATAATGACCCATGAGTGTGCTTGAAGGATCAAATGAATGCACTTAACAACCCTTGTTATAGATTATTCTCGACTCCTCGGGTCAACTTAATTTTTTTTTAAGACTCATTTGTAATTATTGAATTAAGAGTAATTTTACGATAAAAAAAAAAAAGCAAAGAACCCTTACTTTATTGATAAAGAATTTTATTTTTTTTAAAAAAAGGAAAAATACATGTATTGTATTCTTTAGCGTATTGAAATTCATATTTTTAGGAAAAAAATTAACTTAATCCTTACTATATATTAAAAATTAGGAGATATATATATATATATATATGAGAAGAGGCACGTTCAATCAATCGACACGTGGAAGGTGAATAATATGATGGTGTTGATGTACGTGTATGTTGTGTGGACTCGCATAACAGACAAAGGGGTCTTTGTATTTAGAGATTTTGTTGTCGGTAATTTGAACTTGATTGAGGACGTGGTAAAAAGTGTGGGTGTAATGAGATGTCACCTCAGGATTCAGCAATACATCTAATTTTCATTATATGAAAATACGATGCGCAACAAAATCGCACGCCACAATCCCACGATCCAGGTTTCCCACTCGATCTCTCAGATTCGTATTCTCTGTCTATAAACTATACGCAGTGAGTGCCAGTGCCACACAAAAAAAGTAGAAACCCTATAATTATAAATCATCAATTTATTTATTTATTTATTTAATGATGATCACTCACGCACATAGAGGAGAGTTGGGAACTTCACCACCTGTCGCCCTCTCACCGGATCAAACCTAAAAAGATTTTGGCGCCCAGTAACCCGTACGTACATTCAATCCAATTTCTGTATTGTATCGAGATTAACCACAGTCTGTACGACTTTCCCATTTTTGAAGCCGCCGTTTCGGCCGTTTCTCGGATTTTGCAAAAATTTCAAAAAGTACAGAAAATCACGTCAATTTTTTTTTTTTTTTATAAAGTCAATATAAATAAAGACTTTATTTATATTGACCTGCGGTCATATGCAGTGCCGTTCCCTTTACTTTCTTCTTCTTCTTCTTCGTTTTTCCTTTTTAATCCATATTATTACCGAGGCAAGGGCTGCTTAAGCACTTTTAAATTAGAGCACAAATTCTAATTATATTCATAAAGTGATAAATAATAAAAAATACATTATAATTTTAATCGTGTGGTTATAAAAATATGTTCTACTTTAAAACAGTTTTAACATAATCAGACCATATCATCAATCTATGAACAATATAATTAGATATTAACATATATCGTACTAAATTTAACATAACAGTCTTTATAAACATATCATATTGCTAATTGAATAACAAAATTTTTTTAATTATCTGACCATATTATATCAATAATTGAAAGTCTTTTGATTTAACTTTCAAATACTTATTTATTTATTAATATGAAAGATAAAAGAGTAAAATAATAATAATAATAAATTATCTCTCAAAAGATTCTTCAAATAAAAATAAATTTATACTATTTTAATCAAACACAAATATCATAAAAAAAACTATTTAATAAGTTTTAGATTAATTGAAAACATAAATACATACTCCTTCATTCCGTTGAACCTAAAACCACCTTAAAAGAATAAATGAGATAGTGAAGGAAATAAAATATTACGCGGTTTCATACGTTAATATAGACATATCTTGATTCATATCTTCGTTAGTCAATTTTGGCAAATCTAGAATTTTGTCGATCGGTATGCTTGATATCAATGCTGTTTTGAACAATCAACTTTGTATCGCTATTCACTTAGATTTAGAAAATTTCCCAGTGGGTCATATTCTGCCCGTGAAAGAGACGACCATTGGACCATGAACATGAAGCAAATATTTGCAAATCTTTGAACCCATTTGTGTGCAATTCAAACCATACAAGAGTCAAAAATCCTGCTCCACAACCCTCAATTCCCCGCCTCGACCTCAATGTACAGGTAAATTTATTCTTTTTGGGTCAAAATTAATAAAAGTTATTATTATTATTATTATTATTATATTTGCGTGTTGTCTTCTCGCTGACAGGGAGCCATAGAAACAACACCGAAAAAGATTTTGTAGATGAATAAATAGAGTTAAAATTGACGGGACAAACAACAAGTTGGTGGATAATGGGTCATCTGAAAGATACTTGCTAAAAAAGAAAGATTTGCTAAGATCTTAAGATATTGGATCCTCAGAATCTTGTCACCTTCATCTCTCCTTTTCTCTCTCTCTTTTCTTGCCTTATTTATAAAGCAAAACCTGCAGGAGCACCAACTCAACGTTTCCCGTTTGCTTACAGCCTTACACAAACACATAATATATCGACAAAAACCCACCAACGGCTCGTCAAGGAAAAGAAATTCAAAGAGACTAATAGAGGCTTTCCTTTTTGGGCAATGGCAACAGTGGCTGAATGTTCTAAGGAGCTGCATGTTCTTGCTGTCGACGATAGTTATGTTGATCGCAAGCTTATTGAGAGATTGCTTCAGATATCCTCATGTAAAGGTAATTATTGGTCTTTTTCATGAAAAGATGCTAAAGTTTTTATTTTGATGGGTTTGTGAACCGAACTGAAATGTTTTTTTTTTTTTTTTTTTTTTTTTTTTTTTTTTTTTTTGCAGTGACGGCTGTGGAGAGTGGAACAAGAGCTTTACAGTATCTGGGTTTAGATGGAGAGCAAAGCAATGTTGGTTTTGATGTAAGTGCCGATTTTTTTTTGAACATTTTTGTTTTTAATTTTGTTTGATTGATGAGAAAATGGAGGGAAAAAATATACAAACATGATGAAGTTGAAGTTATGAACTTATACCTTAACTCAACTTAAGAACTCTAAACTTGTTTTCTGTTGGGCTCATTTTTTTATTTTCTTTGTTTGCTTGCAGGCTTTGAAGGTGAATCTGATCATTACAGATTATACCATGCCTGGGATGACTGGATATGAACTACTCAAAAAGATCAAGGTGAGCTCTCCGGTCTTTTTACTTGAAAATCTCTGGTGGCTTCAATCCTATGTTGAAATTTCAAAATTTTTTCCCTTTTCCGTGTGTTGATTTGATGTTAAATGAATTTTCTGAGCAGGAATCATCTGTTTTCAGAGAGGTTCCTGTGGTGATCATGTCTTCTGAGGATGTCTTAACTCAGATTGATAGGTAAGTTCTTGGTTTAATCTCATTCTATGTTTAATCAATTGTTATTAACTTTGTATTGATGTTACCATAAGAGCTAAAAATAGTAGATTTGGGGAAATTTCTTTTGTTTAATTGGAGATCAAATCTGATATGGTTCTAAGAGGAATCTGATCATTTGATTCAAAAGATCAAATCTCCTCTGGCCCTTATGAAATACAGTGGATCTGTGATGAGAGAATGAGAATCTGTCAATATTTCCAACACCAGATTTGGGACACCAAAATCTTTATGGGATATGATATTATGATATTTTTCTCCTCAAATATAAATATAATTGGACAGACTGGTGGCGTGTGTAAAAAAATAATGCATGGATAATATACCCTACCCTACATGGCTTTATGTCTGTTGACTAGGGAATATTTCTAAATCTATGAAATAACACCTCACATGGTATGTTCTTGTAACTACTGTCCGATTTAGAATTGTAGAATGCTAGAATCTTTTGATCTTAATCATGGTAAAAGACTATGTCTGCTGTTTTTTATAAATGAAATTTAATTGTATTTCATCATTCCATATGGAGAAAGTGAAGGATACTCGCCACTTAGGTCAGGGTAGTTCACTTGCATTTTCCTTTGGCCATTATTGGGTGGTGAGGTTTGACTGTTTGTTTATTGTCTAACACGAAGCAGCCTAATCAAGTATTGTAAAATTATCATAAAAAATGTTTCCTGCTTATCTAAAACTCATTTTATTGCCTCTTCCCTGCACAAAATTTGGATTAAGAAATGGTCAAATTGCCCTAATTGAATCCTTTTTTTTTAATCCATTTATGTCTGTCCTCTATGGCAAGTTATTAACAGCTTCCATTTTCTCTATGATGAACAGTTGTTTGGAAGAAGGGGCAGAGGAATACATAGTCAAGCCAGTGAAACTATCAGACGTTAAACGGCTAAAAGATCACATAATGAGAGGAGAACCACAGGAAAATGGCAAAAGTGGACTTCTCAAGAGGAAACTAATTGATGATATTCAGGCCTCCTCGGTTCCCATATCATTCTCATCATCGGTTGCTTGTGATCTAGAATCTTCCCAACTACCATCTTCACTGTCTTCACCCAATTGTGCCTTCAAGCGACCTAAATTACTTTAGCAGGGACTCTTGAGTCATTTGCTCTTGAGTGACTGAGAATTGTCATTTTTTGTCTATAGTCAGTAGTTAGCCCCAAATGAAAGAGAAGATTGATTTTTGTAAAATTTTGCACACCGTGGCTTGACATACTTCGCTGACATGAAGAATTTACCACGACCAGAGAAAAATGAAAAAGAAGAAGAAGAAGAAGAAGAAATCCATGAGAATTATGTATAGAAAAGTAATGAAGTATTTGTGCTCCTTCTTGTGATATTTCTGTGGGAGATGAAATTTCATTGCCATTAACGAAGCCCCAGTTACACAGGGGATGTTACCTGATAGTGTGCTCGATTGAATCTTTTACGTGAAATGCACTAACAATTCTGCTCGTATGTGACTTTCTGCATTATGTGGCATGATCAACAATTCTGCTAGTATGTTACTTTCTTCATTCATTTCTCTTCAATGAAGTGACTGAATATATATACACGTACATTGATGTGAATGTCATCGACGGAAGTTACAATCAGCAATATTATCTATGGAATCTCACTAACACAAAAAATTAACGTTGGATAATTGCATTTAACTTTCTTGGAGATTATGTTGTTTCTAATTCTATTGCAAGTATAGCTTGAAGCCTGACCTAAGCATCTTTACTCGTTTACATATCATGGACTCTGCCATTCAGGCCAATGGGTAGGTGGTAAATCACTTTTATCCTATCACGGAGGTAAAAGTTTGACTTCTTATAAAGGACTTAGAATTCCTCTCTAAATCTTTTAAGTATTTTGCGCAAATCATAGATAGAAGTGAGATTTTCAAACTGTGCTCGATATACTACCAAATTATGTTATAATTGTATAAATTTAGACTCTTAATTCCTCCATCTATCTTTATATATATATAAATAAAGGTATTTGAGCAGTGGCAGGTAGACTTCCCAAGTTCTGTAATAATTTCTTTGATTTACTCTCCTAATAATGTCATTTGGAAGGAAGACATACCAAGAAAGACTTTCCCAGGTTATGCAATAATTTCTTTGATTTACTTTCCTAATAATGTCATTTGGAAGGAAGACATACCAAGAGAGACTGTGGGAAAGCTAACATTACAAGGGTAAAACATGACCAAGTAAATCTACGATAATGTCTTTCTTTGCTACAATTACATTTAAACAAGTCTTGCTGGATCATGCATTGGCTTTGAGAAAGAGCTGGGGACGACAGTCCATAATAAGCAGCATTTAATGTTTTAGCTTGGAGTTCTAGTAGCTCCCAGCTAAAACATTAAATACTGTTTAGTATGGTCCAAATGGCATTCTATACTCCAGCTAAAACATTTAATACTGCTTATTATGTGTTAAATGGCATTCCTATATATATATATAATATGGAGAGACAAAATTAAAAAAAATCTATAAATTTAAAGGACCCATGGGTGCAGTTAAAAAACTAGGGACATCAATCACAGCAGACAATTACTCAAGTTTATCTAAAACACATTTGAGTTCATAAATGGGGTGCAACGCTTTCAGTGCCTGTGTTCAACAATTCTTTAAATGAATTGGTGAGGCTTTTAATTAACTCGGATTCTTCGCTAATGGCTACGACGTTCAAGTCTTAATGATGAGCGTTGATATTTCAATTCAGATTCTACAATAAAAGCATGTGACTGCAATTTGAGAGGACATGTTGCCAAGTGCCAACAGATCATGCAGTTTTACCCCGTCAAAAATAACTAGTGAGCCACATTCATCAAAATACACCTAATTATCAACGGGGGTATATATTTTGTCTTGATTTGGTCTAAAAGGCCCTTTAGAATTTGCCGGTAATGTGATGCCCAGTGGCATCTTGAGAGAAAATGCTCGAAACTTTCAAAGCATTTATTGATTATCATATTCAGCTGTGTAGCTTGCAGCACATTATACCGGTTCGTTAATATTATAATCTTCCAATCAAATAGAAACAATGAACACATTCTGGGAAGCCTGCTTATGGCATTTTACAACAGCTGTAGCAAAATTGTTTAATTTAAATCGAAGACGAGATTACTAAGAATAGAAAAAGAAATAGACAATGCAATACAAAGATATTGATACAATCCAAGGCAAATGTTTGTTATGTTGGTTGTCTATATGAATGAAGTTAAGCAAGGGCGACGGCTAAACCATCACTTCCCTCATCGGAATTGTAGATGCATAACACATTTAGAGCTGGACAATGTGCAAATCCAACCTGAATCTTAACAGGCTGTTATAGTCATTTCCAATGGAGTTTCACAGGAAGAGTTAAGCAAAACTGGACATGTCATCTACCTTCATAGAAACCGTCTGCAAACAACACCCATATGCAGTACAGAAGAATTTACTTCGATTGCCTAAGAGTAGTAATGAAACAGCAGAGTTTCCTTCGCTCCTCATTGCAACTTTCTCTAAGCCCCTTTTGTTATAATTCACATTGGTGCAGCCATGTCCTTTTACTTGCCTTACCCTTTTGTTGTCATTTGTTCTTCCTCACTCTTTTCTCAATAAAATTCTTCACAGAACATTGATGTTCATTCCTTGGCCAACAAGTCTACTAACATAATCTTTCCATAGTCTTTGGTTGATCGGGATGCCCAAAAGCACTGCCAAGATCATTGCTGCCACAACAGAGTTACTCTGGTTATCGCTGGAGTCGCCTTCTTGATCTGTCAAAGAACTAAAAGACTTCGGCAGAAAAATAAAATTAATTCAAGCTTCCGTAGGCAGGAAGCAACTGTGACTCAGGAAGAGTTTGAGAAATTTAAAGGAAGAGTAAAAGGTTTAGTTGTTGAGGAAGTCCTTTACATGAGGAAACTAGAACACGGAGAGCTAAAAGCTACTTTTCCGAAGATTGTGTTTAATCCGAGTTTCGAAGAAGATGAAGAAAAATGCATGGACATAACAACAGTACAAAGAAGTACTATGTCACGTTTGTCACCCGAAGAGACATCTGATTTAACCGGCAGTGAGAGAAAGGCAGAGCCAGTTCGACAAAATCCAACTCTGCCACCTCCAGCTTCAGTTAGGTTGCTAACACAACCGCCGCCACCGCCTCCTCCTCCTCCTCCTAGTGTTAATCATCCATCACAAGCAACACTGCCACCAATACGGGTAAAAAGAAATCCCACGCCAGCATCCCCACCTCCTAAGGCACCTAATTTAGCTTCGCCATTGAAACCTTCACCTACTCCGAAGGGGAATGCAAGTAAGATTAAGGACGGAGAGCTCAAGTAGGACTGTTGTTGGCCACGTGAAGCTAAAACCATTGCACTGGGATAAGGTCGCAACCAATGTTGATCATTCGATGGTCTGGAATGAGATCAACGACGGATCCCTGAGGTAATTTGTCATTTTTTTAAAGTAAAACTACTATTGCATTGCTCCAGTTCTTGTTTGCTAAATCTTCTATTTCTTCTCAGATTTGATGATGAACAAATTGAAAATCTATTTGGATATTCCACCATCAATCGTAGACTTTATGAAAGAAGCAAAACGTCCATGAGTTCAGGCAGTTCCAATGCGGCACCAACAGCAGAGCTTTTTATCCTTGAACCCCGCAAGTGCCAAAACACAGCAATAGTACTGAGGTCACTCGCAATCTCTCAAAAAGAAATCATAGAGGCCCTCCTTGACGGCCAGGGACTCAGCATTGACATCCTTGAAAAACTTGCCAAACTATCTTCAAGCCAAGACGACGTAAGCAAAGTCCTCTAATTCAATGGAAATCCAACTAGACTTGGGGATGCTGAATCTTTTTGAAATATAAGTGTGCAACCCAAGAAGGGGGATGAATTGAAATTTTAAAAATTATTCTAGCAAATCTACACAACAAACAATCTAATGTCTTAATAAAAATTGAAAGCAATAAGTTCAATAAAAGCACAATAACAAATGAGTAAGGGAGAAGAGAAATAAACACACGAATTTTTACGTGGTTCGGCAATCTCTGCCTACCTCCACGCCTCCAAGCGATCCAAGCTTGATGATTTCACTATCCGAGCCTTTCTAAGGCTTCAACCGTTTACAATTGACTTCAAAGTATCAATGAATCTTTACAACAAAGAGATTATCTCCCAACCTCTTCACTCAAGTGTCTCACACACTCAAACTCTTACAATTAAAATGAAGAAATGAAAGTTACAATAAAACTCAATCAAAAAGTAGATATTCAAAAATGAAGAACAAGACATGATTCAATATTTTGTGATTTGCAAATTGAAAGCTCAATATATCTCGTATGCTTTTTGTTTATGCTTGCTAGAGGGCTTGAAAATGAATTGGATTTGAGTTTTTATAGTTTGAGCTCAAAAATTAGCCGTTATGCACATTTTGGTCATAACCGGCTTGCCGTTTAGGAATTTGATAAGCCGCTTTTATGTTACTGTTAAGGCAAAAATTTGAATTTCAGAATATCCGGCATGCCGCTTTTCATATCCGGTTAGCCGCTTTTGAAATTTGGATTGCCACTTGCGAAATCCAGATAGCCGTTTATGCTCCAGAAGCTTACTGCCCAAAATCCGGATTGCTTACCATATCCGGCTAGCCGCTTGCTACAGTAACTGCTACAATGAAATATCTTTTAAAATTATAATTTGACCCCAAAACTTTATATAACTGTATTATGACCCAAAACGTTATGAAAACTTTCAAATAGTTTAAATTTCAGAATTTTTAAATAATGCTTTGTCAATCCCAAAACGTTCTGAAATTATGATTTCACCTAAACTATGTGAAATTATAGAATGGTCCAAAATATTTAAATAGTTTCAAATAGGTCCAAATTCGAAATTTAAAACATTATCAAAGATTTTAAAATTCTTTCATTTTAGTCCAAAATACTTTAATTCCATAACATCATTTTCTTATTATAAAAGCACAATTCATAAATCTTTACTTAATCAATACATGTGGTTTGTTATCATCAAAATCAATATTTATAACCATATAGGCTAACACTTTTCTCTTCCACATCCTGAAAGTTATTCCTTCGGCATTCACTCGCGTTAATGCAATGCTTTTCAGATCAAATTACAAATCAGAAATCCTTCAACTCAAAGAGTCCTTGCAAGCACTTGAAATGGGTTATAATGAGCTACGAACCCGGGTGATCTTCCTAAAACTTCTTGAAGCCATTCTAAAAGCTGGTAATAAAATGAATGCTGGAACATCCAGAGGCAATGCTCAACGTTTCAACCTAAGTGCCCTCCGAAAGCTTTCTGATGTTAAAAGCACTAATGGGAAGACTACCCTGCTCTACTTTGTTGTGGAGCAAGTGATCTGATTGAAGGGTCGACGTGGCGAACTCAACGGAAACCACATTCTTGGAAGGACTTTCAGTCAAAGAAGCAAAACTGGTGATTCAAATTCAAAAAGCTCGACGCCAAAAGAGAGGGACAATAAGTACTTAAAACAAAGATTGCCCGCAGTGGAAGGCCTAAGCAATGAGTTCAACAATGTAAACAAAGCAGTTAGGATAGAACTTGACACATTCATCAATACCTACTCCGCACTTGCATCTCGCGTGGTAGAAATCTGGGAACTAGTAACACACTGTGCTAGTAGCGAGAAAGGCGGGTTTTTAAAGGAAATGAAAGGGCTTCTGGAGGAGTGTAAAGAAGAGCTTAAGCTGGTAAGAAATGACCAAAATAGGACTATGGAACTTGTTAAGCGGACAACAAAATACTACCAAGCAGGAGGTTCCAAAGAAAAATGGGGGCACCCACTTCAACTGTTTGTTATAGTAAAAGAATTTTTGGACATGGTTGATACAGTTTGTGCTGACATTAGTCGAAATTTACAGAAGAAGAATGGGACAACAAGCGTAGCATCATCACCACCACTGTAACCACCATCAAGAAGTCTAGTGAAATTCATCAACTTGCCAAAACAACTCAGGTTAGATATTCGAGCATCAGCATATTCCAGTGAATCATATGATAGTTTCTGAAGCATGATGATAGTTTCTCAAGCATGCTTAGAGTAGAAAGTTGTTTAGATTGAAATAAAATTGAAGACCTTTCCTAGCTTCCTTTCCAATGATTTTAATTTGCTCTTGGTTGATTTTACAGAGAAGGAATGATTTTAAACTCCCAAGTCCCAAGGCACAATTTCCGACACAAATTTATCATATCACCAGTTCTTTAATGTTAAGAGCCAAAATATAATTTCTTCTCGATCATTAAAAAAAAAAAACCAAACTATAACTTAAAACTACTAGCATATACAGATAAAAAATTAATTATTCATTTCCTATGATTTTTTTTTTAAATAGTGATTAATCATCAGATTACTACATTACACAGATATTTACAACAACCACTATTATAGCAGAGATATTACACTGATATTTACTAATCATTTCCTATGATTAGTAAAACTATCATGGCAAAACCAAAATGGTCTAAATGTTATATATTAGCCAGCTAGCTAGCTAGCTAGCTATTACCGGTAGGTCCTACAGTAATTTGGGCCGAACCCTGGGTCATCACACGGATTTAGGCCCAATTCAATCCAGATCATCTGCTTGTAACTGTGACGAAATGTGGCACAAGCCGCAATGCAATGATCTACAGTTTCAGACAAACGTGTATTTGGTTACTGCATTGTTCACCTGTTATAAGCTATTAAATAAATAATCTTAGAGCTGTTATAAAATAAAAGAGCAGTTAGTTTTCCATCCCAGGAGATGTCTGAACCTTTTTCAGTCTTGGATAAAAGAATTAGATTTACCCGACTAATATTGTTTTATTTGAGAAAGGGGAGAGAAGAAGCCAGAAGTGGTTGCATCGTGGGCGGCTTGACTCTTGAGCGAGCTTTGAGCTTGACCTGGATCAAAGTGAAGGTCGAGTCAACGATTGGGAAATACCCAAAAAGGTCTTTCACTTCCCTACACAATAATTTCCAGGAACGCGTTCAAAACTTAAAACAAGAAACATTCTATCTCCTCTACGACTTAAAGATAAAAAGGGCAATAATAATAAATCAAGCAAAGCTTCTAAACCGGGAAATTTTCTCAACAAGTACTATAACAGTTGTGGAAACGATGGCAAGTGAAAGACTTGGAGAGGTGATAAGCATGAAAGAAGAGGTGATCAAGAACGCATGCTCGATAGCCATGAAGGCACACAAATTGCCGGAGAAGCAGCTGTATCTCGTGGAAAAGAATCGTGGCTCATCAGACGTCATTTTCAGCTTTCCAGGTTCTTGGACTATCAGTGATTGGTTTAGTCGAAGCCCTTTTGGCGAAAAAATGATCGATCCACATCCACCTCAGTTCGCCTCTCTTCGAAGTATAGGGAATGATCAAGTTGCAACTGTCAATGAAGCTTTTCTTACTAGATTTCAAGCAATTCTACCTCAGCTACAAAGCGAGGTGTGTGATTTCTTTGTTAATTTACTTTTCTTTCTTTTTTTTTAAGTTTTTTGCCCCCTGAAAAATCAAAATGCAACATGTACTACTAGTTAGTAAGTATTGGTGTTGCTTCCTCTTTGGCAATCATCAAGATTCCAAAATAGACGACTGTGATAATAAATAAACTATACAATTGAATTCGAATGAAGCAATAGAAATGAAGCAAACGAATGACAAACTGGCATATATGTATATATATATAATACTGGGTAGTTCCTTCGAATCATTCTCAGGTGGTGAAAGCTGTGGCAGACAGAAAGCAAATAGTGTTCACAGGGCATTCCTCAGCTGGTCCAATTGCCGTTTTAATGACAGTTTGGTTCCTGGAAAATTGGGAAAATTTCATAAAGTCAGACCCCAGCACCAGCAGAATGCCACCTATATGCGTCACTTTTGGATCACCTCTTGTTGGTGATTTCATAATTAACCATGCTTTGAGGCGAGAAAGTTGGTCTCACTACTTCATTCATTTTGTAATGAGGTATGACATCGTCCCTCGGGTTTTGCTTGCTCCTCTCTCTTCCCTTGAGCCGGAACTGAAAACTATCCTCGATTTCTTGAACCCAAAATGTACAATTCACATTCAAGAACCAACTAGGGAAGCTTCAGCTCTCTATGTGACGGTGATGAGAAATGCATCATCTGTGGCAAGCCATGCCGCCTGTCATCTCATGGGAAACACAAACAAGTTGTCTGATACTTTGTTGAGTTTCATTGAGCTGAGCCCCTATCGACCCTTTGGAACTTATGTCTTCTGCACAGGAGATAGGGAACTCGTAGTGATGAAAAACCCTGATGCCGTTCTGCAGATATTGTTCTATTCTTCTCAGTTGAGCTCTGAAGTAGAAGGTCCAGAGATTGCTCTCAGAAGTGTAAAGGACCACTTTAATTACCAAAGCGAACTGCAGAACTTAGAGACAAAAGGTGTCGCCCATTTTGACAATTTGGAAGGGCTTCCATTGTCTTCCAATGTTGGTGCCGCTGGCCTTGGCCTGGTCCTGAATAACCTCGGCCTTGTAAGTCCGTTTCAAGATAGTTTCAAAATTTGTCTTTCAGTTTTAGAAGTTCCCCTATCAGTTTTTTTTTTTCCTTTTTTTTTCCCCCTTGGACTGACATTTTGAATCTTCGGTTTCCAGAGCACGAGAGCCAGACTCTGCCTTTGTGCTGCTGGAGAATTAGAGAAGCAAAAACGGAGAAACCAGGACAAGATTAATAAAAAGAAGACAGATATAGAAAAAGGACTACTAGCACTTGAAGGGTACAAGACCAGGTGCGAGGCTGGCAGAGTCAGCTATTATGATGCACTCAAGCTTTCAAAGGACACTGATGATTTCAATGCAAATGTTAGGAGGCTTGAGTTGGCTGGTATATTTGACGAGATTATGGAAATGTTGAAAAGGTATGAACTTCCTGATGAGTTTGAAGGCCATAGAGAGTGGATAAACATCGGAACAAGGTACCGCCGCATTGTTGAACCTCTAGATATTGCTAATTACTATCGACACCTAAAAAATGAAGACACAGGTCCCTATATGAAAAGGGGCAGACCAAAACGATACAGATACACTCAGAGGTGGCTCGAGTATGCCCTGAAGATATCGGCAGGATCCAGCGGGGAATCATGTTTCTGGGCAAGGATTGAGGATCTCTGCCTCAGAACTATTAATATGGGGCTGTTTGAAGATGTCAAAGAAGAAATACTGTCCCTGGAGAAGCAGGTAGAAAAATGGGTTCAGAATAGGGAGTTAGGTGATGATATATTCTTTGAGGATTCGACCTTCGTCAAGTGGTGGAAAAAACTCCCTCAGCAACATAGATCAGGATCATGCATTTCAAAATTCATCAATAACTAAGAAAATAAATCTTAAAGCTATAACCACTTGCTTCTAGAAGTGCAACTATCAACCGTTGGTCTCTGCCCTGGCCGTGGAAGTTGTGTAATTAGTTAACCTAATATCATTAGTTTCTATTTGTAATGTGTGCTTCAATTATACCTCAAGAGTGGTGACTCATTTTGTATTACGACCAAATAAGTCATTAGTGGATTGTTGCCAAATGTTATTAACCAATAGCAGCATTATTGTTGAAATTATACTGGCTGTTCACTGCTAACGCATCCATTTCGGGATGCCATACTGATACAAAAACAAGGATTCTGTCATACTGATACAAAAACAAGGAAAGAAAAATAAGGGCTCTCAAGAAGCAAGCCATTCTCAACGTGCTAAGATACAATGTATCTAATAAAATCATCACCGTGCAGTTATACAGATTAAAGTACAAACAGAAACGGCCGCAGGAAATAAAATCAGCAATTATAGAAGAAAATCAAAATAACTGGCCTAGCCTCCAATGACATTAGGAAGCATAGCACACTATATGCTACAGTCCATTAGCTTTATCCAACAGAACTTACACGGTTTTTAGGTCAAAATGTATATACATCTCCTTGCAAATCTTTATGGTTGAAGAAATATAACACAGTAGCAAGTCTCCTCAAATAAATTACTTTACGGATAGCGAACTAATCAAATTCTGAATAACAAAACTCATAAAACATATGACTTTAAACTGCAAAGTAGAGACATTAATGAGAACTGGCATACCTCAAATATCATATTAAATCCTCAAATAGCCTTTTGAGCTAATGAAACTAAGATAATATTACCTACAACTTGCAACCATCGAGTTTAAAAGTTACTTTTCAGTTCAACAAACAACTGAAAAAGCTCAAGAAGTTCAAAATGATTCTAGTGGGTACCGTTCATTCCATTGTAAGATCTCTTGGATGATAAAAAGAGGCTTAAGGTTCCAACTCCACTCACCTAGGGTTAGGAAGGGTTTGGTCCATATTCATGTATTACTTCAAATTGTCTCTTTTTTGAAAAAAACAAAGGAAGTTCCAGATTAGAGCTACAAGACAGACAAGATAGGATATTCCATATCTAACCAACAGTGCACGAAACCATCAACACACTGACAACCTTTTTAAGTACTACAAAATAGCAAGCATTGGAAGTACAAATATTAGAACAGACCTTGACTAGTCGCGAATATTACATTCCAGCCTTGTGAAGCTCTTTGTACCAGCCATATGAACCACAGATTCTGATTGTGTACTCATAAAAACAGATTCCAATTATCATTATTTCTTACAGTTCGAAAGAATAAGCATCAAGCAGAATGAAAACCTCCCAACAGTGTACCCAAAATATCTACTCTATGCTTGCCAGAAGAAAGGATGGATTAATATCTCTGAGTTCCGGCCCAGGCCTTGCCATTTTTAATTTTACCTTCTCTCATGACAAAGCCTAAACCTCTTATATTCCTTTATTTCTTGGAAACAACCGCTGTTTAGGTTTTAAAGAACATTTTAAGATTCTTTTTAATCAGTGCAAAAAATCTTAACAAATATTCAAACACAGACAATTTTCTATTATATACTCAACTACAATATCGTACTGAATTTTAAGTCAATGTCAGCATAACAAAGTCTAGAGTTACCTTTCAAAGAACATTTGCATATATTGGATTCAAAAATTTCTCATTCCTTCTTACAACAGCGAGCACGAAATTGAAATCACCACAGAAACTTATAATTAAAACAATTACGGGATTGTAACCCAAGTTAAACATTTCAAAGAGCAAATGTTAAAAACCAACAAAATAAAAATTGGAAACACACCTCAAATATTGAAGCTATGACATAATACAAAAGTCAATCAAATAAAGATCCCCGGGATATTTCAGCCGCTAAAGTGTTTACCATTCTAAACTTACGGTCAGCGCTTTTGGGCTAGATGAATTCATCAATCATTCAAACACTAAGTGCATACAAAACAAAACAACAAAAGCAAAAAAAAGAAAGATGCATGTGATGTGGCAAGTGCTTCATTAAATACAGCTTTTAATGAACAGATCTCAAAATATGAAGCCAACCACAAGAAATGGGGATCAAACTTCACATATTACCTGTGGATAGGACCTCAGTACATATATAGTCCATCCCTTTTATCTTTGAAGTTATATGAATCTTCAAATTCAAAAACCACAGAGAGCAATTAAGCTAACATGTTAAGTTAGACACACTTCTCTAAGTAAAAACCAAAGAAGCAAAGTAGCAAGTAATTAAGGTTATGACTGGTAATACATTTAAGTACAGTAACAGAGAAGGAATATCCACATGCAAACACTACCACAAGCATGGACCCTTTCAGAAAGCAATTAAATTTATAACAAGTACTTGCACCCAACGAAACCTATCCTTTTAGAAAGCAATTACTATTATTACAAGTAATAAATCTAAAAAAATGCATAGTAATCGAAGGATAGAATAAAAATCAAAATTATTGGAAAAAGGAAATACAACACATCTTTAGGTAAGAATTAGGTCACCTCCAACAAAACTGGGCTTGATCACAAAGTCCTCAAGTAATTAGGATTGCATTGGAAAGTGAAGAACCAAGGTAAACAAGTGGATACACTAATGATGAACAGCATTTTTAAATTCATGAATGCCCATACTAATTGAAACAAATGGAAACATATGATATATTGTAATCACTTTTTATGTATTGGATTTCTATACCAGTTTATCTATTCACATAATACCAACATGAGTCTTCTACATTAGCACATGCACCATACAAATAAGAACTGAACTCGTAAGAGAAAAGCTCACTGCTCTGGTGCAAAAACACAATACTCCTCTATCAACATCTAAAACGTCTATAAAATGAGTCTAAAAAGTAAAAACTAGCATAAGAACACAAAGACACACAAAAAGGACAGACCCCAACATACATAGTTCACGGAAACAGAGACTCCTCCTCTTCCTAAGACCTTGCAATCATGCTACAAGACCGAGCTAACCGGAACGTCATGCTGCCTCCTTGCACTATCGCTTCCGACTCAACTTGATCATGCTCATATGGCTTCCTGCAACCTGGACATCGCCCATCTTCTTCAAGAATCCTCTTGTGACAAAATAAGCAGAGCCGGAAGCCACATAAACAGGGCAAAAAGCTTGAGTCCGTGTAGTCCAAATCCTCATAGCATATAGGACATGAAGATGGCGCCGCTAAAACATTGTTACAAGCCCAAGGAACCCCTCCTTGACCAAAATGCCGGTCTGCAGCCGGAAAACTCCGCTGTTTAGCCAAATTAGGCAGACTCTGAGGCCTGAAAGCGTCATCTGGTCTCCAGGCCCGTCTATTATTCTCGGAGACACTAGGCACCATTCTTGCACCATCGGGCATTGATTTCACAGAATCTAAACTTAACCCATTTGCCAGTTCATGCAAGGAATCCGACTGAACACTCAATTGGCTCTCAGAGGGTGATTGGGAACATGAACGATCATGTTCTGGTTCCTGTTTATTGTTATCATCATCAGCAGCTAAAGCATCCGCCACAGCCTCCCAATCATCCAAACAGCCATCTTCTTCTTCCTCTTCTGTAATGCTACCAGAGCAACAGCCGCCGCCGCTGCTACCACTAACGCTACTGCTGCTGCTGCTACTCCCGATGAAATTCGTTCCCGGATTTGTGCCGCTGTTACCACATAACAGGCTGTTGGTGGGGCTGTTTGATGGTGACTCTGAATCACTGTCATGGTGCATAGATCCAGAGTCATTGCTGTTATCCTCATCCCTTCGCCTCAAATTCTCCAACGACCGGGCCCTCTCCTTCCGCGCACCGTTTTGATCCTCCTTGCAGCACTTGCTCTTCACCGCCCCGACTATCATATCAAACAATGGCAAATCCATAAATAATCAAAACAAGATAATCATCCAATAAAAAATTATTTGGATTACATGCAGAGTCATTAAAAATATAAAGAGAGGTTAAAAAAAAAACATTTGCGCACCTTGGGAGAGCCATTGTTCACGGCGAACATCCAGCTTGCACTGCTTCAATTTCGCAGACCTGTTGGTCTGAAATCCCAAAGAGAAATAACAAACACAAAATCAATTATAAACAATTTAAAAATTTTTAATTAAAAAATGGAGAAGGAAAAGAGAAAGAAGATAAATTAGACGCGATACACACCCTCTTCTTCTTAGAGAAATCCCTCGAGTTTGGGGCCGATGCAATCGGAGCGTTGTGGGTGATTGAATCAGATACCATTGTTAAAGCAAAATTAGAATTTGAAAATCTTAAAGGAAAAGCCCTAATTTGATTTTGAGAGATAATAATCTTCGAGACAGAAAGTCAGAAACTCTGCGGGATTTTAATTTGGAATTTTCAATGGAGAGAAATATTGCCAATGTGGATAACGGGAACTCCTCTGCTCCGCTCGCCCTGTGCACAATACCTACTAAAACAGAGGCCCAGCTTTACATTTATACTCTTCGTAGTTACAAAACTACCCCTTCTTTTCTATCAATTTCGAGTTTAGACAGGAGGTTTTGGGTGGGTTTATACGAATATTGCGAGGGCAGTTAGGGATAATAGCAAATATTGAGGTCCATTTGGTCTATACGTTCGTGATATAAGCGAAGCAGCACGATGTCGTTTGGTTTTCTTTTTTTTTTTTTTTTTGGCTGAATATGAAGATTTTTCCTTTATCTAAAATTAGGTAAGTGGCATTAATTGATTAGGCTGTTGAATGAATTAATTATGGTAACAAATGCATTTAGTTTTAATCCTGATTCATTGATTCGGATTTGTTTTGGCATTTTACTTTAAATGAAATCGTTTTCTAGTGGTGGCTTAGCTAAAAATAGGGCCAGCAACACCCTCCCCCCCCCCCCCCCCCCCCCCCGCGTTTTTTCTTTAATCTAATTTCGTTTGATAATTTTGACATTGGACAAACAAAATGCTTGTGTCATTATATTTATTTCTCTAGATCCAATTAAAAAAAAAAAAAGGATAACACATGTAAATAACTTCTTTTTTGCAGGACATATAAATAAAAAGGTTTTGATACAAACAACATTATTGAATTACTTGTTATCGGGTGAAAAATATATCATGTACATAATACACAAACAAATATTTTAGAAACTTTTCTGTAAAATTTTTTTACTAACGTCCCATTAATATGTCAATTTAACGATTTATGCACATATATATTTAAAAGTCCAATGCATTTTTTTTTTGTTTAAATATATCGTGGTTTTAATGATTTAGACGAACTATTGATAATTAAAAATTAAATTACCTTACGACTTACAAATGCATGTTAAAAAATATCCTTTTGAAAAATAATGTATCTAACAAATTACGAGGAATGATGCATGTCTCAAGGATGTTTTGAATGAAAATGGTAAGGGGATTGAAGTCCAACTAAGATTATATTTTTAAAGTGATTGTTATTTCATCCAACGGTTGTGGAAATATAAAATAATAAAATCATATTATTTCTACGACCGCTTGATGAAAATTCAATGATTACTACATAATGGCTGCCAAATTGAGTCACCGGCACAACTCGGATTGATACGATGTTTAATTGTATGCGATGCATCAAATTATTTACGCGAGTGTTCAAATTCTTGGCCGCGTCATTTCAATCAATAATTGTGCTGGTGGAATAAGATAACCTCGTAGATATTTCCTGGAAAGTAACCGAAGGAAAAACATATTGAAGAGAGTTTGGCATCGCCTACTCATACATGCCTTTTTAAGGCACCCATAGTGCACCTGCAAATCTGCTCAAGTTTAGCCTTAATCTAACTTAGGAATCAAATAATTCGAACGATATATGCGTTATTAATTAATCAGATCTCAGCACGTAGTTAGGCAGGCAGTGCGGTGCAGTCTCGCGGACAAAGCGTTGTGCGCAAGGAAAAATATGTGCGTGACATGTCGTACCAAATTTGTGTAACAACAATAAATGGATCACATACAATACGGGCTCTCTAGTTAAGGTTCGAAAACACGCAACGTGGATGCTACAATTATATGGTTCCTATTTAGGACCGATATACGCCCGCCGCTAACGAGATGCATGAGTGCGGCAAAATGGTTTACGGCACAATTTTTCTATATTTGGGTTGATAGGTATTAATATAATTAATAAATAGGTTGACACGTTGGGATATAATAAATAAATAAGTGCGTTGTATTTGAGTTGGACAACATTATATGTTTATGATACGAATATCAATTAATATATGGTAATATTATTAAAAATATCAATTGGTGTATATTCATGTCATAACCATATTGTGTTATAAAATTTATTTATGTTGTGTTAATTTTTTCATGACCTGATTTTAAGAATAATATTGATATATTTTTTATTTATAAAATAAGTTTTTTTATTTTTTTGAATTAGTTTTTAATATTTTGTATTATACATGTTAAACCAGTCAACTTAATTAACATGATTAATAATTTGATCGTATTCGTATTTTGATATTTCAACATAATCAATAAATGGGTGTATTCGTGTTTCCTTAAATTTAACATGACAAGATTACACGAATTAACATCCTTTATTATACGTCATGTTGAAATTCTAATATGATACGATCAATAAACCAAAAGACAAAAATCAATTGGTTTAATAATCATGTTAATTAAAAAAAAAGCCTGGTAATTCAAGATTTCGAGTTGTATTTATAATTTATGTGAAGTTGATAAACGTATCCCACAAATTGCCACTCACTCGAACACTAGAAGTAGCCACGTGCCACACTGCTTGGTTTATAGTGCACACGCGTGTACAATGCGGGAGCACACACGAAATTCACAGGCAAAGAGAATCGGGTGATTCCATAACACGTGTACGGCGACGATGCAAATGGAGCAGGACCGTTGCGGTTCTTCACACGAGCGATGAGTAAAGATGACGTGACGTGAGGGACTTTTTTATGGCAGGGATTCAGGGAATGGATAGTCGACTGCTAGATGGTAAACCTGTGGGACCCGATTTCCAGAAAGAATCTCAGCCGTTCCGTACGATCTAGGTTTATCAAAAAGTCAACAAAGAGAATGGGTTTTTTATCATCAAGCTGTGCCTTAATTGCGTGGCCACTTTTTATTGGTGGAATCTGTGGACACTGACCCCTGAGATGATGCTGAAGGTCTGATTTTTTTTATTGACTAATACGATTTTTTTTTTTTTTTTTTTTGAGAAATCATGTGTTTTCAATGTCAGAAACTATGTATTTTTCTCACAGGTACATCCATTATGTGTGATTAGGGGTGGTAAAAATTGAGTCCGGGTTTAGGTTTGGTCTTCCTGATTCTGGACCCGAATATTAAAATATTATACCGGACCCAGATTTAAATCTGGTTTTTATGACATTGAGTCCGGTACGGGTTAAACCCAAAATAATCTGGGTTTCTGGATTGTAGGTTTTCAACTTGGATCACATACAAATAAAAAAAAAATCAAATTCACTTCACAAATTTACAAATCCAGATTCTACCCAAATCAAATACAAAGCAATAAACCATTTTAAATTTACAGATTTTAAATTTCAAAGCAATAAACCATAGATCTATGATATAACATTCACAAAATACAAATCCATATCTACAATTCATCTCACAGCCGCGATTTAGGGATTTAGTTCACAAACTTCAACAATCGAAGTCTGGTAAAGCAACGAACATGGGCTGTTGATGATATGATGATGATGAACACGTCACAGCTGCGAGCATTATTTGCAAAAGGCGGATGAACAGCAGCCAAAATCAAGATCGTAATGGACAAATGGCTGCCAAACAGAGGCTGATGATGATGATGAGCGGGAACACAGCGTTGCGAAGTGATGACGAGTAACGATGATGATTTGACGAAGAGAAGAATTGAAGAGAGACGAAAAAGATGATTTGATGAATTGAAGAGAAGAGAAGAGAAGAGATGAAGAAATAGGAGAAAAATGAATTGGGCGGCTGTTAAGTGAAAGTATGAACTAGGGCATTGACTTTATCTCCCCTTTTTATATTAAAAAATTAATTTAAATATAATGCTAAAATAAGGACATCCGGGTTCGGGTTCCGCATATGCGGGTTTATGCGAACCCGGAACCAGACCCGGAGACGTCCGGGTTGGTAAAATCGCATCCGAATCCGGATTTATTTTTAATCCGGTACGGGTTCAACCTGGACCGGATTATCCGGGTTCGTCCGGGTCCGGGTTAAATTGTCATCTCTATGTGTGATATACATTTATTGTTATTATTATCATTAGGGTCTGGTTATATTAGAATTAATCTTCGATGGAATCGCTCTACTTTAAAACTGCTCTAACATAACCATAATTTTACTATTATTACACATTCACTTTCTTTTAATATACTAACAAAGATATATCTTAGTGCATAGTGCTTATCTATTAATAAAGTAATTGTACAACCACAAGTATTTGTGTACACACATATTATGTATATTGTTGTGTTATATTATAATTAGCTGAACGGAAATGGTTGGACCCATATGATTTATTTATTTATTTTTAATCAACAAACCATATCTTAATATATCAATTTGTACAAGTGATTGAGACTTTATAACTATTAATGTCATTTTTTAAAAGATTATTAGAAATGTTATTACATATATTTTCACTATTAAATGGAAATGCATTGAAATGTTGATAAGATGTTTTGATTTTTTACCCTATTATCAAGAAATTAGAAACATGTTTTGTTAAAAGATTTCTACGATGTCGTCATGCTATATTTAAACTACTGTTCCAAATCTATCTATCTATCTATCTATCTATCTATATATATATATATATATATATATATATATATATATATAAAGCTGAGACTTGAGGAGTTTATGTGACATCACCATTTCTCATCTTTATATATTCTCTATTATCTAATAAATGGAGAAATTTTCTTTTAGATTTGGATTTTCATCTTCTCATCATTAATTTGATTGTTATTACACAATAACAATTATGTAAAGGTTTTAATGAGGCATATTCTTTATAATTAACATCCAAGGGAGAGTGTTATGAATTTATTAAAATAAATGTAGATGTTCATAACATATATCTCTTAATCTGCCAACTATCTCCCATTAGCAACATTTATCTTCCCTATAACTCCCACTATCTCACAATGAATTATGATCCATAATTTTTCATTAATTTCATGAAGTGATTATGTAACTGTAAAATAAGAGCTCATCTTTTTGTTTTATACACACACAATTGGAACAAATAAAATCACTCTATAAAAATATTCTCTCATTTTATTCTTTATTTTACGTTGCTTATTTATTTGTATTGCTGGCTAATAGCTTTTTTTTGTTTTTTATAAGGCTGCCTCATCTTAAAAAAAAAAATCAATTCATATTTTTTATCAGTTTCATCAAGTGTAAAGTAAGAAAAAAAGATAATACTAAATTCTTTTTTCAAAGCCGCGTGAAGCGCGATTCTATTTTCTAGTATATATATAAAGTTGGGACTTGAGGAGGTGATGTGGCATCACCATTTTTCATATTTGTATATTCTCTATTATCTAATAAATAGAGAATTTTTCTTTTAGATTTGGCTTTTCATCTTTTCATAATTAATTTGATTGTTATTACACAATAACAATTATGTAAAGATTTTAATGAGGCATATTATTTGTAATGAACATCCAAGAGGGAGTGTTATGAATTTATTAAAATAAATGTAGATGTTCATAACATATATCTCTTAGTCTCCCCACTATCTCTCATTAGCAACCTTTAGCTTCCCTATAACTCCCACTATCTCACAAGGAATTATGATCCATAATTTTTCATTAATTTCATGAAGTGATTATGTAACTATAAAAGGAGAGCTCATCTGTTTATTTTGTATACACGCAATTGTAATGAATAAAATCACTTTATAATATATTCTCTCATTTTGTTCTTTATCTTACATTGCTTCTTTATTTATATTGCTGGCTAATAGTGTTTTATTTTTATTTTTTATAAAGCTGCCTCATCTTAAAAAAAAAATCAATTCATATTTTTTTATCAGTTTCATCAAGTGTAAAGTAAGAAAAAAGAATAATACTAAATTTTTTTTTAAAGCCGCATGAAACGCAGTTATATTTTCTAATTTTTTTTATAAATGACGTGATATTTATCGGTTAGCTTGCAACCATGGGTGGGTGATAAGTGATAAGAAATGCCTTCTTAATTATACCGATGATGATTACGAATGCAAAGGCCAGTATGAGGACAGAAGTACACTTTAGGGAGGGACCAAAAGAGAAGGCCGAAAAAAATATCAGCAATGAGATATCGAGTCGGAACATTTGATAAGAGTTGCCCAAGTTACTATACCCATAGAAATTATGGATAGGGATTGATTTTGAAGTTGTCACTGGTTTTTTTTTTTTTTTTAATATCCATAGCAGATCTCTCTATAACGTTCTTTTTAGTCCACTTGATTGCTTTGCGATTGGAAGTCTTGAATTTGCATCACCCTCACCCTCCTGGCAAGAATTACAAATTTACAATTGGACAAAAGGCCCACCGAGGCGTGCATTATAAAATTTTGGTTTAACAAAAGGAATGAGAACTGGCGCTTGATTGAAAATAAATAAATCGAGAAAAACAAACAGGATAAAATATGATGCATGGGCAAAATTATGTTGCAACAGTGGTATGGTACCACTGTTGCAACCAGTCATTGAATCTATAGTTGTACATTTACATTAACAATATCTTATGGCTGAAAGCAATAGTGGTACCGTACCACTGTTGCAACATAACTGGACCCATGATGCAGACCCTATTGATGACACGAGACATGTCTGTATGATGCGATCGAGAATTCTTTCTTCAGTAAAATATAAATAAGGAATTAAATAAAAGAACTAATATGAATTTAATTAAATTATAATATCTTTACTAATCATGAACCTTTACTATCTTTAGATTCTAATATATATGTATGTATGTGTGTGTGCGTATCCATAAACCAGGCCGAAAAAGGTTGCAATCAATTATCCTTTCCATTCTTATAATTGATTTGATGGTAGTATTTTATTAAATAATTATGTTAGAAATCTTAACAGTTGATTCCAAACTATTATGTATCATTAGTGTATTAGATCCTTAGCATTAATCTTAACTAAACTCTACTGTAACTTTGTTGTTTTTTGTTTTTTTCTTTAATTTTCAGAAAGAAATAACTATAAATGTGAAAAGTGATCTTTCATAAATTTTTTTTTTTTTTTAAGAAGATGTTAGAGAAGGCCCACTCAACTTACATACCAATGGGTGCCAAAAGCCCAAAACAGAGCCAGCGACAATTTTGAAGTTTGATCTAAGAGTCCATGTTTTTGAACCCTGTGTAATGGGCCTGATTTTGACCCAGTTTGTTCGGACACTGGGTTATGCAGTCTTCCTTGGGTCGATTGTGAAGCACATTTGGGCTTTATCTGGGTAGCTCATAAGTGCAGGCCTTTTGAGACCCCCCCTAAACTTATCAACTCCTTTTCAACTAAAATTGCATAAAGAATCAGAAATAAATTAATTTTTTAATGAAAATTCAATTAAAATTTTAAATAAAACATTCTTTTAAAAAATTATTAAACTCACCCAATTTCATAGTTTACATTTATATTTTAAATTTATTTGAAGAAATTTTCAAGAATTATGAATTATGGAGATAGAAATTATGTAACAAGAAGGAAATTATTTAAGATTTTAGGATTTGTATGGATTTAAAAATAAAATAAAAATTAAAAGAAATACTATTTTCTAAGATGAGATTTAATGACAAGACAGATTGATTTTAATCTATGGGTTTGTATTTTGAAGACCAAAAGGGGGTATTTTAGGAAATACAATCCAAAAGTGGTGTCATAAGGATTTTGTGGGGTGTTAAAAGCTCCACTGTGCTTATAAACAAAGGGAAATCCAAGTCCGAACATAATCTTTCATTCTCTATTGTATCTCAATCTTAGTCGGGAAAATATGTGATGCAATTGATCAAAAGCTAAAGTTACTAAACAAGAAATAGGGAAATCATAGGCGATCTACCCGAAAATTATCTTGTTATCAAAACTTATAAAAGTTTGAATTTATTTAATTTTTCCTTCATTTTTTACAACATTTATCAATTATCCACTAAAAAGACGGAATTATTCTTACAAAATAACTACCACTACAACTTATATTTAGTTTTATTTTATCATTTTGTAAAGATAGTTATGTATTTTTAGTGAATGATCGATACAAATGTATGCATTAAGCATAAAACTAAACAAACTTAATTTTTTATAATATTTTATGTGGTGGGCTAAACCTAGGGGGAAGGGTTGTTAATTTTCCAAAACAAATATCATGTAACCTTGGCCCATTCGGAACTCCAAAGTCCAAACTAATTTTCTATAAGAGTGATGATAGAGTCACAAATAAATTTTTGTATAAATTTATTTTGTACAAATTGATGTGGTATTAATTCATTGGTTGAATGGAAATATAAAATAAAAAAAATAAAATATGTGGGTTAAGAGATATTTAATTTAATCAATGAATTAATGCCACATCAATTTGTACGAGATAAATTTATATAAAAATTTGTGACTGAATCATTACTCTTTCTATAATATTAGTTGGAAAAGACTTCGCGTCTCCGGCTAATCCATGTGGCAGGCGGTGTCTAAGCAGGCGAACACAAATATACAATCGATTTAATGATTGTTGAAAGGAATATGAGATGGAAAAGAAACAATCTCAACGCGAAAGAGGCGCCGGCAGTCGGCAGCCCAAATGGCAGCAACACAATGATTCTCTTGAATGCATGTGGAATTATAAAGGGGTGATGATGAAGTAGATATTAACTATGCATAAATTAAAAAATATGTAATTCAACATTACCTGCCACTCCTACTTCGCATTGTATATGGGTTACAAAGTCTACTAATTATAGATTGTGTGATGCGGTCTAGCTAACCAACGCAAGGCAGTACGGGGCCCATCACACGGTATGATGAGCCTACAGTCATGCAATCGATTTATATAAAACAAAAATATCAGAATAATCTTCTCTTTTTCTTTCTTCAATTCCAAGTTAGTTACCCCGTCAGATGTACTGAAAAGTGACGAGAAGTAGTGAAGTAAGGGCCCTCATTGCTCATTAGTCCTCATCGCATTAGCTAAATATGGAGTTGCATTGCAATCCCATATTTGGCTGCATTACGGTGCATCATAACGCATCATAATGCAGCCACTTGCGGCATTAGCTAAATCCAACTGTGAGTTGGGTTTAGTTAATGCGGTTGTGGTCGCATTAGTTAGTTTTTTTTAACAAATACTTTATAATAATTATAAATAAATATAATTTTTAATATAATATTAATTTTTTATTTTTGCATTATAATTGTTAATACAAATTAATAAATATATAATTTATTATTTAATAATATTATATATATTTTAATTTTATTATATTAAAAATATAACTAAATAATGTATTATTTAATTATATTATAATAATTAATATATAAAATTGAGTAATATTTAATAAGTTAATATAATTAATTATAAATATTTAAATAATATATAAAATATAATATTATATTATTTAATTATATTACAATAATTAATATATAAAAATTATTTATTTTTAAATAATTGAATATAACTTATAATCAATATTTAAGTACGAATAAATTTGAATAATATTAATTTAAAACTAATAATAATATAAATAATGATATAAAATATTATTATATATACTACAAAACTCTCACTTGGATTATTTAGCACAATTCATTTTGTTAGTGAATATGTTACAACAATTATATTCCTTTCTTATTTTGTGTTTATTTTGTGGTATGTATAAACTTTTATTTTATCATCCTAAAATGACTTTTGAACTAATCTTATAGGTTTTAACTATTTATTTATGTTGTTATTTTATTACGAGATTATTTGATTAAATTAGTTGCTTCGATCTTTATTTCACAAGTTATTATATTTAGAAAATATTGAAAATAAATGTTATGCTTCTAAAAATTTAAGGCTATAAGCTTCGATCATTATGAAGAATTATGATATTTTTTAACATTTATAATAAAAATGTTAAATTTCTAAAATTTAAGGATTCTATATTTAGTATTTTTCTAAGTACTAATAAATATTATTTTCTAAATATATAATTTAAATTAATCACAAAAAATTAACACAATATAGTGCAACACCAAACATAGTAGAATTACAAATTAATATAATATAGCGTAGCACCAAATATTATACAATATTATTATAATACAGTATTAATATAATACACTTGTATCAAAATAATACAATATAACATGATACAATATAATATAGCAAATGCATCCTACGTTAATACAAAACGACCGAGTTTAGTAATTGGAAATTCAAGTGTGTCCATTCCCACGCTAGCTAGTGTGCAATTAATGACAGCAAACAGTCTAACGAAGAATTAGAAGTCAAACCATCCTCTTTAAATCCTTTTTCTTTTTTTTTCTTTTTTTGACTTCAATCCATGTTCATCCCATGACGACGTTAAATGTCACAGTTAAAGAAATGATCACGATTCACGTGCCAACAGGCGCCGACTCGAAGAATGTCGGCACATGCCTTATCCAGTTAAGAGGGGAAGCTGGCTTAGGACTGAATTTGTCCTTTGGCTAGCTAGTTCCACGTTATGCGTCGCACCAAGAAATGGCACATGCATGGCATGGGTCGTGTTGAATGAATCATGAATGCAGCTGCATGAAATTAGTCTTGAAGATGTTGAGAGGGAGGACCTCCCAATGAGGTATACACGTACGCAGAATGGACTCGCATAGACGTTCATTCTGTCAGCTGGTGCAACCAAGCATCAAATACACGTTGACCGACCTGTGCCCATAATTACAGATCAACTCGTCCTGAACCATTGAAGAAGTAAGCAACTTAATATGTGATTTGGTAACGGTGGATTAGAAGTAGATTAGAAATCACGCTTCTTCAATGAACCCATTCTCCTTTAAGAACAAGGAGTGTCTCCTCCAGTGGATTTGGTTTGCTTTGCGTTTCCTAAATGTAGTTGAAACTTTCACGTCTGTTTCAGTCCAACCGACAAGTAGCATGACCCTAAAAGCAACCTCACAGCGAGGGCGAAAAGCCAATGCCGAGCTGCTTTTGATTTCATTATACACGCTGTCGGTTTTGCATTAATTAATCATTTTATATAATGGGTGTCGATCACTATTTTTGATAGAGCAATATTACCCTTTTGATAGTGCCTCGATTTTGTTTTCCCCTCTCCTTTAATTTGGTCCATTAATTCTCTATTCTCTCTATTTTCACCATCTGCCACCTAGTCACATATATATATATATATATATTAGGTCCGGACATCCACATTTTTTTTAATGTATACACACTATTAAACCGTGCGGTTTAAAAGAATTAATTTTTTAATAAACTATAAAACTGTAAGAGAAGTGTATTCACATAAAAATGCAATGAGAATGCCCGCACTAGAGAATGACTATATATATATATTCTATTAATTCTCTATTTTCATCATGGGCACGTGTGTGTGTATATATATGTATTGTATGTATGTATATGTATATGTATATAAAATTATTTTAAGAAAAAGAAATCGTTCTAGTTAATTAATAAGGCTTTCTATGTGATTCTAGTTATCGATTTCTTGGTAGGTATTAGGTGAGAGGTTGAAACAACATTTGAGAGAGAAGGTTTCATTTCAGTTGAATGACTATAACTTGTTGAGTTAATTAACTGTAGGCATTAATTATGATAATCTCTTTCTTAAGCTATAGTAAGCATGCTATAAAGTTTGCGGCAATGAAACTCGCCCACCTGAAGACAATACTTGCCTTGGATGCTCTTTTATTTTAATGGTATGTTGCTCCATCACTGTTGTAAGAGACTGACTATTACCTGCGAAGGAAAACATATTATTTGATGACCTCCCGATATAAGGTTTATAGTAAGCATTTTTTTTTTAATAGAAAGTCCAGCTCATTTGTTAATTAAGCTTTCAAACCAAATAAATTTTAGAATATTTATGAGGTATCATGTTAATCATATAATAAATAAATAATGTTATAATATGCACGCATTTATTTTAAAAAACTAGTGTATAATTCGTAGTTATCTAAAATTCAACTACTCATGTCATGTATACATTAATTAGTGGTATTACAACCGATTTATTTTAAAATTCCTCGATTGATTGAGTATACAAATCACTATCTATGTAAGAGTAATGATAAAGAGTCAACTTCTTTTATACTTCAACTCCACACAAAAATAAAACAATCAAAACTCATCAATAGCTTTTATAGAGTGCAATACATTGGACTCAGATTATTGGTCCATGTTGGAGATAAAATTTAAGGATTTGAATCCAATACTGAGTTGTTCTATACTTAACTCTTCATAATCTTCAGCCAAAAGTGCTAAGATTTTAGTTAGCTATATGGTTTTTATTCAATACCAATAATATTTTTTTTAAAAAGTTAATAAAAATTTCAACTTAGCATTAAAGCCACATCTAAAATTTAAAGAGGCTCCTCAACACATGCATAGACAAATAAAGTGATAGATATAAACCAATTATAGGCAAATTAAGTCAATAATCGTGTACAACTTCTCAAAAGTATGGTAAAAATGTTCGTTTAATCCTTAAATTTTGGGTTGTGTGACCCTTTAATCTTTATATTTTAGAAAATAGCTAATACACCATTATTGTTAATTATATGACACTTCTATCTTTATTTTTGTTTTATTTTTACAATAATACCTTTGCACCAATTTGAGGGATATTTATAAAAAGTAAAATATATTAATTTACCAAATTAACCTCAATAATAAAATAATAACAAAAAATAATGAAAAATTAATTAAAATAAGACAAAGTAAACAATTTTAAAGTATATTAATTTACCAAATTAACCTCAATCATAAAATTATAACAAAAAAAGTATTAAAATTAATTAAATTAAGGCAACGTTAACAATTTTGATCCTTACCGACACAAAGTAATTCATGTGGGATATGGACGTGGGTTGTAAGATTAAATCAGTGAATATACAGTAAGTGGTTTCCAATATTTTCACCTCAGCTCTCATCATTTAATTTCCCTCATTTACTCTCATGCTTCCCACCAACCAAATTAAAATCTCAAGAAAACATATTCTCTTACGCTACTGAGGATTCCTATGTCTTCGATTTGATTGTTGTTGGTTCGTAAGTCGACACTCAATCTGATTGCTAGTAAACTTGAATTGCGTTTCTTGAATTGGTGTAATAACACAGCACGTTCAATAGCTGTGTCCCGAAACCATTCAACTGGGTAATTACAGTAAGGAGTTACTCGTATTTTCAACTCGCGTGAGGACGATTTGAACGATTTCTAGTAATAATTACAGCGGTAGAAAAGGGAGCACATCGATTACAGCCACAGTAACTTTCATAATAATCCATGCCTCACGCGTCACGTGACTCCTTAATTTTGGCGCTAATTTACCGGAATTAACTACCCCATCTTTTACATGATTCCTCCACATACCCTTCACTTGACCTAAGTTATTGGGCTCCATAATTGACTCCCCTCCTTAAGAATAGGACCATCGTGGTCGTGCCCCTATCTGAATTTTCACACCCTTTAACCTTAAGTTCCTTAACCTCCTGTACACTCCTTAGTCACATATGAGATTTATAACCTAAAAAGGAAAAAGAAATATTAGAGAATATGTTACGTGGCAGGTTATGATAGAAGTCGGTGGCTCGGTGCTATGCAATTTCTTTCCTTTTTTTTTTTTTTAAGCGAAAGTATAATTAACTGACCAGAGAAGAGAAGGACCACAGAGTATTTAAAAAAAAAAAGTCTATTGTAGTACACAGTTCGGTATGCAGAGGTAATTATAAATCTTGCTTAAGTTTCAACTAAAAATTCGGATAATTAAAGGCATTAAAATGTCATTAACATAGTTGGAGTGAAAAAACCGAAACAACTCTACTTTTTTTAGTTCAATCTCTAGCGTACAGATGACCCAAAGGTTAAACGACGTCGCTCCTTATACAGTTCCCGTGACACCATTCTCTTTATAGTTTTATTTCCTCCAACTTCAAAAGCCCAAACACAATGAACTGACAGTCTCATCACCACCGCTAATGTTACCGGCGACGTCTCGAATTCCGGCGGCGCCACCACCACCAGAAGAATCGTAACTAGAAGCAGCAACCGAGGCAATGGCTCACGCTCTCAAAACCAGCGTGAACGGTCTCCTAAACAAACTGTCCGACCGGGACACGTACTCACAAGCAGCAAAAGAACTGGACTCTATCGCCGCCACTGTGGATCCTACTCTACTGCCGACATTTCTCTCCTGCATTCTCTCGACAAACTCCTCTGACAAACCTGGAGTACGCAAAGAATGCATCCATGTCATCGCCACTCTTTCGAATTCTCACAATCTCTCCCCTTACATCACCAAAATCATCAACAGCATCACGCGAAACTTCCGCGACAAGAACTCCGCCCTGCAGGCGACGTGCATCAGCACGGTTTCCTCTCTCTCGCCGCGTGTCGGCGCATCGGCGTTCGTGACGATGCTGAAGCTGCTGTCCGACGCTCTCTTCACTGAGCAGGACACGAACGCGCAGGTAGGTGCGGCGCTGTGTCTGGCTGCGGCAATTGATGCGGCGCAGGATCCGGATGCGGGGAAATTGGGGAGAATGGAAGTGAGGTTGGAGAGGTTGCTGAAGAGTGAAGTATTTAAGGCGAAAGCTGCGGGTTTGGTTGTGGTTGGGAGCGTGATCGGCTCGGGAGCGGTGGACGGCTCGGGTCTCAAGGGGTTAGTGAGTTGTTTGTTGGGTTTTTTGAGTAGTCAAGATTGGGCGGCAAGGAAAGCTGCTGCGGAGGCGCTGTGGAGGTTGGCGGTCGTGGAGAAGGATGCCGTGCCCGAGTTTAAAGGAAAGTGCTTGAAGATTTTTGAGAGTAAAAGATTTGATAAGGTTCGCAATTTTTTGTTTTCTAAATTATCAAATTGTTTTAATCATATGGTTTATTTTGTTGACAAAGCAAAATTTTTAATATTTTAGGTGAAGGCAGTCAGGGAGGTTATGAATAAGATGATAGAGGCGTGGAAACAGGTCCCAGATTTGTCAGAGGAGGCGTCTCCGCCACCACAATCACTGGATCCTTCAAAAGGTATTGGGGATGATTTATTAAATGTCAGCTCTTTAGGCAGATAGATCATCCATTTTATTGAGGATATTTTTGTTGCTGGGATCTGCTGCCTTGTGATACAAGTTTAATTTAGATTCATTTGCTTTTTGATAGACTGGGAATTTGTTTGTGGCACTTGTGCGATGTGGTTTTTATCTTTTTGTTTTGTTTTGTTTTGTTTTGACAATGGACAGAGGATGGGAGTGATAGACGGTATCTGACTGAGTCCAGGAGCTCTTCCACGAAAGGTCTTGAGTTGAAGAAAAGATCGATTTTAGCTAGCAAGTCAACTCCACCTGATAGTTCATTTCCAACCACCGCCAGGAAGAGAGGTTTCTTAAAGAAAGTGAGTCCAGCAGTGCTCCATAAGGTGGATCAGAAGAAACCTTCTGACTGGAGAGATCAGATTTCTGCTCCCAGTGGTGCTTCTTTGGTGGATGCTCATGAAGACGGTACTGTTTTGAAGATTAGGAATAATGAGAATACCAAGCTTCCAAAACCTGAAACAAAACGTGCCCTTTTCAATTGGAGTTCTGATGACAAGGTGCACAAATTGAGGTCTGGATCTCGGGTAACTCCTTATAATGAGGAAAGCCATGAATTTACTGTTAGTGATAATACTGAGAATCTCCACATAAAACACAAAGATTGTGAAGATTTATCTACGATCCGCAACCAGCTAGTTCAGATTGAACAACAACAGTCCAGTCTACTGGATCTTCTTCAGGTTTGTTTATGATGCTTGAATCTGGGCTTTGCACTTGAGTAATTAGCTGTCATTTAATTAGATTTTAGTGGAAAGTACCAATAAATCGGTCTAGGCCAGTTTTATTACTACTGTTGGCTTACTGCTTGCTGAATTGTTCATCTTATTATTGACCTCAGCTTGCAAGCAATTACATTGTCATGTGGCAATGATGGAATTAGTGAATTACAATAAACAAGTCTCTTAATTACACACTTGATTAGCTTAAGCTTACCTTGAAGTAGTATGAAAATTGAATCATTTGAGAAACAATTTTTGTGAACATTGTCATCCTTGACGTGAATTGTTACTGGAAATTTTTGTTACTGTAGCTTCATGGTTCTTCATTGTTGGACTTGATGAAGTCAAAAAGCTCCAACTTCTATTTGCAAGTTCCTAGTTGTGAAATAGTTTATGATAAAATATTTTTAGCATTCTTTACGCCTTCACTATTTGTTTTGGAACAGAAAGCGGTTCATGATCTATGAATGGGTACTGATTAATTTGTTTTTGTTGTTTACTCCATCAGTTCAAAGTAATTAGGTGGTAATTGTTCTTTTATTTATGTTCTTTGACAGCTCACAAAGTCCTCTCCAATTTTCTCCAATTTTATGTCATTTACGTTTCCACCATCTAAACAATTTAACGCCTCAGATCATGTATGAGAGTTTCTGTATGACTGTATTCATGCAGAATCAAGTCTCTCATTGTGTTTTGATGAATGTTTCTACTCATTCATTGCTCCTCTGATTATCCTTTGTGTGTCCAGAGATTTATTGGGAGATCAGAAAGTGGGATGCAGTCTTTGGAGACACTTGTTCTTGGCCTAGAGCTGGCATTGGATGAAATCTCGTATGATTTGGCTGTATCAACTGGAAGAATGACTAAAACTAACTCCCATGGAGCCACATGTTGCATGCTGCCTGGTGCAGACTTTTTGAGCTCCAAATTCTGGAGGAAAACAGAAGGCCGATATTCACCATCAAAATTTTCCACTTCCAGTGGCACCTCATCTTTGACTGCCATGAATTATGGAACCAATAAGGATCGCTATGCTGAAAAGCTGAAGTTGGAAAATCGAAGGTCGAGGTTTCAGAGTAGTGGTGGGTTTATTGTGAATCCACTGGCGGAAATTCACCCTCGCTCAAGGGGTATCTCTGAGGCAGCACATCAATAACTGGTGGAATCAGCAGGTATTGTATTCTATAATAATTCACATTTTATCCTTTTAATTTTCATGCAATCTTCACATTTTTCTTTCTTTCTTCTTTTTCAAGCACCCAACCTTTCTATCCCTTCAAAAATCTAAGCCTGCTATCATGCAACTGCATCGCCATTAACAAATGGTTTTTATATTTGGGGCCATGCATTGTATATTTGTATGCCCTAATCTTTGTAATTGATCAGCCCTGTAGGTGGAAAGATAGCAAACCATGATTAGGCTGCATAATTAGGAAAATGGCATAATTTGCTCAGTAAATGCTTTTCTACAAAAAGTGCTCAACTTTTTCCTAAATTTCTCTCTGCTGTCCAGCTGGCTTGCTGCAGTTTGATGCCCCTTCCATGAAGTCTATGTCCATTTTCTTTTGGATTGTCATGATAGGGTTCATAGGCACATGGTATTCCAATGGTGAATGTATTGATGTGCATTCTTGTTTTTATCTTCTTTCTTGATAATAACCGCACTTTGTGAATTTAACATTTGTGGCAAAATCCTGCTTCTTCTACTTATAGTTGTAATTGCAATTTCTTCCTTTCTTTAACAGAAAAATGGGAAGTGAAGTTTCAAGGCAGCTGGCATTGGGAGAAATCATTATATGCCTGATGCAAGCCCGAGTGAACATATGATTCATGTATAGGATATGGATGGCCCGTTGGGAGCAAATGGACGCAGTAGTTTCTGACTTACCTATAAAGCAATCCCCTACTTCACACTACTACAAGAGGGGACCATGAGAATTGAGAAACAAGATTCGTTAAATGATTCTTCATTAGTTTAGCATTTTTTTTTTAAAAAAAAAAAAATATATATATATATATATATATTAAAAGTGAATTGGAGACCATAGAAGAGGCGTGTTCAGTACCAAAAATTGCCATCACCACGGGTAGTAAATGAGAGACGTGTAAAGTGTTGTTGGCCTTTTCCATCATGTTACGTAAAAATTCATTTGCTTTGTTTCTTTTTTGAAACATACTTGACATGAAATGGAATGAGATGTGGTTGGTAAGATAATTATAAACTTGCTTGTGTATTTTTCACATTTATAATATCCTTGTTGTGGAAAGAGAAAAACTTTCAGAGGCAATAGTGATTGTGAATCATTGTCCAACCGTACTCATAGTTGTAAGTTGTTTAGATAATGCATTCGTCCAGAAATTTTAAAATCAACCTGAAGGATTAAGTATTGTTTGAAATTAAGGTGCTATAATTTTTTAATTTTTTTTAAAAATTATAATTATAAAATAAAAATTAATAATATATAGTAAATATATTTTTAAATAATAATTATAATAAAATTATTAAAAATATAATAAATTTTTAATTATATTAACATAACTTTCAAGTTATAATAACTATGTTTACCAAACACTTTAATATTTAAAATTTTGAAGATATAACTATCCAATTTCAATCTCAAATAAGCCCCTTAGTTTAATGTGGAGTATGCAGGTGCAACACAAACTCAAAAGGAACTTATTCACGTCTGTCCGCGAACCAAAAAAAGAAAAACTGTTGTAATGGTCCAATCAAACCAGACAGATATGCTTTCGACATTAATCCAAATGGAACTTGTTTCTCAGTTGTATGCAGCATCGTCCGTCACACTTACCGACATAAAGCTACAAGTCACACAAAGATACTCAAATGAAATAATGAATCATGTTATGTTTACTGGGAAACCAAAACGATTGTCAAATTAATACACCAAATAAACAAAACCTCCATTCACTCACGGGACTGAATCCTAGTAACTAGGGTATACAAATATTTGCTGGGAGTTTCCCTCGTTCTACCATCAAAGGAGATGTTGACGACACTTTTACATTCTAATTTTCATGTAACTTCTTTCCACTTCAGATGCAACACAAACTCAAGAGGACTGCTCACTGGAGACTTGCTTCTCAAGTTTCTGCACGAAAATGCCAGAGCTCAGAGATAATAGAAAACAAGATATGCAGCAATTGATGACAATAGGAGGCCGAGTTAATATGTAATAGCATACAATTCTCTATTACAAAATATTTATCATATTTACTAAAATGATAAGGATTATAACAACATTTTAATCATCACATTAATTATAATTCATAAGGACAATCCTGCATGCATCACCTGTGACCAAGTTACCTCACAGACTAAAAAATGTTTTCAATTTGCTTCCTTTTTTACGCCTAATGCATTTATAGATAGGACAAGGCAGTATTTAAAAATGCCAGGCATAAAAAATGCTACTGTCAAGTGAGTCAACTGATACATGCCTTATATTTTTAGTGTTGAACGCGCAAAATCTATACAACCAATAGTTAATTAACACATAACTGTCATATCTTAAGAAACAAAGAGAGAGAGAGAGAGAGAGAGAGAGAGAGAGAGTGAGAAGAGAGTGCATAGCTCCATAAACTAGCGAGCTAAACCATATATAATTTAATACCCAACAATGAAGCTAATAATGCTGGGTTCAAAAAGAAGAAAGGACAGGGAGGAGCAAGAATGCCACTCATACTCATGCACACTACAGAAAGCAATGCAATGCTTCGTGATATTCAATAAGACACTTGAGCATTAAAACATATTTTTGTCACTACACAACTAAGACGACTATCTGAGGGTAGGTTTATGCTAAGATTATTGAAAAGCATACAGCTAATAGGAGAAACAAAATTTCAAATTATCAATAAAAAAAAGGTGCCTGGATAGGCAAATAGCCATCAAGATATCATATTAATCTTCGAAATACTCTTTTAATCTTAAATAGATTCATCATGCACATTCGCCAAATAACTACCTCAAGAAATGAAGTCCCCACCATTCAAATGTTACACAAACAAAAGCTCACAAAAGTTATAAAATCTTGCTGCCAAGACTTGTAAAATCACATCTCTGCGTCCATAATACATGATAGACCTCAACTGTGACAGCACGAGCAACAACCCAGTTTTAAGATTCTTCTTCTAAGTCTAGTTTTAAGTATATTTATCTGTTTTGACAAATAAATAACATGTCTTACACGGACACAGTACACCAATTTGCAATAACATGGGCTCTTAGCTTCCTTGATCATGCAAGAAACTAGTGCTAAAGATACCCATTAAAACATCAAAATAAGCTAGAAACGACAACACAATTCATACAAGAACCACAATAGTACTATAAAAATCTAGGGCTATCGTACTCTATATATATATATAGAGAGAGAGAGAGAGAGAGAGAGAGAGGGATATAGCGATAATTACAGTTTGAGCGTTGTGCCAAGCAAGGCCTCTGTAGACATTAACGGAGAAAGTGGCGGTGAGATAGATGGTGGTGACGCCGAGACCAGCTGTGAATGCCTTGAACGCCCAATCCCCTGCTTTGCTTGCAACTCCCATATTTACTCTTGACGCTCAGCTGACTCCCACGATCCCCTTTTCGGTTTTTGAGAAAAATAAAAAGGGTTTTAGTGTCTACAACTTGGAGCACCGCCGCACCGGTTGATCTAGAATTATAGAACTGAAAGGCCGCATGGCTGACGGTGAACTTAGAAATAAGTCGCAGGCCCAATGAGTTGCTAACCATAGAGCCATCAAGTGGATGGGTCAGTTTCAGGATACCTTGGCCCATTATATGTATAGACAATATCTTGATTTTTTTTTATATTATCATTTTACCACCAAAGTTATTCTGGCATATCATGTCAATAACATGATTTGCTGAAAAATATATTTTACTATTAAACGTTTACGTTGTTATCAATTTACTATATTTCTGTTAAAAAAAATGTTAATGTTTAATAGAAAATGAATTAAAAATCGATTTTACCCTAAGGAGCATAAAAGCAAATTTATCTTTTGAAAAGAAAGAAACAATGAACAAAAATAAAATTTAAAAAACAACTAAAAATTGTAATTAATAAAAAATAATGAATACTATGCAGGATTACGATAAAACGGTAAAGAAAACAATTAATAAAAAATTTATGTTTCAGAATTAATATTATAACATATGAAGTTCAAGTATTAATCACAACTAAAAATAATAACAATTGATAATAACAATAACAATTAATAAGATTTAGAAAACAACTAAAAATTTTAATTAATAAAAATAATGAACAATATGCAGAATTACGACAAAAAAAAATTATGCTTCAAAATTAATATTATAATCTATGAAATTAAAGTATCAATCACAACTAAAAACAATAACAATTTAATTAAGGAACAAATTAATGAGAGGGGTCAATTTTATGGTTATCAATTTCCTAATTCTCTAATTATTTCCCTTGAAATATTTTTACTTTGTTTTATTGTTTATTTTGCACTTGTAATGCAGTGTGTTGCCTTCAATATGAAATGTCTTTGATGCCCTTATGACATCAGCAAAACATCAACAATTTTTAACGTTTTTAACAGAAGCGTGGTAAACTGATAACGGTGCAAATATTTGGTGGTAAAATGTACTTTTCGGCAAACTGTGATACTAACATGATATGTCAGAATAGCTTTGGTGGTAAAATGATAATATCTTTTTTTTTTAAGGTCATGATTTTGTTGGAGTTACTTTGAAGTAAGACACGAATTACAACCACACACACAAAATAATAAATAATAAAAAATATATTATAATTTTGATCGTGTGATTATGAAATAGTGTTCTACCGTAGATCAGTTCTAATATCGTTGATTTTTTTTTAATTAGCCCTTTTCATGCCTCCTCAAAATTTCTCTTAAAACTCGTTTTGAACTGAAATTACTTAAATAACCTAACAAAAATTAATTCATTTTTGGTTTTGAGTAGAAATTTAATTAAACATTTAGATAAATTATTATTTTAACAAACTTTTTACACACATCCTATTTCATAATTTATATTTATACTTTAAATTTTAATTGAGAATATATTTTTTTAGAAAATTAAAGGAGTTCAGGGTTACGAAGATAGAAATTAATAATAAGAAGAAAAAGATTTAAGATAAAATTAATATTTTAGGATTTTTATGCAAATCTCTCGCGGGAAATCCAAGTTAACACGACAGTAATGGGCTTCCAAGATGAGAGCAGAAGGAAAACACTAGCCGAAAAATACTAGCGTTAGAATTGCAATTATCATATTAATAGAACCAACCCATTTACCCAAAGAGTTTCATATGATTCAAAGAGAAGCTTAGAAAAATACACCAACGTCCATAACTTTGATTCGATGAATATATTGTCTACAATTGTAATAACTCTAGGATCTACAACTCTTCCCCGATTAAGAAGCCGCTGATTCAATGCTGGAACATCATTTTCAAAGCTATAAAGCCCAGGGTCTGAAGTCAATTGTCTCTCCATTCAGGCAAAACTACTACCGCTGCTACTTCTCAGACAGCGATATAAGCTGCAAAAGGGGATTTTTGAGATGAATTCATAACTATGGAAACATGACATCAGAAATAATGCATCAAAATTGTCATCAAACTACACCACATCTAATGTCAGATTTATGAAAATTGCAACCAATGGAATGAATACTTTCGGATGGGAAATGTCATGAGAAAGGGTGATAAAAATTCAGATTGGAAGCATCTTATACCAACAAAAGTATGCTTTCACACCAGGAAATGCCACAAGTCCAAAGATAAAGACAAGCATATGATTTCTTTGCGACTTTTAACAATGATTGATGAAGTACAGCAGCTGCTTGCTCCCACAACCCAATTTACGTGAGAACCAATACACTGAAACATGTCTTGGAACTTTACAAGAATTATCCCCAATCGACCAAGAACAACACAACCAAAAAACATTCCCCTCCAAATTCTATTCTCCCACAAAAAGAAAAGAAAAGAAAATAGGAGGTACCAACCCTGAATGTAAAATCTTTTGATGACGAAGTAGTGCAGAGAGCAGCACATGATGCGTGCAAAATAAGATCAATGAAAAAGTGAACAAAGCCACCAAGTTGATAAATCAATTGAATGGTGCATTTTAGCAGCAAGCACCTTATCTCAAGCCTAAGTCTAACCCATTTGATGTCTAATGCCACAAACATAATGGATCAAATTAGTCTACTTAGACAGCAAATTTGGAAAT
Source organism: Citrus x clementina (assembly GCF_000493195.1). Classification (NCBI taxonomy): domain Eukaryota; kingdom Viridiplantae; phylum Streptophyta; class Magnoliopsida; order Sapindales; family Rutaceae; genus Citrus; species Citrus x clementina. Next base: position 2,643,235 of record NW_006262339.1, on the reverse strand, counting down.
TCTGGAAAGGTGGAACATGATGAAATTTAGAATCTACAAGAAAATATCACCCATAAAAGTGCAACCAAGAAATGGTTGAATATATGATAAAATTGCTAATACATTTGATGAAAACCTATTGACTGTACCAGGTTATCGTAAGCCATTGAATCAAATATATTCATTTGATCCATAATTAGGATATGAAGATTTTTAGCCAAAACAAAGGCATAACTATTCCCATTTAGAGAGGCCCAACCAAGCTTACACATGTCAGCGGAACAACAAAACCTAGCAAGGACCCCACATTTGTCAAATAAAGATGTCACTATTCATAGACATGGACCCATATGGACAAAGACATACCCCAAATGCATACACATAAATAAACACAGCAGAAAAGGCACATTTAAACATAAAACTAACCTGACAGGCAACCTGCACAAGGCTTCCACTATCTCAAGATGATTCAGTAATCAAGCTGGGATTTTCTGACTCCACAGAACCATTTGGATTCACCATCATCCTCCTCTTCATAACACCTTCCTCAAGGGAGGAATACCCATCAGGACTGCTCAGAGACTCCTTCTTTCGCTTCCTTTGGAATGTATACTTCAGAAATTTATCATTTAATGATTGACTAGAAACACCTTCAGTTAAATTAGATGACTTAACATTTGAGTTCAATGGGGACAAGTTAACAGCTTCAAGATCTGTTTTGCAAGCTGACATCTCAGTAAGCTCAGCGGGTCCGCTTTCCTGTCTCGTCAACTTCAACCGATCTATCAACAGGTCATCATTGTTTGTTGTGGTCTGGACAGTATCACTCTTGGGAACTTCTTCACATCCTGACTGAAGAATCATTTCAGTTGTATCTGAGGGTGAATTCAGCGCCGACAGGGAAGCTGGGGTCATCTGAATGTTATTTCCAAATATCTTAGACTCCTCCTTATGCTTAACATAGTTATCAACTGCATTTAGTAAAGTTGTGGAAGAAATATCAGACTTTTGAGTTGTTTGTGCTACCTGATCTGGAAAATTCCTGATCCTACTTTTCTTATATCTAGCAGCTCTTTTCCTTTTCTTGCAAAAAGACTTAGCATGAACTGAAATGGAGTTGCTATTTTCCTGCTTCAGTCTAGATTCATTCGGGTTATCCTCTATTCTGCAAGTCTGGTTAGCCCCACGGTCAAGGTTTTTGCACAATTCTTCATCTTCTTGAGTACACGATCCATTTTTTATCTGCTGCTCTACTTGCCCTGGAAGAGACAAATTTCCTTCTAAGATGTTCCTTTCAAATGCATGAATTCTCTGTGTACATCCATTCCTATATAGTTTAGGCTCTTTTCTCCTCATCACTATGGAGGCAAAACTAGAGTTGCAAAAATAGCAATTATCTTTGTGAGAACCATTTTCACTGTAGCACATCTTGTTCTCATATGTGCCGTTCAAAGTTGAATTCCCCACATCTGAAGCCATGACCGAATCAGGTTGTACATCAGGTAGACAGGGCATTGCAGCCTCAGAAGTATTGAGTCTGTTTTCCAGTGATGGTGTCATCACAGTAGCGACATCACCAGTTGAATTTTGTTCATCCAAAAGCTGCTTTTCATTATAAGTTGCCCTCTCCAATTCATCCTGTGCTTCTCTCAAATCTGCTCGAAGGTCTTTGACAATATCTTCTGCTTCACCAAGTTGTGCCTCAAGCTCATCTATCTTTCGTTGTTGACACAAGGATACCACCTGTGCTTCATTAACCTACAATACAGCACTATGAGTCAGTACTTTGATTGTTACACACAGCTGATGATGAAATCAATTCTTCAAGACAAAGAGAGCAAAAAATAAACCAAAACTGTCTAACAAAGAATTGCCTCCGGTATCTCCGCTAAGTTGCTTAATTTCACTCAAATTGACAAGCATGATTTCTCCCTAGTTGTTTATTTATCTCAACCCAGCGCCTCTCAGACCAAGCTTGGAACTAAAAACACAATTTAGCAGCCATCTTGATGTTTAGAATGAAAGGGCAGTGGTATTTAGGCAACTTTCTTTGTTATCAGAAATACCTCCAACTCCTACTCTGCACTTGCCTCCCAACAGACACACAATATGAGTTTTGACTCCAACACAGAAGAAAGGAGAATAAACATCTAACAACCATGGAGACTTCTAGGAGAATGATATTGATGAACTTATAATGGGATGATCTTAATGGTTTTCAAATGTACCTTTTATATTAAAGACAATACCAACACATGGAAATATTAGTGCAATTGCAATTTGCTTAGCTTTTCAGAAATTCAAGACTTGATTCCAGAGCATATTGTTGAAGAAAACACTACAAATTAATGACCATCATTTGTCAGTGAACTAAAGGAAAAAAAAAAAAATTTACAGCAAATTGAAAGTTTAATGCTGCATAGTATCCCATAAATGTATAGAAAAGAAGCCACCATATGCACTCAAGCTCTCTCTACAACGGGTTGTGAAAACATAATCAAATCAATGAAGAAGACTGACTGCCCTACCAAATAAACAATTAAACCAAAAAAAAAAAAAAACTAAATGCAACCACCAGAGGAACCAGACCACTTATCTGACACCCAAAAACACCAAAATCCGTAGAATCATAACCAAGACAAGATCAAACACTATCGCATTTGGGAAAAAGAGAAATACTTTAGCATCCAGCATCTGCTTAAGCCTAAGCAGCATCCGCAACGCGTCTTCCTTCGCCGCAAACAACTCCTGCTGATACCTAATCGTTTTCCTCTCCGACACCATTATCCTCGCCGCTGCCTCTTTCGCTGTGTTCAAAATTATATCGGCGTAGGCCTTCTTCAAGGCCATCAATTTCTAACAGAGCAAACACCAAACACCACCCAATCATTATTTTCAAAATCAAAAAAAACCCATAGAACAATATAAGTAACATGAAAAAACAGAATCAACTCCAGATAACCCCCCCAAAAAAGGTGGTGTAAGAATTTGGAAGTTAGATTGTTCAACAGAGGGAAAAAGATCGAAGCTTTACCTCGGAATCGGGCATTATGTGAGTCTACAAAAAATGCATAGAAGCGATGTGAAGCTGCTTTTGATATCAGACGGAAGTTTAAACAAAAGAGAAACAAAGGGAGGTTGTTTCGTTCCTGTTTTGTTTATGTTTTTTCGCTTTCCTTCGGAGCAGCAGCTGTTGTTGTCTGTTAGGAACTGAAAGTTCGGCTCGTATGACCCTATTGCCCACGCTGCTTGGGACAAACTACGGAACTGCCACGTCATATTACAAAACTGTTAAAACCGCGGTTCGGTTTTATCATTTTATGGGCGCCAGGCGTGAGGGCGGGCTCGCGTAGTGGGGCTGACGCCGTGACGCGGAAGATTTATGTGATGTACATGTGGAGGTAGTGACACGTGGCGAGAAGGAGTGCAATTATTTGATGTAAGATGGGTGGCATGCATTAAAAACCGTGAAGTCTGACACTTGGGCGGTGGTGATTACTGGCCTATAGTGGTGTCGAGGCCAGGGAATTCTGGCTTCGAGTGGGAAATTGCAAATGGCGGTCGAGCCCTTGAGAATCCAACTAAATTTAGTTTAAGTCATGAGTTGTCAACCTGGTCAGTAGTCACTGTTTGGGTTTGAGAAAAGAAGGTGATATTTTCATAGGCCCAAATGTCAAAACCTAGTAACTATGTATATAAATCAAAGCATACAGTAATTTCATTCCATCTAATATCGGTCACATTACGTATTTACAGTAGTAGTATATAGTATTTATACAAATAATCCGTTACAGCATATGATTAGACAAGTCAATTAAATTCAATATCCCATTAAAGACTAAAGGAAAAATGAGTAAAAGGGGAAAAAAATACGGAAAGGATGTCATATTTTGTCAAATGCTATGTTACAATTAATGTAACATACACACTCAACAACAACCACACAAATTGTGTGGGCCCATCATTTATGTGGTTGTTGTTGAGTGTGTATGTTATATTAATTGTAACATAGGGGCTCCCTCTATCAATATTATATACGATAACTCTAGTTGAAATAACTTCAGTTACTTTAACTTATCTTTTGTTAGTAGTGTTGGCTCTACTAACTGATAATATATTTATTTGCAAAAATTGATCTACCTGAACTATAACTCCCTAATTGCAACTATCTTCAAGAACGGCTATGTAATTTGCTAATAAAGTATATTTTAAATCTATTATTTTCTTAAATGAATTAAAATTCATCACTTTTTCTCCAACTTAAAAAATCTTCACAAAATAATTATGAAAGGTTTTACTTAATATCCTTTAAATATTGTGAAGAAACTCTCTTTTCATAAAATAAATATACTAATAATCAACATCTTTTAATAAAATTAGCTAAAGATCTCTCAACAAGAAGTGTATGGATTTGAATTCTGCTCCATAAAAAGAAAGATATTTGAGTTATAATTCAGCTAAAACTAAAAAGGATCATTTAATAAAATTAGTTAAAAATAGTTGTTCTCCATTAGAATTTTATTGTATAAAGATTTTGGATAATTAAGACAATAATTAATTTACAATATGCATTTAATTGCTTAAAATTTGAAAAAGCTGCAATCCAATAAAAATTGATAGTTAGATGGATCATATGATTCATGAATTAAATCTTTGCCGTTTAAACATATGTTGCCGCCAAAAACCAGGTTGTTGTGGGCAAACCGCAAAAAAGAGTTCGGATCAGGGTCGTTGACCCTCGACCCGGTATCTCTTACTATTATCCGCAGAAACTCCACGTGTCATTCGTCAAATGTGAGTTCAAACGCTTCAACAATTCAACTCAGTTCTCGGCACACTGCAACTTTCCCATCTAAATTTGAGACAAAAACAGATCAATCCACTTAGAAGGAAATCCATTTCATCCGCCTACTTTTGCCCGAAGCTCATGAAAGTTTATTTACTAAAATGACCCTATCAATTCCCAGTCCTTCACTCCTTAAACCGAACCCTCGTGAGCTTCACTCTTTCAATTTCTCCCTCAATCACAGCTTCCTCTCTGGCAACAATGAGTTGCCCTGTACGCAAAGAATATTCACCTCCGGTCGCCGGAGTCTCACGTCCGGCACCCTGCAAGTCCGGGCCAAGCCGAAAGAGTTGGTACTCGGCAGCCCCACGGTGACCGTCGAGAAAGGCAAGTACAGCTACGACGTCGAAACTCTAATCAATAAGCTCAGCTCCCTACCGCCCCGTGGCAGCATCGCGCGGTGCCTCGACATGTTTAAAAACAAGCTATCTCTAAATGATTTCGCTTTGGTCTTCAAAGAATTCGCCCAGCGCGGTGACTGGCAACGGTCTCTTCGGTTATTCAAATACATGCAAAGACAAATCTGGTGCAAGCCTAGCGAACAAATTTACACGATAATGATAAGTTTGCTGGGGCGCGAGAATTTGCTCGATAAAGCGTCGGAGGTTTTCGAGGAAATGCCGAGTCAAGGGGTGGCGCGTAGTGTTTTCTCGTACACTGCTTTGATCAATGCGTATGGGCGGCACGGTCAGTATGAAACGTCTCTTGAACTATTAGATAGAATGAAACGAGAAAAGATAGCACCAAATATATTGACTTATAATACTGTGATTAATGCATGTGTAAGAGGAGGATTGGATTGGGAGGATCTGTTGGGATTGTTTGCTGAAATGAGACACGAAGGCATACAACCCGATATTGTAACCTATAATACTTTGCTAAGTGCTTGTGGCGGTAGAGGTTTAGGTGATGAGGCGGAGATGGTTTTTAGGACTATGAATGAAGGTGGGGTATTGCCTGATTTGACAACGTTTAGTTATCTTGTTGAGACATTTGGGAAATTGGGTAAATTAGAAAAGGTTTCTGAGCTTCTTAGGGAGATGGAGTCAGGAGGGAATTTGCCCGACGTAACTTGCTATAATGTGTTACTGGAAGCACATGCTAAAATGGGGTCAATAAAGGAGGCAATGGATGTGTTTAGGCAGATGCAGGCAGCTGGGAGTGTGGCAAATGCAACAACGTATAGCATTTTGTTGAATTTGTATGGGAGGAATGGCAGGTATGATGATGTGAGGGAGCTTTTCCTTGAGATGAAAGCGAGTAATACGGAGCCAAATGCAGCTACCTATAATATTTTGATACAGGTTTTTGGTGAAGGTGGATATTTTAAGGAGGTGGTAACTTTGTTTCATGATATGGTGGAGGAGAATGTTGAGCCTAATATGGAGACATATGAGGGGTTGATTTTTGCTTGTGGGAAGGGAGGGCTGCATGAGGATGTCAAGAAGATTTTGCTTTACATGAATGAGAGAGGGACAGTGCCAAGTTCCAAGGCTTACACTGGGGTTATTGAAGCTTATGGATTGGCTGCTTTGTATGAGGAAGCACTTGTTGCGTTTAACACAATGAATGAAGTGGAGAGCAAGCCAACTATTGAAACTTACAACTCGCTGCTTCATACATTTGCCAGAGGTGGACTCTACAAGGAGTGTCAGGCAATTTTGTCGAGAATGAGTGAATCTGGGGTTGCGAGGAATAGTGATTCATTCAATGCTGTTATTGAAGCCTTTAGGCAAGGAGGCCGATTCGAAGAAGCTATCAAGGCCTATGTTGAGATGGAAAAGGTGAGATGCGATCCAAATGAGAGGACCCTAGAGGCAGTTTTGAGTGTTTACTGCTTTGCAGGTCTTGTTGATGAGAGCAAGGAGCAGTTCCAGGAAATTAAATCATCCGGAATATTGCCTAGTGTTATGTGTTACTGCATGTTGCTTGCTGTCTATGCGAAGAGTAACAGGTTAGAGTTCATTCAGTTTGGTTAGGAAGTTTGGAGTAATTTATGTCTTAATAATTGCATTTGTTCTCATCCACGGTCTTGAATGTTGAATAACATTTTTTGTGCAAAAAAGTTAAGTAAATTTACAATGGTGTATAAGATGCCCACTAGCCCCAAAAACATCCTAAGAATTTACAAATAAGAGAGATAAGTTATCTTAGTCCTCAGAGTTTACAAATAAGAGAGATAAGCTATCCTAGTCCTAGTTTCATGAATGTGTGAATAACATGAACCTAGGAGATTTGATTATATTACAGAATTGTAAGATAGATAGAGGCTATCATAGTCCTCAGAGTTTGATATTATTCACATTGGAGCTGATATGAGGAATGCCTTAATGTAAACTTCAGGAAAATTCAACCAAGGTTATAATTGTTGTTATATTGTTACTTGGCAATTAGTTATAAGCTAATTATTTGTAACTAGTTGACTATTGATCCTATGCACATTCATGTTAAGAGTACCAACAATTGATCTTCCTTTTTGGTAAATTATCTGATATATAGAGCTCCTTAATTTCAGGTGGGATGATGCCTATGGATTACTGGATGAGATGCACACAAATAGAATTTCAAATATTCATCAAGTAACCGGGCAGATGATCAAGGGAGAATTTGATGATGAGTCTAACTGGCAGATGGTAGAGTATGTCTTTGATAAACTGAACTGTGAAGGGTACGGCTTGGGAATGAGGTTCTATAATGCACTGATGGAAGCGCTTTGGTGTCTGGGTCAGAGAGAACGGGCTGCAAGAGTGCTTGATGAAGCAACAAAGAGAGGGCTTTTCCCTGAACTTTTTCGTCATAATAAACTTGTTTGGTCTGTGGATGTGCACAGGTACAAAGAAAGTTATTTTTTTCTAATAATTGATTTCAATCAATTTTCTTTCAGTTTTGATATTTATCATTTTTTCAGGATGTGGGAAGGTGGGGCATATACAGCAATATCAGTTTGGCTCAACAAAATGTATGAGATGTTTATGATGGGCGAGGATCTTCCTCAACTTGCTACTGTTGTCGTAGTGTAAGTAATTTTTTCTCTGAATTGCATAACTTTCGGTCTACCTTTTGTCCTTGTAGCATCGTTAACTCTCAAGCATGGGTCCTTTCTGCTGCACTATTGGTCTTCTCCATTGTTGGATGAAAAACCATGGATGGCTTTCCTCCTGTTCACATATCTATTTGTGTACGTTATAAATGAACTAAAACTAAAGTTGGACCTAGAGCTGTTGAAAGGCTTGGGCTCAGGCAATGTTAGAGCTGTTATCTTTAGGTTTCATATATAATAGTGAGGGTATGGATATGATAGTCAAACTGTCTTCTCATTGTAGATAGACAAGTTCCTACTTCTTATCTATTTCCCATTCCTTGTCTTTCTTTAGGCATAGCCTATGTTTGTCCAACCCAATCCAGCCTTTTACTTCGTTTCGTTCTTCTTCTGCATCGCCGCTTGAATGAAGACACCCGATCAGCCCGACTTTCCCGAATGCCTACCAGCGGCCCTTCTCCTTTCCGGGTCTGGTTTTTTTGTAATGACCCAATCCATTCATAAGAAAATTGAGGCCAAACATGTCTTCAGTCCGAGGACCCCATACAATAAAGCCCAACCTATCCATATGATATCAAGCTGAATGCGGGCTAGCCTGCCAGAAAATTTTGAATTTGGAACTAACATTAGATGTCAATATAGACACTAAAGCATTGTCAAATTCAAAAATCATAATCGTCCATCAATTCATCTTGTTTTCCAACCAAATTGATGTTACAAAAGAATGTAAAAATTCTCCCCTAAAATAGTGATAAGATATATCTACAAAATTTTTAGAAAACTATATTGCTACCACAATATTAATGAAAATGATAAGGTGGATTTGGCCTCTAATTTCTAGGCAAAGTATGCCTGTAGACTCATGCTGATAATTAACTCGCCAAAGAGCAAGCAAACTAGGCCAATTTACCACATTTATGAATTTATCTCTAGAATGATATGCATAGAGAGAATTCAGCCTCTAATTTGAAGCCAAATTATGTTGCTAGATGGAGATTGATCATTATCCCTTATATATATTGTAATATTTGGTTTCAATTTGTCGTAAGTTAATTATTTAATTTTCTGTTCATTAGACGGGGACAGATGGAAAGAACTTCAACTACAGAAGATCTACCCATTGCAAAGGCAGCCTACACATTCTTGCAGGAAAATGCATCATCATTATTTAGTTTCCCACAATGGAACAAGGGACGAATTATCTGCCAGCGAACTCAGCTCAAGCGGATTTTGTCAGGCAGAGAATCATCGTCAGATGGCTCCAAAAAGGATAACATAATTTCTCTAAGCAATTCACCCTTTTCTCCTCCAGACAGAAAAGCATCCACCACAGGAGTAAGGAATGGCCTATTTGATAATGCCAATTCTGAAACAAAAATGTCGGCAAGCACAGAGCTTATGACAAGCACATTATAAATAGTCAAACAAAGTCCATTCATCAGTCTCCAGTGCTCGGAAGATCTTTCTCCCTATTACAGTTGAAAGAAGGTGAAATGCTGCGGCTTGATTTACTGTTCCAATGCTTCCACTAGAGAAAAGTCAATGATTCATGGTCTCTATCGAGTTTTATGTCTTTGCTCATGAAAAAGCCGGAGCCATTTATAATCTCACAGGGGGATTAAAATGTTCTTATGGTTGGCGGTGAGCTGATGCATGTTTGCTTAATGTTATTGGTTTGAGAAAAAGATATTTCTGCTCCCTTTACAAAGCAGTGGAGATCTTGGATGACGAGGGGGATTAGCTTTTTTGTAGCCGTAGATCATTCTTATTTACACAAAAATGTATGTTATATACGATAGAGTACATCCACCTAGTGATTTCTGAAGCAAAAATAAGAATGTCTATACTTGATGCAGAGATGCAAGATGCTTAGCTTAGGATCTTTTAGACAGGTTGAAAGATTTGTTGTTCACACAAAACGAGTTCTATCAAGATATGCAGATACACGATGTTCTGAAATTGATGCTTTTATATGTTCACTCGTCCCAAATATTAAGAACATGAAGTTTTATTATCTATTATCTATGGTAAGGTCTAGTTTGGTATTGATGTGATATAACTTTTAAATCACAGTTAACGTAAAAAAATAAAAGAGGTTATAATTAAGAAACAAAAATTAATAATATGTAATAGATACAATTTTTAAATAAAATTTTAATAAAAGTACAAAAGATATAATATTTTTTTATTATATAAGTGTAAAATTAAAAATTAAATTAATTTGACTTTTAAGTTATAACAATTAATATTTATTAAATATTTTATTTTTACAATTTTAAATTACAACTGTCTAACCTCAATTCCAAAGAAAGCTAAATTTAAATTCTCATATTGGGATCGAAGGATGATTTCACCTCAATTTTAAATTCTAATATCATTCATTTGAGAATGATCAAGCATGATTAGAAGCATGGGTTAGCCAGCCCTGGGATGGAAACTGCGTGAAAGAAAAAAGAAATTGTTTCTTCCAGGCACTAAAGCCCAAATTAAATCATAATGCTCGCTGTCAACGGAAGTGGTAGACAAAAGCATCCAATAGTACAAGCTCTCCACAACAATAGTGGATCACCCATTTTACTAAATTTGGAAACCATGACTTTTGGATAACATGGGGAAGGTTTGATAATACAAAGAAAGCATCTTCAACAATTATATGAAAGCGCTATCATGTCTTCTTCTACTATGCTGTCTTCCAAATTTTTATTCTCTTATTGCTCCTCCTTTTGTTGGACACTTTTTACAGTGATCACATGCGATGCTTAGCAGAATTCACCCACTTTCTTCATCCATTTTTCTCTTAAAAGGATTAAAGGATGCACGCTCCCCTCAATCAGATCTAATTTTCAGAAAGTAAAATGAGATTGCACTTGAATTGTGGGTCCAGCTGTGTTGCAATGGCGGTAAGGTGCCGCAGTCTCTGTCTTTATTCTAGGTAACCGTTGGTTTAAAACCTAAGTGATCCGATGTCTACGAGGATGGACACGTTAGTGTAAAAGTAAACCGGCCAAGTTGGCTAGTAAAAGTTAAACTCGCTTGTAACAAAAGTGTGGTGATAGGTGACACGTGACAACGTTCTGATTGGTGAATTAGAAGGCAATGAAACAACAAAATGGTGATCAGTAGAAATTCAGTGAAATGATTTTCAGACAACTGTTGAAGCTGTTTTGAGGAGGAATTTGGATTTTAGGTCGATGAATTGGCATTTGATGCCATCCATAAGAGAAGTGCTTCCACTCCTTGTGACCAAAAGCACTTTTCTCTCCTGTTTTTTTAACAATATCCAAAGACTTAAGTATAAACCACCGCCTTCTTTCAAGGACTTTCAACAACTATATAGTTAGTAGTGGAAGCTGGAGCAGCAGTAGTTGAAGAAGGAATCATCAATTGCACCAGCTTTGCTGCATTCTCGTCAGTTCTGTCACTGAGTCCTGCTTAGCCGCTGGGTCTGAGCAAAAGTTGACTGTGGGCACGCAGTCAGTCGAAGCTTAGGCTCAGTGAAGCTATAGAAACTCTCTCTCTTCTTCGAATTTATTAAAAACAAAAGGGGTAACAGTGGCTGTAAGTGTGCGTGGAGTTGGGTTAGCTAAGTGAGCTTTTGAGATCCAATAACTATTTTTTTCCAAATCCAATCCCTTTGCCATCTTCCACACAATCCACAGCATCTTTCTCCACTAACTAACAAGAGCAGACATGATTAGTCCAAAAAAGCTAATGATATCGGCAAAGAAATGGTTGCTAATGCTGGTCGCTGACCTAAATGATTTCATTCCTTAGATTAAACATGGAATTATTCAACAAAAAATGAGAAATAAAGACAAGAAGTGTGGTAAAATATAACTGTGGCAACGCAGCTGGAGCCTGAAATTATATTGGCCCCGTTTGATTCTCTTACTCTCACTCAGTTTTGCCTAAGTTACATTTATCTAAATTAAACAATGTGAAAATAAGTAACAGTAACATTAGAATTAAGTAGATTAGTGAATGAATTTTGTTTGACTGCAAAATACATAAAATATAATTTAAGAAGACCGCTTATTCTAATTTTTAACGCTAAAAGGCATTGTAAGCATGATGGCTGAATTTGTATTGGAAGGCTATTTCTTTGTCACTAAGAAAAGCCGTGGTGCGGAAAAGACATTGCGGATTCAATGGACAAGAAAAAGGAGAAGTAAAATCATATCGCGTGTACGAATTGCAAAAGCACCAAGCAAAGCAAATATTTAACCCTCAAAAATCAAGATACTCCCATCCAACCCACAAAAAAAGGCATAAAAAAAAGATAACCTTGTATGTGTATCTTCCACTCAGTTTTTATCAAAAAGTTGACAATCACTTTTCTTCTAATTTCTAAATAAAACAAAGTGCCATATCTCATTAGGGTTTTATTTTACTTTAAACTCCTCTCAAATTTTTGAGTTTTTACTATGCACGTTGTCATTAGTCTTCCTTTATACAACTTTGCAACAATTGGAAGTTGAAACTTGTAACACAAAGATGAAGGAGGAGACCTTGTGACTTAAAAGCTATGACACAAAACATAAGGCCTGGCTTCCAACATATGGTGAGGAGAAGGGGGTACTAATAGTGGTAGCGACTAGTGTAGTGTGAAGATTTTTCTATATAAAATGTTAGGTCAAATGGGGTTAAAGAGAGGATTGGGGGTGAAAAAAAAAAGAAAAAGAAGAAGTCTGAGATAGAGAAGATGATCTGATGTTTGATGGAATGGAAATGGTGGAAGTGGAACCCCACAAAAACCTTATCTTGGCTTATTCTTTCAGATGCACCCCACCATCAATGGTGATCAAATAAAAAGGACCCATGTTCTCATTTTAAGCATTAAATTATCTTCTCTTTCTTTTTCTCTTCCTCTTCCTCTTCCTCTTTTAAGAGAATATTCCATGCCCTTGGTCCATTTTCCTATCCCATATTCATGAAGTTGCATGATTGTGTTTGCATATAAACTGCTAACCATAATATCCCTTACATTTTAGGGTCTAATAACCAAATAGAGGGGTAAATGTTGGTATTGACATAATCATATACAAGCTACATCAGATCATACTAATCGAGTTTGTACAATTGTTAAAATAAGTGTCTCAAAGTTTGTTCAAGTTTCTAACTCAAATAATTGATTAATTGAATACAAGGGGGTTTGATTTATTATAATTAATACCATAAGAAGTACTTTTATTCACGTGATTATGGTAATAGTTTATAGCCAAGTTGGGATGGGGGCAAACTTGTTGACTAAATTGATGCAGGTTAGAAAGGATAAGAGATAGGATAAGATATTGTTTTCCGGGAAATGCTTGCAGCACTTCCATGTGCACTGTCCTTTCTACCGTTAAAAGTAGCAACCAAATGAATCGTAGCCCATCAAAATACAAATATAATATTATATCCACCAAATAGAGGGGACATCGTTTGGTCCAATAACCTTATAATACTTGTTATTACCATGTGAATAATGAATCCCTGGTACACACAATTATTATTGGTAATAGTACAAGATTTACCCACACTTTTTACCCTTATTATTCGAATACTGCCAGTTTCCCTCATTTTCCTCACATTTAATATTCATTAATCAAGATGCATCTATTCTGTTCATATTTTATGATCCTCTTTAATTTATTAATAAAAGAATGTCCACTCTGCTCACCCTCACTAATTCATTAATCGAGTGTAAAAATTCTCTTACTAAACCAAAGGTAATTGATTGATTTTTATCATCTTTAATTCTAAAATTTCAACCAAATATGATTTAGATTTGACATTATTACTCATCGCTTGTCACCCTCTATGCTCATTATAATGATAACAAGTATAATTTGAAAATCAATTTTTGAAAGAAAATAATATGGGTATGCTTCAGACAAATAGAGAAGAAATTTTATTAATTTACAAATTTTTACAATCATCGTCATACTTCAAATTTCATACCTATGAGCTATATAACTCAAACCTAAAGTTGCGAAAAAAAAGAAAAAGAAAAAGAAAAAATTCACATTTCAATAACTGGCGTTATGGTGGTGGCTCTCTATCTACGGGTATGAGTCGTAGAATCAGAAATAAAATTCTCAAATCAATGTGACTTAAATTATTACGTAACTTAACATCGTCCATAAAAATAGACGGCATATAGAATAACAAAGGAAGATAAGCGAATCAAATAATGCCACGTAACAACCAACTTTACACACGCGTCCAGTTCAGTTTCCATTTCTGCCTTCCGACGCTATAAAAGCAAGAAACAACCACAAATGGCCCTCATTTCATTCCATTCCAATTAATAGTTGTCACTTATTTCCTCTCGTCTGACAATTGAGTCATCGGAGTAATGTCGGGAACGGGCGATTCATCCGCCGTCAACGGCGGTGGCTGCGAGATTATGCTGTTCGGTGTCAGAGTGGTTGTGGATTCCATGAGAAAGAGTGTCAGTTTGAATAATTTGTCTCAGTATGAACAGCCTCAGGACAACAGCAGTAACTGTAACAACAACAACAACAAGGATGACGTGGCGGCTGCTGGTTACGCCTCTGCTGATGATGGCGTTCACAACAACTCTTCCAGAGCTAGCCGCGAGCGGAAGCGAGGTTCGATTCAGATCTCTGTGATTTCTAACATCAACAATCATCAGATTTAAGATTTAAGATTTCATCATATTTTATTTAGTGGAAAAATAGAATAATTCATCCTTTTTTAATTTGAAAAAAATATATGTAATTTGTTTAGGGGTGCCGTGGACGGAGGAGGAGCACAAGTTGTTTTTGTTGGGACTGCAGAAGGTGGGGAAAGGAGATTGGAGAGGGATTTCTAGAAACTTCGTCAAGACGAGGACGCCGACGCAGGTGGCCAGTCATGCGCAGAAATATTTTCTTCGCCGGAGCAATCTCAACCGCCGCCGCCGCCGATCTAGCCTCTTTGATATTACTACTGATTCGGTATCATTTCTTTCTTTCGTTTTTCTCTATTTCTGTTGCTTTGAATCCTTTGATTTATTAAATCTCAATATTAGTCTACGTGAATCAAGTCAACGAAACTCTTTTCATTTTTTTTTTGGGGGTAAAGTTTTAAAATTTGTTTTAAAATATTAGTTTTAAGTCTGAAAGAATGAAGATGAAGTTGTTTTTTGGATCCTGTAAAACAATTTCTTTTATTAGGTGTTCGGTTGGTTGATTTTTTAGGAAATTATTTAGGATATAGAATTTTGGGTACAAATTATTTTTAGGTTTTGAAGTAGCACTTAAAAATCATGGGAAAACTGTTGCTTGAAACCGAAACTTAATCCGATTTTCCTAAGATTTTTGATAGAGACTTGTATTTGGATTCTAAATCAAACAGGGTGTTTAGTTACTCAGGTCCTAAAAATTCATGAAAGCTCAAAATTTTAAGCTTTTGTATCTTTGTTTTTTACTTTTCTTTTGGTCAGCAACCGTGAAGAAGTTAATAATTTTTTTTTTTCAAACCATTTGCAGGTTGCAGCTACTCCAATGGAAGAAGAGCTAGTTGATCACCAAGACCACAACCCTTCTCAGTCATATCCATTATTGCCGCCTACTCCGGCTGAAACCAGCAACAAAAGTGGTGGATTTTCTATGATGCCAGCTTTGCCAGTAGTGTTACCGGTTCCAATTGAGAATCCAATGGAAAACCTGACGCTGGGGCAAAATAGTCAACGGACTGCGGGCGAGGCAACAAGGCTCATCCGTCCTGTTCCTGTTCTTCCAGCAGCTCAACCATCATCAACAGTGTCTGATCTTAACTTAAATTTGAATTTAGCTGTCGATCCACCGCCATTGTCTCAAAGGGAATCATCATCAAGGCATTCAGCTTTTCAGGTGATGCAAACCTTCAATAATGGGGATAGCAATAGCATCATCAGTGTTGCTTGAGTTGAGGTGAAGGGATTAACAATTGAAAAGAAGGTGCACAATTAGAGGAGAAGATAAGATAATTAGGTCACTGAATTTGGTCCTTTTGTTAGTTTGTTTTTATTGTACAGACTGGGAAATAGAACGATCATGTCCTGTTGTATTTGTTGTTTTATGGTACTATCTTGAATTCTCGGTAATTTGTCTGCTTGCCATCATAATTAATAGTAACTAAAAAATAACCCCTTCCCTATGGTTATGAAAATATAGTGGCTTTCATTAGCTTTATGAAGAAAAATATCAAGTTGCGTGTAAATGGTGGGGAAGCATTTTAATTTCCTCTTTTCATGTGAATGCGATGGGCAGATTGTGAAATCGATGTTGTGTGAATGAATGTGTATTGAATATGGTTCTGATCAGCGGATGAGGATTGAGGATATGGATATTATTGTCTTTAAATGAGTGGTGGAATGTGGGGGCATGTGCCAGATGCCTTATCTTTATATTGATAGTATTAATGTAAATAGTTAAAGTAGTTGTCATTTGTGTGGTGGGTTT
Organism: Citrus x clementina; assembly: GCF_000493195.1. Taxonomy (NCBI): domain Eukaryota; kingdom Viridiplantae; phylum Streptophyta; class Magnoliopsida; order Sapindales; family Rutaceae; genus Citrus; species Citrus x clementina. The sequence continues at coordinate 2,626,938 of NW_006262339.1, read as the reverse complement.
GTATCTATGCCTTGACTGGTCTTTAATTGGACAGACAGATGATGGTGTCATGTCATTTTAGGTCCCCCTAATTGATTGAAAGTATTGCTATCAATGCTTATGCTATTTCCGCAGCCGTTGGGAATTATTGTTTTTGTCTATTTGGCTTCCTATTAAACTAATAGTTCACTTGCACGCTTGATCTTCATATACATGTAGCGGTATAAGTGATGGTGGTGCCTCCTTTATGTTTAGTATATGTAACGGTTCTCAAATTAACAAAGATTATGAACTAAATTATGTTATGTCTACTGGGTATTGTTAATTGAACATCTAAGTTGCCAAGACAGTTGAAAAGTTGGGAAAAGCTGGAGAATTGTGTGCAGCCTGTTGTTGTGGTCTAATGCTTGCTTAAGTTGAGCTTGAACTTTCCATGGTGGTTGCTGGAACTGGGCCTACTCTGCTTGTTTACAATTTAGTTTCAAGGAAACGAATTAAATAATTTTCTGAATTTGCTTGAAAGAAACAGAGAGAGAGCAACAATATTAAACAAGAGAAAGAGCAATAATATTTACTCTGGATTTTACTTGCCTCAAATGAAAAACTTACTTGAGAGCTAGTACATATGGAAAATTTGCAAAAATTTCCCAGTTTAGTTGAGAATATCGGAGAAGAAGAAATGCTTGAGAAGTTGCACATAGTATTAGTCTCTTACTTAGTCTTGACAAAATTTTATTGTTTGCGTCCCTTTTCCATGGGGGCAACCGAAGTCCAAAGGTAGCCCTACCGGCTGCCACGAAAGTGCAATGGATGCAGGATGTGTAGAAAATGAAACCAAAATTTCTTGGAAAGGTTAGCCTGGCTTTCTTGAAGTTGAGTGTCCGAGCAACTTTAGTTTTAGGGAGGATATTAATTATATTAATTCGGTCCAAATTTTGAAGGTTGAAGAGGAGGTTTCCCATTCAAAGTTGGAAGATGGTTTTGAAGATTGTTAAACGAAAATGCATGAACCCACTATGAAGCTTCTATCTGTAAGCTTTGACTTTTGTCAGTAAAACGTTTTTATGCTCACTGTCTATTGAAAAATATCCAGTTTTCAAAATTTTAGTGTTAAAACATTTTAAATTTTCATTCTTGTCTCCAATTTCCTAACTTGTGATAAAATGTGCACACTACCGTAAAATTTGGGAAGTCAACAATGAAAAACTAAGGGATAATTAAAAAAGAAAGAACTTGGAGGTTTTCATTGGGGAGTCCACGCGTTATATCAAACCGCACAGAATTACAGATAAGTACCCAAAAATGGATTTTGTTAAAGCAATTGTTGTGGGATGTAGCAGATGCTTCTGTTGTCCACGAAATGTAGAGCTGGAATACTTTCAATTGAGGAAAGGGATGATACGACTGAAATTGTTTTCCAGATAAGAGATGTGTAGTGCAGGAGCCTTCTTTATTAAAGCAGAAGGCATCAAATTTTCTTTGTTGCCGGTAGGCGCCTAATATATGTCCTGTTGAGGATCTGTAGAGAGAATCTAGCCATATCTCTGCTATCTGCCTTTGCATCAAGTGGAGAGGATGTTGCCTCATAGCTGGGACCTGATAAAGATCCTCTACAGTAGTTGAAAATCAAGAAATTTGTTGAGTGGCTTTCAAAAAAAAGAAAGAAAAAGAACTCAAATTTCACTTGGAACATTTTAGAAAGGCACTTTTAAGATGCTCAAGCTCCACCGAGTTCTGTTACAGCTTACGAAGATGACCGACCTAGTTCACACGGAAAGAAAATGCCTGGTTATAGACTTTAATGATTCTCCTTTTGACAATGTTTGCTTCATCATGAAATACAAGATTCCCAAGCTACTGTGAACTGTCAACATTTTTAATCATATGATTAATCAGTTGGGGATTAAAGAAAGAAGATTAGGACAATTATTCTTCCTGCTTGCTTTACTCCGTCTGTTCCAAAGTTTTCTAGTTAGTACTCCAATTATTCTGCTATGATTTCTATTAAACAAATTCTCTCCCCGTCCACCTTATCATCTTCTCCGTGTATATGAGATTTTATGTCTTAGATAGACCATAAAAAGTTGTTTTTTCAGTTAAAAAACAATAGGAGACATAGAAAGCCAGATTCCCAAGGTCCGCGTCCAAATTGAGCTGGAAAAAAGTGCACTCAAGACAGTTTTAAATGCACAAGAGAAAATCATTTCAGAATCTTACAAGATGTATTAAATAAGCTGATCCCCGATAAAGATGTGATGTGTGTTTGTCTTTCAATGATTAATGATATGACAAAGCGAACTACAAACAACTGGCGTCTGAACAATATGACAGCAATAAAAACAGGAGGAAATTATTTTACAGGCACTCAAGCGTTGCGCCAAGCATGACTTATCAAACACATTTGACAGGAATATATATACAAAGAAACCAAATTCTAAAGATCGTAACTTACCCTTCCTAAGATAAGATAAACAGTAAAAAGAAATCAGAAACCATCATCAAGTTGATTAAGCAAGCAAAATATTTTGTTTTATTTATCGGTTTATACTAACCGACCGGCATGGATTAACAACTAAAATTTGATGCATAACAAAGATCAATTAGTAATTAGGCGACTGTATCGCTGCACGAGGTGGGGGCGGCAGTATATATTGTCGAAGGTTTGATGACTCAGACAAATCACTTTGATTCTTCTGATGCACCTTCCGGATGTAGGCAGAAGCCATACCATCAATAACACTTTTCCCCTCATGAACCACATATGAAGACTGATTCCCTTCATTTGGCTCCATCAAGAATGAAACAGGATTTGGGCTGTTCTTTGGTTTTTCTGACCAGTACGGGGGTTTTATAATAAAGTTGACTGGGTCTTTATTCGGTCCAGCGGCTTTGGCAGCTGCAGGAGCTCCTAGACTCATCTTGGCAATACAGAAAGCTGACGATTTAACGATGTTTGCCACCACCTTCACTGAGTTCTCACGAAGGGATTTGTTGTTTCTATCGTTACTATTCATGGCTACTCTAGAACAAAAGGAAAACTTTGATTGAAGACTAAATGTAATGATCAACTGGGTGTGTTATATATAAGCTTGTGATACTTGCCGTTGAAGCAATGTATGAAGGTACTTTTCATAAAGGCTGACATCTAAATGTAAGAGATCTCAGGAAGAATCAATCCTCCCTAATATCTAGCTCTTGACAAGTAGAGTGCAAATGGCGTTTTCATACATATTTTCCTCCAGATGCCCAGCACACTCGTATATACAATGACTAATGCAACACACATGGAAGGAGCTTGATTCTGAAGTTTGTAATTAGTATAGACTAGGGATGGCAATGGGGAGGGGAGGGGAGGGGACCAATCTCCCTGTACCCATCCCCGATATTTTACATATGTCCCCGTCCCCTCCCCATTTCTGTCAAAATTATTTAAGAGAATCTTCATCCTCTCTCTGAATAATAACAGGGGATCCCTGAGGGTCTCCGATCTCCGAATAACTAATACATTTTTTTGTTTTTGATTTTGAGTTAATCATATTAAAATAAAAAATTCAAATAAAAGTAAAGTTCGAAATATATCTTACATTAATATCCATTACAAAAGTCACATACATTAAATTAGTAAGTAACGCAGCATGCAAGGGATACAAACTATTATGAACAAATTAATAGCCTAATACAAAATTGTTACAAATAAAATTAAATTTAGATTCAAAATTAACTTTTCAATGGTGGCGTGGGCACTTTATAAATGTGGATTATTCTTTTTACAGCACAATAGTTAAGTCGAAGCAAATTAAGAGCAAATATTAGATTAAATTATATATTAAAATTGTGATTTGCTGTGGACAATTATAACATCTAAAAATAAATAAAAATAGATTTAAGATAAATAAAAAATAGATTTAAGTTTAAAATATTTAATGAATATTAAAATTAAAACAAAAGTTTTGGGCTAATAGAATCTGTCCGGTATTTTTAATGTCCTAAATAAAAATTTAGGACTTTAATTAGTTAATTAGACCTAAAAGTTTAATAATATAAATATTTTGATATTTTTTATTTTTACCAATACTTATAATTTTATAATTCAAATTTTATAATTTATTTATTAGTAATTTTAAAAAATTAAAATTAAAATGGGGAAATGGGTAGGGGATGGGGATTCCACCTCATTCCCGTCCCCTTCCCGAATAAGAAATTGGGTAAAAAAATTTTTCCGTCCCTTCCCCGAATAAAAAATTGGGTATGAAATTATCCTCATACCCTCTCCGAATGAGAAAAATCTCCGAAGGTACTCGTTCCCGTGGGAATTTTTGCCATTCCTAATATAGACTAGTATGGTTTGTAGCTTGTTTCCTTCCATGTGGATGGAACAAGATTCTTCTACTCTAGTTTCCTTTTTGTACGTTCCTAAAGGCTTCTCTTCACTAATCGTCACAGCTTGTGCGTCACATTCATGATGTAGCTCTGAAGAGAATCAGAATTTCTCCAACTTTTATTTCTTTCCAAAAGTACCAACACGGTATAGCCATGAATTGCAAGTACCACCACAGACTCAGTTTTAACTTTGGGGTTATGCCTGAAAAATCCATATAAGGGGAGGTATGTGAAAAATACCCCACAAAAATAGTTACAAATTATATCATTGTTTGTGATAATCGAAAAACTCAGGTTTCCACCACTTATTTCTTCAGTTTTGAAATTCTCCGCAGGATACGGACTTATCTATAGCTCTTTATCTGGCTGCGACAATCAAAATTCCAGAGCCCACTTTCTCATTCGATTTGGTAATTTTTTTCCCATAAACCAAGCGATTTCAGAAAACTTCCCCCATCTTGTTTTCAACTGATGCCACACTCAAGTAGTAAACTTGTAATTGCCAATTTGCCATATCCCCATATTGTTTGCTTTGCCTCTCACTCGCAAGAAATTCAAGGTTAAATTTTACAAACAACTTTTGGCTTCTCAGGCGAAGATTGCCATACATGACTACAGAATAGGGTTGAGAATAAGGGCAATTGTAAGGCTTCTCTTATTTTCAACACTATAAAGTGCTCAAACTAATACTTTTCAGTTATAAGACTACATATTTCAAACACAGTATGCTAAAGAAAACAAATTGAAAATATGATCTGTAATTACTGATCTCCTTCTTAAGGAAGTCCAAGGGGCAAGGGTGCAGGACAACTAAATGGCGGTAAAATAGTCAGATAAAATAGAATTGCAAGGCCATCGGTCTTCAATCTACTTATGAAGCCAAAATGGAAAAACAGACAGAAGAAAGGTATTGTCATCAGAAGCTTTTTTCAACTTCTGCAACCAAGTTGAGGTCTAACTGGCTTAAAAGTTGATAGAAATCATGAATGGATGTAATCCAATTTACCAAACGAAAACATTTGAACATTTCTATATATCGGCTAGAGGCTTGATTGAAAATCCACGCTATTCTTACAAGAATATAATACAATATACAACAAGTGTAGACATCATATTCTAGTTGAAAAATAAGAAGAACTATCAAGGAGTTATGGACAGGTGCATTCCTCATCATTCACCTTTTTTATTTTCCCCCCCTTTCGGGTTGGAACCTTTTAATTCATACTGATGAAAGCCAAGGGTTAGGCGCCACATAAGTGTACCCTTTGAAATGCTCACCTGCTGTCGGTGTGGGAGCCGGTGAATCATCTGCCGGCATTGTTGTCCAGCACTTGTCGAAATTGGCTATACAGTCTTTTCCACTCACATCTGGCTTGAATTTTGGCTGCATTTCTCTGGCCTCCAACGTCTTCCAGTTGATTGATCGAAACCATTTGTGGTGTTTGATGGCGTCCACTCCACCAGGCCCGCTACCTAACCTTTTAGATGGGTCCTTGTGCAGCAACTGAAATAAAAGAATTATCCATTGATACAGACATTAATTTGGAAAAATAAAAAAGAAAGAACAACTAATAAACCTGTGTTAGAAAGCTTACTCCTTTAAGCAAAGAGTGAGCTTCACTGGTAAGAAAAGGTGGAAGTTTCACTTTCTCATTAATAATTCTCTGTTGAAGCTTCTGTCTATTTGCATGTGTAAACGGTGGCTGCAGGAGGCAAATCGAAACATCAAATTTGGGGGGAATAAAAACTGAAATATTGGCATCCTGAGTTTCCTCCTCAACAATTTTTCTATTTTAATTTCAATGGGAAGCAGGGCAATTTTCTGGGAAATGAGAAAGCAGTTCTAAACTATTTACGAACAAACAGTGAAAAATAATTAAATAAAATAAAAGCATTGTATTGCAAGCTATTACTTGCATTGATTTGATATTCACCTGCCCCGTCAACATTTCATACAGGAGAATTCCAACACTCCACCAATCTGCATCCTTGTTGTGGCCTTTTGAAAGTAAAATTTCAGGAGCCATGTATTCTGTGGTTCCACACATTGAATTTGATCTACTTGATTCGTCAATTTCCTTTGCAAGTCCGAAATCAGTTAGCATAACCTGTAAAACAAAATGAGTATCACATTTAGAAATTAAACACCCCCCCTCCCAAAAAAAGAAAAAAGAAAAAACAACATAATTGATTGTGTGAATTAAGTGAATGTGCTGCCATTACATGCCCATCAGAATCCATGAGTATATTTTCTGGTTTAAGATCCCGGTGCACGATCCCGCACTTGTGAAGATGTGAAACCGCAGATACTATCTCAGCAGTATAAAACCTTGCCTGATCCTCACTACTCAATCCAAGAAACCAAAGTCAAAACATTTTTCTTTTTTCTTTTTTCCCCTGAAACTAAAAGAGTAATATTCTAACAGTTAAGAGTCTTAATTTGAGTCTCTACTGACGTGGCATTTAGTTATTGGACGGCAGAATATTAATTTTATCAATTATAAATTCACTCTCTAGTAAATGAATAATACGTAACAGTGGGACGGGACTCAACTCAACTCATCGTTGAAAGTGCATAAATTTCCAAAACTTGAAAAACAAGCAGAGAACGATACCGGAAGATTCCTTGCCGATACAGATGAAAGAAGAGATGCCCTCCATTTATAAAGTCCAATATCAAATACAGCTTAGACCTCGTCTGCAAAGTTAACCAACCAAAAATAATAATAATAAAAATTAAGGACTCCTCAGTAAGTCAACTTTTTTGAATAAAAGCATCAATCACCTGGAAAGAGTAGCGGAGCTGGACAATAAAAGGATGGGTGACTTTGGTGAGGATATCCCTTTCAGCTTTCATGTAATCCACATGATTCTTCTTTATAATCGTATCTTTTCTCATAACTTTCATTGCATAAATCCCATCACTATCGCCATCATCGACTCCTTTCTTCTTCACTTGAAACACTTTACCAAACGCGCCCTGTCCCACAACCCTAAATATCTCAAAATCACCCGGCCCGATCTTTCTCTCACTTTCAGCTTCCAATTCGGCATCGTTTTCGTGTTCGAGTTCTTGGATTTGGAGAGGAAGGGAGGAGGAGAGGGCGTAACGAGGGGAGGGACCCACGAAAGAGTGGGAACGGTTGTGGATCACCTGCGGGTCACCCAAAGAGGCTGACGTGGATGCAGGTGATTGGTTGTTGTGGCGGCAGGGCGTTAAGGGTCCGAAGACTTCGGTGAAGTCGAAGTCTGGGGAAGAAGCGGAGGGTGGGGTGATGGTTAGCTTTTTCAGTTTCGTTGTTAATAGTGAGTGAAGGTTTTTCTGTGACGTGGACACCATGTTTTTGCTCCGCAGGTTGAAGAAAGATGAGAAATCCGCCTTTTACTCCCTTTTTATTTATTTATTTATTTTTTTCCAAGTTAGAACAAGGACGGAGCCAGCCAAACGAGGGAGGCTGGAGGAGCAGAGATTACATTTCAGAATAACGGAGAAGGGGGTTGATTTGTGATCAGAGAGAGAGAGAGAGAGAGAGAGACGCAGAAAGTGAAACATACAGGGTCCTTTAGAGATGGCAAAAATATCTATGGGATCGGTACTTTTGGAAATTTTTTCTATTTACAGAGGGTATGAGAATAAATTTTTATTTAATTTTTTATTTGGGAGAAGACGGGGATGAGATGAAATTTTCATCCCTTACTCATTTTTTTATTTTAATTTTTAATTTAATTTTAATTTTTTTAAATTATTAATAAATAAATAATAAATTTTAAATTATAAAATTATAAATATTGATAAAAATAAAAAATATCAAAATATTTATATTATTAAACTTTTAAGTCTAATTAATTAATTAAAATCTTAAATTTTTATTTAGGATATTAAAAAGACCGAGTAGATTCTATGAGTCCAAATTTTTTTTTAATTTTAATATTCTTTAAATATTTTAAACTTAAATCTATTTTTTATTTATTTTTAGATGTTATAATTGCCCATAGCGAATCACAATTTTAATATTTAATCTAATCTAATATTTGCTCTTGATTTGCTCTGATTTAACTATTGTGTTGTTAAGGGAATAATCCACATTTATAAAGTGCCCACGCCACCATTGAAAAAGTTAATTTTGAAACTAAATTTGATTTTATTTGTAACAATTTTGTATTAGACTATTAATTTGTTCATGATAATTTGTAAAAGAAGTTTGTATCCCTTGCATGTTGCGTTACTTACTGATTTAATGTATGTGACTTTTGTAATTGATATTAATGTAAGATATATTTCGAACTTTACTTTTATTTGAATTTTTTATTTTAATATGATTAACTCAAAATCGAAAACAAAAATAAAATGTATTAGTTATTCGGAGATCGGGGATCCCCTGTTATTATTCGGGGAAGAGATGGAGATTCTCTCAAGTAATTCTGACGGGGACAGAGAGGGTGTGGACTTGAGTGCAATGAATCCAAAACTCAGAGTCCCAAAACGGTTTGTTTTGATCAAATGATTCAGTCATTTGTCACGTGCAGCACGTGGCTTTTAAGTTCAAAGGCTAAACGACTCAGCATCTGTTGTTTTGGAGAAACATAAGTGAAGCACGTGAGCCAGCTCGTGAAGAAGGGAATCAAGGCTGTTAAAAGCCGTTACACACGTGTCCAGATTCTGTGCAATATGGGTTTCAGCATCAGTGGTATAAAACTGGTCACTGAGGGAGAAATAGTGTGGTTCAGAGAGAGAGCTTGAGAGAGAGATCAGAAAGTGAGAGAGGTTATTCTTGTTGCTTGTAACCTCTTGTTTAGAAGCTCTGTATTGTGTCTTCTTGATTCATCAATAAAGCTTTTCCTGTGGATGTAAATTGTGCATGTAATGCACAATTGAACCACGTAATATTCTGTTCTTGTGTATTGTGAATTGTTTCTTGTTTAGGTTAAAACACTGATAGTAATCATTAGATCTAGAGTCTATTGGGATTGAGTTGAATACTAGATATCTGATCTTGGTTTCTTATGCAACTTGTTTGATCAAGAACTTGAGTCTCCTGGGCAGTGGCTTAACATCTTGAATCTTAAAGGATGTTAAATCACTATAGAGGAGACGGGAACATACGCAAAATATCAAGGATGAGTAAGGAAAGATTAATCCCCTCCCCTCCCCTCCCCATTGTCATCCCTAGTCTTTTATTGGTTTGATGATAAGTGAGTTCATTGCCACTTTATTAAAATATTAAAATAAAGGTGTCATTAAAGTAAAAAAAAATTATAAATTTTAATATATTAAAAATTATATTTTATTTATTTATTAGTATATTAAAATTTATAATTTTTATTTTAATAAAATATAATTTCATTAAAAATGATTATATAATTCTTCTCTAATGAAATATTTTCACTTTAATAAAGTGGTACTAAAATATAAAAAAATATAGATTTTAATATATTTAAGAATATATTTTTATCAAATTAGTATATATATATATATAGAAGGTTGGATAAGGGTGACGGACAACTAAATAGTAGCCATTATTCTTCTAAAAAAAACAAAAAATTAGTGTCCATTATTGGAGTCTGGTGAATGAACGCTATGCAGATAGATCGAAGGGAAGGAGAATTCATTGAACAGAACGTGGGGATGTTGACTATTCTCCTACGCGAACTGTGATGTTCGTGAATGAAACGCACTATATAACCGTGAAATATTCAAGGCCAAACTCTTTAGTTTTGGATACATTCGCCACGATATATTGTGTTATATTATATTTTTTTAATATAAATATATTATATTATATTATATTACACTAGCACTGATTATTATAATACTGTATAATATTTAGTGATACATTATATTATATTAATTTTTTGTGATTAATTTAAATTATATATTTAGAAAATAATATTCAATACTTAGAAAAATGCTATATATAAAAGTCTTAAATTTTAAAAATTCAAAATTTTTGAATAAAAAATTAAAAAATATTATAAATTTTCAAAAAGATTGAAACTTATAGTCTCAAATTTTCAGAAATATAACATTTATTTTTCAGTATTTTCTAAATATATAACATGTAAAATAAAGATCAAAACAAATAATTTAATAAAATAATCTCTAAATAATATAATAACATAAATAAATATTTAAAATCTACAAGATTAGTTCAAAAATCATCTTAGGATGATAGAATAAAAGTTTATATATGCCACAAGATAATTACAAAATAATAAAGTGATACAATTTGTTGTAACATATTCACTAACAAAATAAATTGTGCTAAATTATCTAGTAATCATTTAAATTATTAATTTTCAACTATCATTATCCAAATTTATTCAAATTTAAATAATTATTACTAGTTATATTAAATTATTTAAAAATGACTAATTAAATTATTGTAATATATTTAAATAATGTAATATTAAGTATTTATTATTAGTTATATTAACTTTTTAAAGATTAATCAATTTTGTATATTAATTGTTATAATATAATTAAATAATACATTTAGTTATATTTTTAATATAATAAAAATTAAAATATAATATTATTGAATAATAAATCTATTAATTTTTATTAATAATTATAATGTAAAAATAAAAATAAAATTATATTAAATTCAAAAATTATATTTATTTATTATTATTACAAAAAAAAATTGAAAGATTTTTTTTCTTTTTAAAGACAAGCTAATGAGGCAACTACTACATTAGTTAACCTGACTTTTAGGGTGCGTTATAATACAACTTGGCACTCCAAACATGATTAGCAATGCACCTCATGTAACGAGGCATACCGAACACCCCCTTTGTTGACGGTTTTGAATTTGATTTTCAAGATGTGAAACAATTGTTTCGAGTTTCGATCACTGTTCGCGAGCATCCCTGACTAAAGTTATATGTATAAACAAAGAAGTGAAAGCCGTGAACCACATTGAAAAAGAAAAATAAAAAAATAATACTTTTCCATTACAAACGAAAATTACAAATCTATACCTGAAAATTTACCCCAAAAAGAATTGAAGCCAATGCAGTAGTAGAAATCACTCGGACAATGAAGATACAACAATCACCTAATTCTCTCCCCAAGTCCCACCCAATACATACGCCAAGATTCTCCTAAGAAAAAATTGGAGAATGAAAATTGATGCACAACTACCAATAACTATAATTAATACACAAACAAAGTAGTTCATATAACTGACAGGGCCTTAGCAAAACAGCCCCTTCCTTGCTTTTCCACTATAATACAAGGACCCTATTCAATTCAAGCGGTTTCAATGCTCCTTGGACAATCTCTTGAACCGTTCTATTACGGCGACAAACATCAGACAACTCTTCAACGGGAGCCATCGTGGCGTTGACATCAACCCCAGATGCTGCCTCCGACAATGCCTGTAAAAATCTTGAACGTTCAACTTCTGCTAATGCTGTCAATGGGATCAATGAAACACTCTCCTTGGCCCACTCTAACGATCGCACACCATATGCCCGAGTTAGAGCTAGCAGTGCATAAGTTACCTGTGTAAGAACAATCCATGAAAATCCAATCTTATACAAGCCAGGAGGAAAAAAAAAAATGGTAGTAATTCACCATGTTAACCACGCACATTGCAATAATGTCTTAGGAGTGAGGACAAATAGGACCTACCGTTTCTAGTCGAGAACTTGGGAGAGCTCCTGTTAAGGAGGCAATTAAAATTCTGGTTATGCTAGCACCTCGAGGAATAATGACACTATCCCTTACAGATAAGAATTCTTCTCCTTTGCAAGATTTTGCAAGATCAAAGATATCGGACAAGAATGTCAATATGGAATTGGAAGCTTCTCTGCAAACAAATGAGAATTAAAAAAAAAAAATGAAAAAACGGAAAACTTAAACAAAATGTACCACATTAACTCTCTATTGTGCTTGTAAGGCAAATAAGAACCAAATAATTACATTAACTCTCTATTGTGCTTGTAAGGCAAATAAGAACCAAATAATTAATGAAGGCCACAGAAGAAGGAAAAATAAAATATATAAATGGGAAGATTGGAGAAAACAACCCATAGGACACAGATGCACTATAGCTAAACCTTGTGCAAGCAGCCATGTGTTGCATATCATATGCAATTAGATAAGCAATAAGGTCTGCGAGCACAATGCAATGTGCATATGCTGCTATGCCACAGTGTTTCTGTGTCCAAAGTAAATAATTAAAATGTGCTGAAGCCACAGATACTGATGTTTTTAGATTTCCAATCCAACTTTATTCAGAGGCTGAACTATATAATTATGTTATCAAATCATTTCTTAACATATTATTCCATTTTTATTGTTGCCAATGTCCTTTGATACACAAGTAAACACCAAACTAACTTGATTGCCAAGCAAAATATATAATGGACTAATGCATTAATTTTTTAATGGTCATTTTTAACTCTTCCTCCTTGCTTGTTAATAAACAACATTTATATGTACACAAAATGATCCAAACCATCACATCTATCCACAAATTCAAAAAAATCTTATGCTGCTCAATATAAGTAACCACACACAAAGAGAAAGAGAGAGAGAGAGAGAGAAGCTAACCTATGCTGTACTGTGATCCCAATCATTGAGCAATCTACTAAGGATGGAAATACAGAAGATGGGATAAAGAGTTGAGGACAATAGCGAATGCATCTGGATGCCAACAAGAAACAATCATCTGCAACATCTGGTCTCGAAGTGAACTCCTGCAGGGTTTATTATCAAGTTGCAAGAGAACTAGAGGCCACTCCAGGAAAGAAGACAATACAACATTTATAAAATTAAACTCGCACCTCAATACTAGTGAGAAGACATGTAGTGCGCTTGAAAAGAGCTTCTATCAAATTATGCAAGTAACTTGCACAAGACGGGTCAGAACCAAATATCTGCCACCCAAAATATGCAACTGCTCAAGTTTAAAATAGAAAAGGAAATTAGAATATTAATGCTAATACTTCAGGAGGGAAGACCACCTTTATAACTTCACTGGAGAGATAAAGGAAGCATGGCTGTTGATGTTGTTGATATAAGCCTTGAATCTCCTCCAGAATGGCTCCTATTGTGATGCCCATAAACCTTTTGGAAGTTCTCACCTAATGAAAACATCAACCAGTATTATCACCTTAATACACACAAATTTGTGACTACAGTTCATGTGAACCATGTAATAGCAACAATCCTCCCTTAAAACTGCAAATTTTACCAACTTTAAATTTCAAACAACTTGGCACAGAAATTGTATCTTATAATCAACCAAAGTGGGAGGATGTAGTTCCAAGATATTATTAAATTAAAAAAAAAAATTCCTTTCAGGCCATATTTTATTATTAGGCAAACTGAGAAGATCCTAATAAGGCAGACTACTTCCCACTGACTGAAAATTATGTAAAACTGTAAAAGCTGCCACGCATACTGTTGGAGAATTACCCTTTGACTCACATACACCAACATCTAGATCATCACTATAGAGAATCAGTAATACACAAGAATAGGTATGCAGCAGAAGACATTACAGGCAAGAGAAATCTGGTAAATCACATTTAATTCGCAGACATGCAAAGTTGTAGCAAGCTCATAATCTCACACATCAGAATAAAGAGACAACAGAGAAAGGCATGAAAGCATAATGCATGGAGACTGAAAGCACTCATGAGGAAGTTGTACAATGGAGGGACTAAAAAACTCAACAGACAGAGAATTGAGAAATTATTAGGAAACTTAGCACACAGATCTATAGCATCACTATCAAAATGTCAATTTGATTATTAATTTCCCATGCAACCATGTACAAGACTACTTCATGATCAGATTCATAAATTCACCTAACTAATATAGAAGAAAGCTATACTTAGGCACTTTAACTACTAAATTTCGAACAAGTTTAATTTAACTCACAGCATATTTGCAAGCTCGACAAAGAGACTCCATTGTTCGCATGTCCCAAGCACGACTGCACCAGACATATTCAAGAGAGATTAGACAACAGTCAATTGTGAATTCAAGATTTTCTAGTTACCAGAAGGTTACGAAACTCACATATCAAATATAGCTTTGAATATGGGCCAAAGCCTTTGTATTGCATCTGCCACTGCTTCAGGATGATTTACATACCTAAAATTGAGTGCAGTTGTAGATTCAGAACATTTGAATACATTGAAGCAGTATAAGACAGAACTGAACTATACCTAAAAATGTAAGCGAATCTATCGATATGAACGGTTAAGTCACGAGGATGTTTCTTCTGCAATATTTCTGGTCCTTGATTGATAATTTCCTGCTTGTTGGATGATAAATCTATTGTATCATTAATGAGAAAATAAAGCTCACAAAACCGATTGAAACAGAACTAACCTGTAATGGCGTAACAACGGGCAAGCATAACATCTCAAGAGCCTTCTTAGCATCATCTTGACGAAGTTCTGTAATAACCATGCTGCAAAAATAAATTTAAAGAAATTAAGCAAGTCATTTATCCAGAACTTAATTCCATCTTGTGCAGCAGTGATCATTTTTGGCCTTGGGCAACAAAATTACCTTAAGGCTTCAACTAGATGCAACGAGTCCTCGGCAGAAACTTTCAAACTACCTTCCCCATTAACTGCTGTGCGGTATACATTATAGAGGCCATCCAAGTATCCACAGAGCTTTTTCCGGCAATCTACAAGTTGAATATGAATCATTACAATTTACTTGATACACTATAAATACACAATCATCATCAGTAATAATATGTGACTGAATAAACAAAGAAATAATAATTGAAGTGAATATAACAACTGAAAAAACAAATATAAATTAGAAAGGTATATGTTGTAAAGACAGCCAAAAGAAAACACATGTCAATAACAGCATTGAAATTGAACAATAATGCGGAAAAATATCAAACATATAAGACCATAGAGGATATATCATAATCACCAAACATTTCCAAGATGTGCATATCCATAAACTGGATGAGTCAAAATTTAAACGATCCACCCCATTCCCTCTCTCAAACACACCTTCAACCACAAACCGAACAAGGATCTTAAAAATTTCCATGATGTGAACCAAAATTTATTCATTCTTCCGAGGCTTTCTACTACTATGTTGCCCATTATTCTTTTGGTAATCCATAAAACCCTCAGCATACAATGTTCAAAACCATAACTACTTCTAAGCAGAAACCATTATGCGTCGTGTTCCTAGCTAGGTGACCCCAACAGCATTTGAACCTTTGACCTCTTGGTTTCATATGATTTGACCCACTGATGCCCACATAACATTAAGGTTGGAAGATTTCAACCCATACACTCCTATTTATCAGATAGAACTTTAATTTAAGAGTGTCCTCATGGCAGAGCCATGAACAATCTATGTTAATAAGATCACTCGAGTCTGAAGATAAGAAACTCAATGCATTACAGGTTGCAAATAAAAGTTTGTCCATAATAAAATAACATCATCTTCTTGATAAGTTCTTTGTTGTCACATGCACAAGTAACCCATTCATTTCACCTATGAGGAACCAATGGCATTTAAATCAAAGCAACCGTATTTCCAACCCCAAACACCAACCCCCCCGGGGGATTTGAAGAGAGGTAGGAGGCGGGGCTGCGTTGGTTTGAAAACAGTTGGTAAACAAACAAAATTTTCTGATCAAATATATTACATACCATCACAAATGTGTCTAAAAGCCAAAGCTGCAGCTGCAGCCGTATCTTCAGATGTGCTCATGCCACTTGTGAGAATGCTGAGGACTGAAGCCAATATAGATGGATCACTTGATGCAGCATCAAACCATTTTGAATATGCTCCAATGGTTAAACAAACTGAGGATAAGAGGTAAACAGATGACATATCAGCAACAAATGATAAGATTCAATAACAACTATTGCATGGTTAGAAGCTGAACACCATGTTTAAAAATCATCTACTACTGCCTCAGGAACGATGTTCCACCATCTCTACTCTAGACCATCACCAGTGGCCCTCTTCCTAAAATAAATAAATTAAAAGGTAAGAAATTTCACATATGGAATACCAGTCTGGAGCAGTTGGGGTTGTTGAGGAAGTTTCGGAAGCAAAGCCATAACCTGTGTAAAGCATAGAAGTTTAGAAGACAATAATTTCTTTTAGTTTCAAACAAACAGAGATTTAATTTAAAAAAAAAAATCAATGCAAAGTTAGAAAAAGTAAAGAGAAACTTCATATTATAATAATTTACAATGCAAAACACTCAATTAGTTATAGCAAACCAAACAAGGGGCTCACTGAATTTTAAGTCATCAAAACACAAGAACACTTATCAAGCTGCAATGCAATGGGGTAAATTTCATAATATCATACATTATAAATATGTTGAGAAAAAAATGTGAATCAAAATTGAGCAACATGCCAACATGGCCATGCCCTAACCAGCAAGAGCAGCCTAGCATCACATCACCAGGAAGAATTTTTTTTTTTAATAAAAAAAAAAGAATCATGAGAAGGAACTTGGGGCAAACCTGGGGCATGACTTCAGCTTCAACAACTGATACATAAGTAGATATAGCACGGATACAAAATAAAGCAGCTTCTGCTGGACGCCATTCATTATGTTTATTTCCACAGCATGCTACACCCTTTATCAATTCAAAAGGATGTACTCAGACCACAAAATAAGATGTTATACCAAAAAACAAACATAATGATAACATAAAACAGGATTAACAAGGAAAGAAAAAAGAAAAGATTTTTTTCTTAAGGATGATAGAAGAATCATAAATAAGAAAACAGAGGGAAAGAAATGACAATTTGGAATAGTAAATAACACATCTGCTCTTCCATCTTCTACAAAATCATACAGAGAACAAGGAGCTACAAAGTTCTATTCTCCCCCCCCCCCCCTTCTTTTTCCCTCTGCCTTCCTTTGCCAACAAAATGCTTGACTACAAACTCAATAATCCAGCAGCAAAGTAAATAAAACACACCTCAACAAACTTTATGTACAGAATTTTCAGCGTCGCATCACCACCTAAAACTGATGCTGCATCGATTAGGACATCCGCAACAGCTATCAACATCACAGATTCCGTTAGCGTTGAAGAAGAGCAACACGCCAGGTCTCATCAAGATGAAAATATAAAAGAAGAGGCAGATGAACAACCTTCACATTCAAAAGATAACTGTGACTAAATCACATGGAAAAGGAGAAAAGATAGAGAATACCATTTCAACATGGAGAAACAAATCACTCAGTTGATGGCACTGAATGAGGACCAAAAAATCAAATTACTTAATTATCTTTTGTTCACTTCTATTAGAAAGATATGAGAAAGAAAATATACACGGGTTCCACTGATAAGCAAGCCTCAGCTCCCACCAAACATTCTTTCAAGAAAAATATAGGAATAATCAAACACCCTCTGCTTATTTTATGCTCTAAAGAAAAGGAACATATAACATGCATAACTTGGAGGAACTAGTAATGTAATCTTTTTCCTTTCAGAAGGAGAACAATCCAAAGAAGATGCCAAATACCTAATTTTTATTTACTAAAGCAATCAGAAAGTATTGGTTGAAAGGTCCTATAGATAAATGCTAATAGCTGAATAAACTTTATCTTTCACTTTATTACACCAAATTTGGATAATTACCATATCTAGTGTGTTTAAATTCCTTGAGGTCCTCCAAAGAAAGGTCTTGATAATCTTGGGGATATTGAACTCGGAAGCTAACCTGTGAAGCAGAACCATAGCAGTCAGAAGTATTGGCCAATAAGAATTCCATGCAGCTGATTCTTCCAGTCGGAGAAATAAGTCATAAGGAGAGTATTAATCAATTCTTGGCAGGAACACAGACAGAGGTTGACACAATTATCAACAACAGTAGTGATAACCTTTATTTTATTTTATTTTATTTTCTAGTTATCAAGAATGTAACCTAACCAAACTATTGCAAGTACTTAATTCAAATAATAATGATGATGGTGATGATGATGCAAGTACTGGCATTGTTGGAAAATGTCAGCATTAACAATAATTGCATCAAATATCTAGAAATCCAGACTGCCATTTTCTTGAAAGAAGGTTTTGCCAGATAAATCATATGTGATTGTTTTAAATAGACACACATACATGGTAAGAATTTAGTGGAAGAGTGAATAGCACCAGAAGTGCCCAAGTCTCTCTCTTGAAACATAGGCCCGTGCAAAAAATATTTGCAGAAATTTAAGGTTGATACATTAGAAATTGAACTTATGAACTTAATCAGCATACTCACCAAGGATACAAGAGACTCATAGGCTGAACGAAAAACCTGAAACCTTCTACTTCTCTCAGCTTCAGCAGATGCCTCATTACCAAATGAGATATAGGAATCCCTGGTACACTAGAATTTTTATGTTAAGAGCTTCATGGAGGAAAAGAAAACCATCTATCTTGGTTAAGCCATGAAGGTTTCACCTTTTTGTCAGAATAACCTGAAGACTGTGCCAAAAGTTAAAAGTCATTGAAGCGATATCATATTCTGGGTGTGAAGCAACTTCCAACAATGCATGTACTATCAGCATTGATTCATCAGAACCTGTAAAAAGAAAGTTATCAATGACAGAAGGTGATCATAGTAAAACAACCTAACTCATCTAACCTGGAGAAATATGAATTAATTAGAGTACAAGCCACAAGAAGGAAAAGTATGCAAAATCTTTAAGAGTCTCAAAGATATTAAAATAATCTATACCAGTTGCAATCAGTTCAACATATGAATCACCCATGTCAGCAAATAATCGATCAATGGCTTTCACATCTTCCTCATCCTGAAAGTATCAGTAGCAAACAAAATACTGTATCAAATTGCAATTACTTTTACTGGTAGGCACTAATGCATTATCTCAAACTTTTGCAGATAAATAGAAATTAAGACAACAATATCGAGCACTTAGAAAACCCTAAGAGAACCAACAATAAACAAGAAGACAATCATATAGGTAATTTTAATTGCTCCCATTATCTTTGGTTTCCCTTATATATTGCAAGCGCAACATTCCATATCTTCTGAAATGTACAAAATTAAAAAAAAAAAAAATTCCTTGAACTTGATGAATTCTAAGAAACAACCACAACTAAACGTGCTTCAAACTTGATCCAGGTTAGCGTGAACAGGTGGTATCATGTCGTCTTTGCAATTCAAGGCCTACCCTAACCCCAACACAAAAAAAAGTAAATTCAAATAGACTGAAGCAATATTGTTTTCCTAGCCGGATGTAGATAGTGTTATTCAATAACTCAGGGCCTCAGACATGGTCATATGGTGGATATAATGAGCCCGACAGGCCTGACTGAGTCAAGCAGAATTATTTGGCTGGCCAACCGAGTTCGGATCCTAGGAAGGTAGAGGGTTGAAAAATTGATTTGGGCTTCACCCACCTTTATATATATACATACACACGCGCGCCCGCGTGTACACACACACACACACACAAAAGCTAGATATAATGAGCCCCAGAAAGACAAAATAAAGCATACCTTTGACGAATCTGTAAGATGTGCCTTTAGACTCATAATTTGAGGCACAATTACTTGAATTAAGGGCATGTTTACAGTGGCACCACCAGAACTTCCAGCTGCTGAGTAGTGTATCAATTCAGAAATGACTGCAAAGACGAAAAGGAAAAGTAATTAATTAATGGTAAGAACTAAATCCAAGACTTTTCCATCTCCAAATTTGCTGCACTTCATTGGCAAAGACTCGGAAAATTTAAAAAAGAAAAAAGTGTTGATCACACCAAGCTAAGAACATTAGTTTGTCCCACAAGTAATACCATTAACAGATGCCTCAGAAAGTATCTCAGAATGCAAACTTGAGAGAGCTGTCAGCACCAATGGATGAGAGGCCAGCACAGATCCAGGGATCCTGAAACCAAAAATAAGTTCCATGAATTTCCATATCATAGATTATTCCCTATAAAGAGGGCAAATTGGTAAGGTCAAACATTTTGGCCACAGTTTAAAAGCAAGTAACCAAACAGGAATTAGGGTATTAACAGAAACAAGCTTTATAAATTAGCCGCAAGCAACAATAGATCAGCAATCCTTTAACAGATGAAACTCTTCATACACCTATTCCACCCACCATCTTTATGGGGTGAGACTGTATAACTGCCAAAACATTTCTAATGCACTAAACAATTCCCTGTTTCTGGTTCAAACCATTCAAGGATAATTCCCTAGATGGATAAAATATAACTGCCAAAACATCTAAACATCTAGTCGGGAAGTAACGCAAAACAACAATCAAAATAAATAGAAATACATGTCTAACACAAAACAATTCCCTGAATAAAGGGAATGCTAGCAACCAAGAAAAATGACTTGGATAATTCATCCCCCCCACAAAACATAAGGTCCAAAATACTTACCTATGCTTCAAGCGAAGCCAAGATGCAAATGCCTCAAGAACCTGGGAAACCAATCAAAAGATGAAATGATCAAAAAGCCACCTGATGAAAAACTTAAAAGAGGAACTTTCAATTTTTTTGTTCTTTCTATTTTATTTTATATAATGATGCATATATCTATTACATTGGGAATGACAATGCCAAAGTTTTATAAGTCCTGGTTGAAAATTAAAATTTCCAGAAGTGAACCACTGAAAAGAATAGCTAAAGAGCTAGTAAATACAATTTTTACAGTTTTAGAAGACAATCTATGCCATGCCACCGATAGTTACCAACTGCTACAATAGAACCATGATTATTGTCTCAATGGTGCTGCCTTTTCTGCACCATATCACTTTTGCTATTCAGCTATAAAATTTTAAGGCTAAGAAAGAACTCTAAAAACAAAAAGATGACATATTCAGTTGAAGGATTTGCATTTTGAATTCATAATCTAGATATTCCCCGATGACGTCTAATAAAAACTAGTTAATTTTAGTGAAACTTAGGCAACATTGGGCCCTCATTTGAAGAGTACCCAATTAAAAAAACAAAATAATGGAGGCATACTATCAGTGGACTTGACTTTTAAAATGAATGACTCCCTTTTCATACTTTCCACCACTTCAATAAACAGAACCCATCTAAATATTTTCAACAGCACACTAATCAAACACAAAAATTAAGAAGCGAAACTTTCTTTAATAATAACCATATGAACTCAGTTGCAAACCGCATCATCCGAAGAAATGTTTTTACCTGCTCCTTGAGTTCATTAATATGCAAACAAGCAGTCAATGTACTAAGAGCAACCTCCATCTGAGAAGTCAGCTCTTTTTCAAATTGGCGACGTCTTTCTGGACGGGCTGCTATCTTGTAGTTGGAAACTTCCTGATGCAAAAACAAACAGAAGGGGAAAATGACATTAGGTAGTACAGAAATATTCTCCATGCTAACAAAACAGTTATGTAGTTATATGTCATCTTCCATGGAAAAAGGTAACGATTCACATGTTCATACTAAATACATGAAGCCATCCTGATTAAGTGCTCTAAAGCGGTGCTCTAAATCAGTCAGCATTTGATAGGATCAACAGTGTCCTCAAAAACAGTAACTCCTAATAATCAAATTCATTAAGATTGATTCATCTTGGCCAGTATTCAGAAATATCAATTTTTAAAACAGATTAATAAGGCGCTCCACATGATTTTACACTTGCCAAGTTTAAAAGAGAAATTGCATGTTGAATTCTTGCATCATACAGCAATATCAGAATTTTTATCAAATTAAAAGTTCTCTCATGAAAATCAATTTTACCAGGGCCAGTTTGTCACAAGTTTTACATTAGTTGCTATTTGGTGAAGCAAACCATGTATGGACTGTGCAATCACAAAAAGGGAGAAGGAAACAAAATGCATTTTGAAGAATCTATCTCCAGCAGGTGGTTTATAGATACCTCAGGCAAGACTGTAAGTAGCTCCAAAAATCCAGGTACAAATTCTGGATGAGAATTCATCTCATCCCGAAGCCAGTTAACAATACCACCACCTCCCCAATCTTCGGCAGAAATGTGTACAGCCAAAGCAGCAACCGCAATGCTAATCTACAAAACCAAAGAGGTGAGCTAATTCTTCTAGTATACAGTACAGCCAGAGCCACGAACAGCTTTATAAAAATATCAACTCTAAGAAAAATACCTGAGTCCTGACTTTAGGGGGCCCTTTATGAAACTTTTTCAATAACGTCTGCATTTAAAATAGCATGCCATTAAGGAACAAATAATCAACATCTGAACATAAACAGGATCTCACATTTCCTAAGAAACTCATTCTTCTTGCATTTGATAAATGCAACTATTAAAATATCAAGCAACATGTAAACTTTTTTGATTTATAAAAAATGAACAATTTCAGAACATCTTCCATCAATGAATGCGCAACATGATGCTTTATAAAATCCTTGTAATGCAATGACCAAATCACAGTAAGAAATTCAGTTTCTGTGGCCCATAAACAGATAAGGAAATTGTATATTCAAGTAACAAATATTGCCAACAAAATATAAACCCGAGCTTTTAGAAGTATTATCCACGCATACTCACGTTTAAGGAATCCTGTAATCCACGAACAGCTTCAGAAGGTAGCTCTTCTACATCTCGTTGTACCTATGAATCAAATCTGAAAGGCATCAAAATCTTCACTATTAACAGCAAATATAATGATAAATAAGATGACATGCCAGAAAAGGTTTTGTTGCTTTAGTCCTACGTCAGCGTTAACATCTTCCAAAGAGAATAGAACTGAAGAATTGTAAAGCACCCAAGTGTACATATAATCATGAAACGAGAATAAATTAAAAACAAAAAATAATAAATGCAGTTACCTTGCTTCTAAGCGTCTGAGAACAAAAGATCAATGTTTCCAGATTGCTAGTGGCATCATGAAGCAAATTATCAGCAACCTAAAGTTGCATAAAATTAAAACAGATGAATGTATTTGCCATCTCATGATGGGAAAAAAAACAAAAACAAAAACAAAAACAAAAAGCAGACCATAAAATGTGTACTAAAATTTACAGCAAGAGCAACAGGGAGAGAAGGAGAAACAATGCAAAGCTCAATTCACAACTAATTCTAATAACCAACGAATTTAAGTGCTTCCGCTATGATAAAGACAAAAGGTAAGCATACTATTTTTAGCACACTCAAAATTCATACAAAACCCTAAAAATTCTTCAATAGCCATGCAATTGGAACTTAAGACTCTTCAATATCCAAATACAACTGACTGATCAAATCTTGCCAGAAAAAGAAACGCAAATGAAAAAATTATAAAAAAAATATAATAACCAAATAAACGATAATATATAATTGAACTGAAGTTGAAGAGAGCTTAAAGTAGTAAGCGCTATCAATCAACGTAAATTTGAATTTGTTGCGAAGAAATAAATGAGAAAGATTGTGAAAGGTATAAGGTACCTGCCAAGCATCGATGGTGTGTTGAAAATCTTGCAACCATCGATCGGCTTGCATACGCACCGCATCGTCCGGGTGATGATACAGTGCGTTTAGGGCTTCTTTCACTGTATTTTGAAGCTCCATGCCTCTCTCCATTTCAAAATCGAACTGAAACACTGTGCAGCGACAAAACGGATATAAAATAAATTAACAAAATTATTAATACAATTTGATTTTTTAATTAAATGGTATATTATTTTTTATTTTATTTTATTATTATTATTATTATTTTCTTTGGAGGGGTATTGGACTATTGGTGGGCAGAGGACGAGTTAGAGTGAGGTTTTGGCGCCTGCGGTGTTAATGGTGTGATCGATCGATGGTAATGGAGAAAGAGTGTAGACATAGCCGTTTGATCTGTTTGTGTTTGACTTATATTGTGCGCTAGATGGTTCAAGATTTTGTTTGTAGAGAGACGTGACCGCACCGTAATTGTACGCCTGGACACGTGGCATGTGAATGGATTAAGTGTAAGATCTCGGGCCCAGCGAACAGGTTGTCAATTGGGAGAACTTCGTTGGATGAAAACATCTGAATCAGCAGCCCACTGGCTCAATTGTTCTAACGTTCTTATTGAGATTAAGGTATTGTAGTTTAACAGTTGTTGTTAAAAAAAAAATTATCATTATAAAAAAAAAATTAATAATATATAATAAATAAAAAATTTAATAAAAATATTAAAAATATAATAAATTTTTTATTATATAAGTTAAAAAAAATATTAATATAACTTTTAAAATACAATAGTTAGTGTTTATTAAATACTTTAATGTTGTAATTTTTAATTTACAATTACTCAACCTCAATTTCAAACACATCTTAAAACAAAACTGGCTATATATAAACAAAATAGACGACCACACAAGCTCTGTGTCAATTGTCAAAAAAAGAAGCATGTAATAATTTCTATGATATATGATACTCTTTTGGATTTGACTAGTTACATTTATATGCAATGTACGCAATCCTAAACATTATCAGCCTCAGCTACTTTAGTAAATGAATTTCAAAATGGAAATCTCCTTTCGTTCACTATCCATCGAAAATTCGAAATGAGAAAATTTGATATACTTTTACAGCATATTATTAGAATTCTTTTTCCTTCTAATAAGGACGCGTGACTAGAATTTTAAACACGATTACCCATAAGTAAAAACAGTTACAGATATTTAGATTATAGCGACGGGCTTAACTTGGTCCAGATTAAATTGCCTATGGATAAGTACACCCCAGGTGCTTTTAAAAATACATCTAATTGCAGCCGAATGGTCGTGAGAAGGGGACTTCTCAGAATATAAAAGAGTGCACTTAGTTCCACCGCTCAAATAAGACACTAAAACCATAATAAAACCCATATAACGTTGGAGCCTTGAAAGTCGAAGTCATAATCCATAAAAAGCCAACTCAATCGCAGTGTCCGAGTCAACCCAACTCAGTCGAAGTGTCCGAGCCAACTCAACTCGCACGGCCTCCTTCAAAGCCGAAACGGACATGCACTGTTTGCGAGTACCCAGCAGTCACGCACTACTGCTAGCCTTCACAAAATTCAACACGATCAATACCCAAAATAACAAAATCTTACACTCACGCCGCAGCCGCTGTGTTATATAATGACAATGTAATGAGCATACAAGAAGCCAACAAACGACACGGACCGAAAACAAAAATAAGGCAGAGCACAAAATCAAAACAAAGAACAGCCTGCAACCCGTAGCCGTATAGCTATGGCCGCTTATATGCCACAGACTGAGAATCCATCTCCAGCCATTTACATCCCACAAGAATGGTCCGATGCCGCCGACTCCATAGCTTACGATTCAAACACTTCCCCTCCTCCTATTGCCTTCATTTGTGGAGCCAAAAACTGTGGCAAAACTACCTTCTCTCGCCACCTTGTCAACGTTCTTCTCCAGAGGTAACTCTTCTTAAGTCATTTCAGCTGTTTATTTAACGACTTTGAAGTATTATTCTGATGGGTATTTTTAGTTTTACTTTATATGTTAGTTGAGTTTAATGTCTTGCAACAGCACATACATGTTTGTATGTCAATTGGGTCTCATATATTTGTATAATGCTCATATATTTTTGTATTGCTTTTTATTTTATTTTTCCTGATAAGCTTGCATTGCCGAGTATGCAGATATAAGAAAGTAGCGTATTTGGATACCGATGTTGGGCAGCCTGAATTTACTGCTCCTGGTTTTTTGTCCCTCACTGTGGTTGATACACTGACGCCAGGTTTTGATACAGTCTTTAGTATCTCCATTTTCTGGTTTCTATGCCAGGTTTTTGTTTCATTTTCAACTATGTTCTTTTTTCTTCTTCTATTGGTAACGAGCTATTGTTTTGTTGTTTCTTTTTCCTAAAAATAGATTTGACAATTCCATGCTTGAAGACGCCAAAAAGGTACTAACTTTTTGACTGATTCCAGCTTTCAGAGTAATTATGCGTGCAGAGAATTTGAAGTGTGTGCTGAATTCATATGAACATGCAGTATTGTTGGACATAAATATTGATAGATGAGTTGTGTTCTCTTATAGTTTGATATTTACTCTCTGTAGGTGCTATTTCTTTGGTGATGTTTCTTCAAAAAGAGATCCAACAGCATATTTGAAGTATATCACTACCCTATATGATTACTATCGCAAGGAGTACTACATGTTTAATGAGAGTGAAAGCCCTGGCCGGACTGAGTTGCCTCTCATTGTGAATACACCTGGTTGGGTGAAAGGTGTGCTTCTTAATGTCTTTAACTGCATTTTTGTTTCTCTAATTTGCAATGAGAACTTTTTTTCTTTTTTCTTTTGATGGGTTACTTATTTCACTATAATTATTATCCTTTGTGAACATTCAAGTAATTTAACAGAAACATGACTATGATTTTCATGTCCTATAATTTTTCAGGTATTGGTTATGATATATTGGTGGACATGCTGAAATATATTACTCCTACACACGTTGTTAAGATAAACATATCATTTGAGAAGAAGAATCTACCAGCTGGGGCATTTTGGTTGGACAACTTTGAAGGTGTGGATGTTAATCTTGTAGAGATCAGTTCAGCTCGTCAGGACTCTTTCAATAGATCGTAAGTTCTTCATTTTTGTTAAGTTTACTCTATTAAATCATGGATAACTGTATCATTGATAAATTCTTTTTGGACATGTGTCAACCTTTGTTCTTGTTTCTGGACATGCCAATGCTCCACTCTTATATTCTGCTCTAACTCTTGTTCCTATACGGAGTTCTGGTCCAAAAATACTCATAAAGCTTGTATATGGATGAAAATCAATATTAGTAGGAAATGGCTTTCTGTTCAAGTGACAAGTTGTTTCATTTTGTATCCTATGAACATTAGTCCTCCGGCAGCTGACATTTGGTGTTAACTGTTTGTCTATTTCCTGAATCATATTTTGAGTACATGCAGCTTCTATAGATTACATCATATCTCGATTCTGTTTTACAGAGTACTTGTACAAAAGGATGCACGCCTTCTACGGGATTTAAGAACAATGGCTTATTTCAGGCAGTGCTTTCCTAGTGACCTAAACATCACCATAATTAAAGAACTTGCACAGGCACTAGCTGCTCATCCTCCTTATCAAGTTCCAATCTCAAGTATCAAGATAAGGCATCTCTACTGCCAGGTTGGTTTAAGGCATCAAATGATTGCTGTAGGTGTTATGGCTATTATAATATTTCTGTAGCATAGTTTGCACCCGTACCGTTTTGTTTTTTATGTCTTGTCAATGTTACATATAAGATATTTGGGAAAAATTTAAGGTGAATGTCAGATATGCTAGCTTGCTATGTGCTTTTTCCCTTTGTGTCATTATGCAGGAATGGTCTTAAATTTATGGTTTATATTGTTTATCCCAGGTACCTAGCAGTGAAATTTTCTACAGTTTGAATGCAACTATTGTTGGCCTGGCAATTAGCTCTGATGCTTCTGAAAACTTACCTCATTGTGTAGGTCTTGGTAGGTCACTTCACTTCTCTGTCTAGCTATGTTTAAATGATAGTAGTTTCCGTTTCTCTAGCATTTACATTATTATTATGTTTGAATAAGTCATAATTTTGTTTACATCAACTGTGATTTTACTTCATTAGCATCAGAAATATGGGATGAGGACTCTAGCATGACTGAAATTCCTGTGACCTTATATCTTTTTCTGCTCATATTTGAAAATAAAAACAGTGATAACGTATATAAAAAATAACTTGTAAACTTGTAAGATATGTCAGCAATCCCCCAATTAACATTTTCTTAATAGACGGGGATGTATCATAAGGGCATGCTGAGATTTAGATTGATGTTGTTTTGTGCCGGAAATACTAAATAGTGCTTTATCTATCTGTGAAAGTATGCTTCACTCTTGCACTAATTAATTTGATTGTCATGATACTAATCTCTGATTTTTGTGCAAGACATTAACCAAAAAATAAAAATACAATAAAATTTTCTGAGCTTACATGGTGCCTTTATAATACAGGGATTGTTAGAGGAATTGACACGTTGAAAGGTTTGCTGTATGTGATCACGCCTGTTCCACCCGGCATCCTAGAAAAGGTTGATCTTTTTCTTCAGGGGTTCATCCAAATTCCTACATGCCTTTTGCAGGTTACCATTTCTTTCAGATAACAGTATTTTGCTCTAAGCACTTAAGTTCGGCATTTTCTGTCAAATATAGATCCTTGTACCTTGACTGAAGTTTTATTTTAAACAATTTATCTTTTTTCCTCCCAGGTACAGGGATGCATGTCTCCTTATATGTCTGCCAATGTTTTACCAACAAGCTAGTTAATATAGAGCTGTTGATACTCAAGAACTATCTTTATACAGTCTAATTCATGGACATTCAGCTAAGTTTCATTCAAAGCTTGCAAGATATAGGCATTTTTGTTAACAGGCAGCAGCAGGTTTATAGTTTTAATAGATCTGATAAACTGTTTCCTTCAATTGGTTTAGTAGGATGATATGTGAAATTTCATCTCCAGTTAAGCATATACCTCTGTATGTACCTGTTCAGTCAGTCCTGACACAGAAATGATAGCAGTTTATTCTTAAAGTTGTACTTTGTAGACTAGATCCCACATTGAAGGTGGTTTTGTGATGACATTTATGCAATTTTAAACTGGTATACTGAATTTGTTGTGCTTATGTAACAAGCATAGTTGTTGTGGCAGTTGAAATCTGCATTACTTGCTCATCTGTTAAAATGTGTTTGCTTGTGGATAAATGTTTAAATTATGTGCCTGAATTATATGTGGTAACGTAGTTGAATGCTGACTAGTAATTTAATCATTTTCCTGTGTTTTAGCGTTTATGTTGTGGTTGGTACCTGGACACTAGTGTAATGAGATAGATGATTGTGAATTTGTGCTGCGGGAACTAGTTTCGTCGTGGAAGCCAAGAATTGGACCTGGCTTTGCAGTGAATGTTATTTAAAGCAAAAGCCATATCTGAACTGTTCTTGGGATATACAGTACACTCAAATTCCTGATATTAGCTTTCAGAAAAAGCAGCTCGCATGTTGTCCATTTGACCATTAAGAAACTTGTGTGTGTGAGCAAGTTGAGTAAGCGGAAGCAGCAACAAACTCGCAGATAAAAAGTTATTAAGAATTTGTAGATCATTAACAAAATCTGAGAGTAGCAGAGTAAGGGAATTAAATGGATGCGTGGATGTTATGCTCAATTCGACCAACTTTAAGTATATTAATCATTTTAATACTTTTGTCAAATAAAATATCTGAGGGTATTATAATAAAATAATAAATTTACCAAGGTGCTGTTCCGAAAACAAATCCCCACTAAATAGCCTAGCAAAACTACATCGTTTAGTCCAATGCTTGATAGACCGTTATTTCCGGTATATAGTCCTGCAAATAAACCTCATATTTTTTTCAATAAAAGTTTCCTATTTATAGCAATTGAAATTCACCATTCAAACTTTGAAACCTAAAATTGAATAACACCCTTCGGTTCTGTCTTTTTGTTCTTCGATCACTCAAAGAGAAAGGTCATGATCCCGGTCTGGGTTATCCTCCTGAGGTCATGATCTTTTGCTTCATCATCCTTTGAGCATTTCTGTCCAAACCTGATTGATTTTAAGCAACATAGATAAGGATAAAATTAAATATTTATTTATTCATTCTTTTATAAATCCGATTCATCTTTTCAGGGTCCAAAACATTATGGCAAAGCGTTCATTTAAATCTTATGTTGAGCAGGAGCTGGGAAAGTTCCCGCATTTCTTGATTTATGCCGTTCTTGAATGGGTGTTAATCATTATTCTATTCATTGATGGGTTTCTTGCATTTGCTGCCAATGAATTTGCCAAGTTCTTTGAGTTGAAGATCCCTTGCTTGCTTTGCACTAGAATTGATCATGTTCTTGTTCATAGGAATCCTAATTTTTATTACAATGAATCCATATGTGAGGCTCACAAGAAGGATGTATCATCCCTTGCATATTGTCATGTCCACAAGAAACTTTCTGATATAAGGAAGATGTGCGAGCCGTGTCTCCTCTCATTTGCTACGGGCAGAGAATCTGGGGATTGTGATACGTACAAGTCTCTTGTGGGGATTTTGCAGAAGGATATGGAGTTGATTGTAGATGATGATGAAATGCAATTGACATTGCCTCCTAATAAGAAGGATGAAATGGTGCATGTGGAGAAGAGCAGTGTTCAATGCTGCTCGTGCTGTGGGGAGCCATTGAAGGTAAAGTCCTATCCAAAGGGGAAAAATTCTGGCCTGACATCACAAGCGCCTGCTCCTTCTCCACGAGCATCATTCTTGACCTCGAGGATTGAGGAGCAGAGAAATATGGACCTGACCCGCAATTTGGAGTTGCCCCACATACGATACACAGAACTCAAGTTTAGTGCAGATAATGAATCAGAGCTTCCAGAAGATGAGGGCAGCTCTAATGCACTGAGTCTCAGTAAGCCATGTGAGTTTTGAACCCTTCATTTAAATTCGTTGCACTTCCTTTCTTTTTCTTTGAAATGTTGGCTATGCAGTTTAAAAAGCTTTCGTCACGAAACATTTTGGTGTTTGGCTGTCATGATTTTATTTGTTTCCAAATTCTTTTTTATTTTTCCTCATTTAATCCCGAATGATGACACTCCTTCCTTCTCTTCATAGCCTGCATAGCTATGCGCCACTTGTTTATATATTTATATGTTTTGTATTTAAATATAGATTACTATATTTCCAAATGTCTTGACATCCCACCTATTGAACAATCTTGAAGTGCTTATGCCAATGATAGTCTCTATTTGGCATGTTATTGATCTGGTTCATGAATCTTTTCAATAGTTAAGGACGAAACGACAGCTGCAGCAGTGCCGCTGCTGACAGATGCCGAGGATTTTAATGAAGATAAGACGCCTACTTTTATTAGAGGAAACAAGTTTTTCGGAATCCCCCTTTCAGATTCAGCTCAAGCCAGTCCAAGGTGGAGTACTAGGATTCTGAGGAAATCGCCACTTGAGAAAACGGAGGATGCTGAGGGGAATGTTTCAAATGAAGCTTATGGTGATTCAATTTTGCACCATCTGAATAGACAGGTTCGTTTGGATCGCAAGTCACTGATGGATTTGTACATGGAATTAGACGAGGAAAGAAGTGCAGCTGCTGTTGCAGCTAACAATGCAATGGCTATGATCACCAGATTGCAAGCAGAGAAGGCAGCTGTTCAGATGGATGCCCTACAATATCAAAGGATGATGGAGGAGCAGGCAGAGTATGACCAGGAAGCCTTGCAATCAACAAAGGAGTTGCTCACAAAAAGAGAGGAAGAAATCAAGGACTTAGAGGCTGAAATTGAGGCTTATAGAGAAAAATATGGAATCTTAAGGGAAGAAGAAATTGATGGGCAAGAAGGTGAAGCTGATGACGATTATCAGGATTTTATATCAAAATCCTGCTCATCCAACAATGAAAAATCTGACTCTAGCAGCCCGCCTGATGGTTTTGTTGAAGTGTCTTGTGATGGAGAAGGTGTGAAGATTAATGATCAAGCTGGGCCATTGCCGGATGAGAATGAAGGGAACACCGATGACAAATTACTGAAATCCAAACATATGGGCAATCTGAAAATCACAGACAAGAAAGTTCACTTTGCTACAGATGATGTGATCTCTTCCTTGCAGTCTAGCTAACAATGTTAACCACATTAAGATACAGGTAAGAGACATACATACCTAATACTTCTACAGGGATATGCTAGTCCTGTCAGTCCATGTGTAAGCACAAACACATATGCATATAGTGGATGGATACGCTTGAAGCAGATGATTGATCTTAAAAGATTACCCTCAGATTCTTCATAATGGTAGTGAAGGATCAAAACTTTTGACAGATATAATCCATCCCCAGAAGTTTTTCACTTTGCCATAAATACCCACCCTTTGAAGAGAATAATGATGCATTCCCTTTAGTAATCCTAAATTTTATGCAATCCTGCTATTACATGCTGAGAATGATTGTGTCAGTTTCCAATCGAGAACCAAAACTATTTTCAATTATGGTTCTGATGAAGTCTGATCTGAACCCATAAGGTCATTACGTTTAAAATCTGCTTAACATATATGTTAATGATTGGTTATGCAATTCTTTCTGTGACTCAAGAACTTTAACAAAAGGAAAGTCGTTTTCCATGAATTGTCAAGTTCAAACATGGATATGCAAAGTTTATGGCAGCATTTGCAAATGCATGCACGACTGCATTTTATGATAATTGCAGTATGTACATGATCAGTGTTTCTTCTCGTGCACCTTACTGTTTTTTATTAACGGGTAGCATTTATTTTATACTTCTAGTGAAGCACTACAACTTATGATCTAAAATCTCGATTGCCTTTTATTTGATGGATTATTGTGCAGGACAAATATAGCTGTAAGCTTGGGCGGTCATTGATGTCTCTGCAAGCCTTATATCAGTGAAGTCATTAAATTAGGACCTCTATTCTCAGCTATTCTCAGCTTATACAAGGACTTTTAAGGTTTTATACATGTTGTGTACTCACTTTAGAGCTTATACATCCTCTATTCAAATTTCAAAGCCACGATGAGCTGCTTGGCCAGCATTTCCGTATTATTTACAAGGATGCCAGGATATTGTTGGAGATTCCATGGAAGTAGAAAAAGCATGAACATTAGCCTTTACAGCTTATGACCAAACTGCATAGAGTGTCATACACGAATGATGAACTGATGATTGTTTCTTTCACCAGAATTTTTGTATCATAAATGGATTCCTTTTTTTTTTTTTTCTTTTTGTCATTTTATCAGTAAATTTCTTTGATGAACAGGACATTATGATTAGACTAATGTTTCCTAATATGTTTCATATAGTTTGCAAGCGTTAAATATACCGTTCCAAGAGTCTGATCTAGAGATACCATAAGGCAAAAAATCTTGAAATTAACTAGCTGGCCAAACTAATCTTGAAAACTCACTAAACAAAGATTTTGTTTTGGCATTGAGGTGTTGTAACCGTTGTTGAGGGATAAAAACTATAATTATTAACTAAAAGTTAATATTATGTATCAAGTATAATTTATAAATAACAATTTTGATAAAATTGGTACAAATATAATAAATTTTTCATTGTAAAATCAAATTAATTTATCTTCCAAACTAATATTTATCAGACACTTTAGTATTGTAACTTTTAAACTACAATTACCCAACTCCAAATCCCAAACAAGCTTAAAAAAGATTGTGAACAAAGTGGCACGCCTTCCATATGAGGTACCAAAACGATGACCAATTGTGGTATAATGAAAATCGATGAAGTGCAATATCTGGTAAAATAATCAACGTGTTCTTTTTTCCGAGGTGTAATTTGCTCAGATTGGATAGTTCAGAGATTCCACTATTCCACATATAAAACTATGAAAAACTTCCAAAAAGCTAATTCTGCAATGAAAAACTTTATTTTAATGACCATTGATTTCAAGTACACATTCAAATACAGTTGAGATGACGATCGAAGAAAGCTTAATTCCTTAGTTGAAGATGTCATGAGCTTGACCTATTCACACCCCTATCTTCTGTTGCAAAGCTTCAATTGATAAGGAAGATCCAACAATAATATTAATAAAATAAGCAGCGCAACTGACCCAAATACTCCCTAAATGTTAACAAGCAGAATTGTCAATTGAACTATTCTTTCTAACAAAACTTTATAATACATATATTGATTTAGAATGAGTTTAGAATTATACAAGCACAACAAATTTCATCCAACCCCGGCTCTCTTTTCTTTTATTTGGTATCAAAGCACCGCTTTTGTCTTCATATAGTTTATAACTATGATTGAATTTACAATCGATAAATTTGACGATCATATTGATAACTTCTATAGAGACCCTTTTCTTGTTTTAGAAAAGATTTTGAAACTTGGAGAAACAATAATCCTTGTATAGGCATTTAAAAAAAAAAAAAAAAGCTTAGCCCCCTCTCAAAAGAGGAAGGAAAAAATAAGAAAGAAAAGAAACGAAAGAAAGAGCTTAGCCGCCATATTCTTCGCATTAACTGGAGTCTTTCAAGAACATCTCCCTTTGATATGGTTGATATCGAGCCTTGCAAGTTCTTCAGATTATAGACGTTTTTCGCAAATTAGTTCAAGATAATTTGATCTGACGTACTTGTGACAATTGGCCAAACCAGTATTTTTGTTAAATGAGGGCTATAATAAAAGAATTATAAAATTAAATGGATAATAACATAAAATAGTAAAACTAAGGGGGCCAAAGACGAGAATATAATAAAGAAACCATAAACTTAAACACCCTGCATAAGTGTAGCCCAAACATAAAATTGGTAAAATTTTAATTAAATCTCCTTTTTTTTTTAAATCCGAATTATTGTTTCAGCTTGGCCACCCAGGCTTACATTTAGTTCCACACATTGCCATTATCTCACAACGAATAAACCGCCCCTCCCTCCTTGTACCATTCGTACGTATTTTTTTGAACAACCATTCCGTTTAACAAACTAAAGTTTTCCAGAACTTGGCCATATGCTACACATAGATACCAGATACAGGCCAAGTGGAGTATCCAATTACTACAAACATCATTTCCATTAGTACGTAACAAAGTCTCAAAGATTACTAGCAACTAATATCAAATTGTCAATAACAATAATATTTTCCTCCTGGAGGATTTCATGGTTGTTTACATATGCTACTTAAGATTACAGAGTTCTATTACAATAAAACGTGAATGGAGCATTTATCACAATATTGATAGTAGTAAATTAATAATAATACCTCGAGAGGATTTGATTGCTGTTTAAATTTGCTACTTAAAGCAATAGTCCATTTATCCATGCATCCATGTAAGCAGTGTTATTTGTGTCACTGCTATCCTCTGCATAAGTTGAAGTTCCTCCATCTGACTTTGATGAGTTTAAGTCAGGGGAAAGGGTTTGTCCAGTGTCTTTGCGAGAATTTTCACACTGGAAAGCCCTTTGGGAATTGATCAGGTCATTTACCTGATCACTGTTAATTTGATAATCAGAAATATCATAATTAACAAAAGAACAGCTAGAATGCAGTACCATAGGCTGATTTAGAAGTAGCTGTGAATCTAAATTGCTGTTTAATGGTAACTGGGGGTTTGTGGGACTATTTTCTTTAATTTGATTTCCAAAATTAGAAATCGAATTGTGATTTGGCTGTAGATGCAGGTTTTTGAGACTATTTTCTTCACTAAGAGTTTGCTTAGAAATCAAATGGTCACTTGGTAGTTGTTCAATAAGATTTCCAGGAAAAGAAATCAAATTGCTATTTGGTGGTAGCCAGGGGTTTGTGGGACTATTTTGTTCAATTTGATTTCCAAAATGATAAATCAAATTGTGATGTGGGTGTAGCTGCTGGTTTTTGATAATATTTTCTTCAATATGATTTCGCTTAGAAATCAAATGGTCACTTGGTAATAGTTCAGTCGGAGAAACCAAACCATGGTTTGGTAGTAACTGAGGGTATTTGAGAGTATATTGTCCAATAAGATTTCTAGGAAAGGAATTAGAATTGCTGTCTGGTGGTAGCTGGGGGTTTGTGGGGCTGTTTTCCTCAATTAGATTTCCAAAAGGAGAAATCAAATTGTGATTTGGCTGTTGCTGCTGGTTTGTGAGAATATTTCCTTCACTATGGTTTCTATTAGAATTCAAATGATCACTTGATAGTAGATCAGTTGGAGAAATCAAATTGGCATTTGGTATTACCCGAGGGAATGTGGGAGTACTTTGTTCAATATGATTTCCTGGACAAGAAATCAAATTGTGATTTGGTAGTTGCTGCTGAGAGTTAGTGGGAGTATTTTCTTCACTAAGACAAGAAACCAGTTGTTGTCTCGATTCACCACCATCAGAAGTAGAAATACCATGCTTGTTTTCGCATTTTCTTTCTATGCGACACAATACGAATTCTATCTGCATGAATTGAAGGCACAAACAAAATAAGGTAAGCTAAATTATCAATTAATCTTCAGATTTTCATTAGCATAGCCAGTTTACTAGTCACCAAACTTCTAGGAGAAACAAAACTACCGATTCTTTCATCAAGTCATGTTAATGCTTGTTTAAGAAAGTCACAATTTCTTACATTAACACCACCCTGCCCTTAGTTTCATTGAGATTTGATCCACCAGAAGATCCTACCAATTAAAATAATAGGTGACAGAGACACATATCCTTAGTGCATATCGTGTCATGTCCACGTAATATAGACCACCAAAAAGAAGTAGCAGTTTTAATACTAATCCAATCAATATTCTAGCATGCTTCACCAAACAATCACTTCAATCATCAAGAGGAGCACCATATAGATTAAACTACAGTTGTTGTAAGATTGACAAAACATGCAGTTCGAGGTCACATCCCAAACATTCAACAATTCATAAAAGAAATGGTCAAAGTTGATGTGAGCGACAAGAACAGAGCTCATACCTTGTAACTGGGATCGTCGTTCACATGGTACTCATGCATAACCCAGCCAATCTTAGCTTTCTTGGAAGCAGGACCATGATATTTGAAAGTCAAAATCTTTTTGGTACCAGAAAGGCCGTTTCTGGTTTTGATCTTGGAACCTCTACCAGTAACTTTCCAGTACCCTGCATTTGTTCTTCTGTGGGCACGTGTACTCTTCTTGTATTTGTAATAAGGTTTACAGAAAAAGTAACAAACTCGATCCTCGGACTCAGTTTTTGATGCCCCTGCGTTACAAAAGTAATACATGGTGCCTGCCAGTTAGTTTAGTTTCGCTGGCAAAACCATTCTAACTTTAGTGGTTCAAGAGTTCGAGTGAGGGTAAGAAGAATAAAAATACCATTACGTACCTGCCAAGTCCCAAGGCTCAAGGCTGCAGATATCATCAATATCCTTGATAGTGTGATGCGAGAAATGGGGGTTAAGCCTCTTCTTCTCGAGAAGACAGAAGATTTGTTCATTGGATGGCTGGAATCTGAACCCCATGAGACTCTCCATTTCAGATTTTAGTTGAGAATATAAGGCAGCACAAAGGAGAATGAGAGTAGTAACTACTTCTTCAACGGTAGGAAGGGATCTGAAACCTCCATGACTCTCCATTACTAAGAATTCTGATTCAAAACAGCTACAGCTATACTGGTATTTCTCTCTGGTTTGATGGGAAGAATTTGCTCGGTGAGAGAGCGATTGTGTGATCACTTCTTTTATACACCAAGAAAGTGAAAGCGTTAACGCCGCTCTCTCGCGAGTCACGACGCGTTGTGCTACAGTGAGCCAGACCGCTTTTTCTCCAACGCCGTTAGATTATTGATTATTGAGTGAGCGAGTACAGTCTACAGAGTCATATATTTGAAGGTCGATGAATTAACAAAGTGACAAAAATAATATGGAAAAGTTAAAAAGGTGTCTGCTCGTTACCCAAGTTTGAGAATTTTGGGGCCCCACGGTCACCCTCTCATTGGTTCAGCAGCAGCATCCTCTTTATATTACATTATGCATGTGCCCTTTTCTTTTCTGTCGCCAGTCAACTGCCTTCACATCGAATTGAAAATGTGAAACAACTTCTAGTGTGAGGTTACCTGACTAAGGGAAGTCTAGAATGTTCTGCTACTTTGAATCTCTGTCTTGCACTCTCAACTTTTGTTGAGATAACAAGTCCACTATTAGCCAACGAGCTAGTGTCATGGAATTGAAAATGTGAAACAACTTCTAGTGTGAGGTTACCCGACTGAGGGAAGTCTAGAATCTTCTGCTACTTTGAATCTCTTTCTCTTGTACTCTTCAACTCTGTTAAGATAACAATTCCGCTGTTAGCCAATGAGCTAGTGTCTAATTATATCTGTTTTTCTTGAATTTTATGTAAGTATATTGTAATTCTATTTTAAATTGTCATTGAGCCAATGTCCTAAAGTGATTATTCCATGAAAGTACCTCAGTAAACGTCATTATTGCAAGACTATAGAGTATCTCCTTCTTTGATCAATCGTGGAAAATAAACTGGCTTGGATTGGATAATGGATAGTCTCAAGACTAAAGGTGCGATTCTAGTATCTTTAAGCTTCTGAAAAAGTATGAAATCTTTCCGAATTACGAATAGTGAAGAAAGTATGCATTTCTTGCCATCTACGTTAGTGTTTGATCT
This sequence comes from Citrus x clementina, assembly GCF_000493195.1. Classification (NCBI taxonomy): domain Eukaryota; kingdom Viridiplantae; phylum Streptophyta; class Magnoliopsida; order Sapindales; family Rutaceae; genus Citrus; species Citrus x clementina. The sequence goes on along the minus strand of NW_006262339.1, from coordinate 2,588,514 downwards.
TGAGTGAGTGAGTGGTTACTGTGCGAATAGTAAACTCTTCACGGCCTAGCGCAAGTCAAATGATCTGAAAAATATATTCACATAAACAGTTGAGTTGATGGTGATATGGTTCAAAGATCACAAAATGAACTCATCACTATTCATGGAGGGAAGAGGATCCATTTGCGTAGCCCCACGGAACAAGGCCAATCACATATAGAAATAACTATTTTCTTGCATAACAGAGCTAGGAATGCTTCTGACGTGCGTGAAGTGTTATCACAAAATTACAATTTCAACATTCCCCTACACAATTTTAATTGTTGGTTACAAATACGAATGAGGTAATATTCTCCATTTGCTAGTCCAGATTCGAGTAAAGAGGGTGTTCGTCATGGACAGGCCATTGTGAGTTCACATCATTTTGCTGCTCACGTTTACATTGAAAATTCAGTACATCAGTCATTGCTGAAGCCATCAGAATAGGGGGCCGATCTTTGTTCTGGATTAATTGGCAACTAAAGTGCGGAGAAAGAGTTGTAATTCAGTCCACTACAGTAGTAGAGAGCATCAAATTGTGCAAACACCAGAGGCTTCCCCTGAGAACGACATAGGAATAACTGTCAGTTCTATAAATGTTTATCATGCATGATGTAAAACTAAATATCTGGAATGTTTATAAAGCATGACTGCTCTCACCCCTGAAAATTTTTGTTCTGCAACTTGATCTCTGATTTTAGAAATCAAATAATGACTTGGTAATTGTTAAGATTCTACCTGAAATAAGAATAACAGAAACAAGCATTAGTTAGAGATATATTTATAGTGCATTAAAGATATTATGCACGCTTTTTCTTACCGATGGAAAAGTATTTTCTGCAACATAATTTCTAGAGTGCTAAGACAAATGGTGATTTGGTAGTAGTCGAGGTTCTTCCTGAAATTATAGCCAATTAGCCATAGTCAAAGTAGCATTAGTCCCAAATATGTTTCTCATGCACTACGTTTGCAACTAGATAATTGGTAAACACACACGAGTCATGTTCTTTGTCACCCTCAGAAGAATATTTTCTGCTACATGATTTCTGTTATCAGAAGTGATTTTGGTAGAAAAGACCATGCAACCTTAAGCAAAGACCATGGACAATGCATTATTAACTCAGGATATGTTTATCATACAATACATATGTAAGTTGAAATCAAAAAGTGTCAGTAAGTCATCATTTTTCTCACCCCTGGAAAAATATTTTCTGCAGCATGATTTCCAGAATCAAATGCCAAATGGTGACCCGGTAATTGTCGCAATTCTTCCCGAAATAACAACCAATAGACAACATTGGTTCTGAGTACGTCTCTCCTGCATTGCATGCACAAGTTGATATAAAAAAGCTGTCCATAAGGCATGTTCTTGTTGGTGGTTGAAATTGTGGGGAATGGCAAATGTAGACAAATACAACAATAATGGTGGAACTTTATTGTGAAAAGTAATGTATTTACAACTACCTCTGTATGTAGAAAGAAAAATAATAGTAATAAATAAACTACAGAAAAATTTGTGAACTTCAAAGCACGTTACAAATATCACTTTCCTTATGACGTTATTTGCCCCCACCAATTGAGTTCTGCATATGGGTTAAGCAAATACGCCTCCATGATATAATTAAGCACTTGTTAGTTTGCTTGCATTGTGCATCAATGAAAATAAATCAAAATACTCTTGAATGTTGCAAGCCTGCCAAGAAATAATATATTGTTCATGCAGAAAACAATATATTGGATTTTTAATGCACAAAAGAAATGGATGTTTTGTGTTGAAATTCGTTCTAGAAAGGAAGACTAAGAAAAGAGTGGTGTAGGATCATTAATTTCATATCTAAATGGCTTAAACATGACTCCTATTTATAGATATATTTGTGCCCCCTCATTTGGGTTGTCAACTTTCATGATACCCCTTCATTCATGGCCATTGGATCTATATTTTATTTTAATCAATGGTCCAAATTGAACCATCACTCTTTCAAATGAAATGTCACCATTAAATGATGCATCTCTAAGTGAAATGTTGCCATGAAAAGTTATATCATTTAGTAAAAAGATATATTCTCTATAAGACATAATTAAATGGACATGTCCTTACAACAAGACATCATTTAATTAAACACGTCTTTAGTGAAAGGCACATTTTCTATAAGGCGCAATTAATAGGACATGTCTTTACCATAAGACATCATTTATTTTGAAAATTTTCCAACAGTTCTTTCTCACCGTTGCAAAAATAATTTTTACAACATGATTTCTATAATTGAAAGTCATATTATGACCTATTAATTGTTCATGTTCTCCCTGAAGTAAAGATCTGCAAATAAGAAGCATTAATCTTGGATTTATTCCTTATGAACTGATGACATTGATCTTGAATTAGACCATTAGTCTCCCTTTTAAATTAACTTGGGGAAGTAGATTTACTCTATTATAAATAGAGAGGTCATGTTATTATTTTTATAACTTTAAGTATTCAATAAAAAATCTTTGGAATTATCTATCAAAATCTTTGTTGTAGAGTTATTTGGATTAAAGTATTATATAATCTCGTTTAAGGGTTATTAAAAATCTCATTTGAGTTATTTGGATTAGAACTAGATAGAATCACACTTCGATAAGAGTGTAACCTAAATAAGTTGGCTTGGTTTGGTACTAGAATGATGTCTAATGTTCATTTATCCTATCAATTCTGCTTCCGCTATCCTGCTCCGTCACTCTCTCTTACAATCTTGCTACAAGAAATCTAGATTCTAGAATCTTCTGCTTCTTTGATTATACTTCTTATTACATTTTCACCAACGAATTCCTGAATGGAAGTGACTTTAAACATATGTGAAATAGACAGTCATCTAACGTCGCATATATTAAGAAGATCTCATTGTGGTCACATAGACACAATATATTAGGAAGATTTTCTTTTTCATTTTTATATTTCCTTGATATAATTAAATTAATAGATTTTTTTAAATTACTTATAATTTTAAGATCTCTATTTAATTAATAATTATCCTGATGAAGAGTTTTTATACAAATTCTATATTTAATAACCTTAATGTTAAAGAACTACGATTAATAATATTGTCTAATTGTTAATTCATTATTAATTTTTCTAAAAAAATTAAATTCTGCATTTGTTAAAAAAAAATTATTATTATAAATTTTCTTGCTCTCCATTGTGTGAAGAAAATTATTACATTTGTTGGCTCACTTTTGAATTTTTTTTAAAAGATACTTTTCTTGAAATAATAATTCCAAAGCAAGTAAGAAAGATATCTTCTTAACTACTTTTCTTTTTGAAATCTTTACTACTTGTTGATTATTGATATTCAAGATATAGTTAAAACTTGATTGAATTTTAAGTTCTTTTATTTTTTAAAAATTGAAGCTAATGGATGTAAGGAAGCATTATATGTATAAAAAAAATGGCCTAAGGAACTTAGTACCCTAGAACCGACCCTCCATGTAATAATTAATTTTATATTTCATTCATAACATTTTCCAACTTTTATAACCTCTTATCTTTTCATCCGGAGGGAGCCAAAAATTTTATTTAGAGTTGGCAAATTTGAATAACTTAACATATTCATTTTTTTTACTTTTTTCTAAATGTGGTTTTAGGGAATATGAAATAAATTACCGGGAAGTGTTTCGTATCAAAGAAATGAAAATAAAAGTTACTGGGAAGTAGAAACTATAAAATTCTTTTTAATATTATTTTTTTTTGAAAGAAGTACAGAGCAAAGGCTTTAACTGATCAAGATATATAGTGTTTATGAATCATGAATACAAAAGCTTAATTATACGTTCATCGAGATTAAGAGAGTTTTTTAGTTCAGGTAAGACCATTTGTCCTGCTTGCCCTTAACTATCTCCGTCTCCGCTTTTCATGAGCTCCCTTTACAAAAGTTTGCAACAAGGTTTATATGCTTTATTACAAGCATATTATAATTGAGGTCATACAATTATTAGGTGAGAATGTGGCACATGAATTTTGTTTTAAAATAACTGATCATTCATCATTTTTTCAACCTACATACACATTAATGAATGTGATTGACTTATTGTATAGATGATATAATACCTTCACATATATGGAAGAATTTCTTAATTATTTAAAAAAAATACCATGGTAAATATTAAAATAACTTTTTCTAATGCATCTATCCGAAATGAGTTAATTCATTATTTCATTATTTGAAATTCCTATATAACAATACAATCATGTTCACGCACGTGTATATTTATGAGAAAATCCCAAAAAACAAGTGTGTTGTTACCTTGAAATGAAATGGAAATAGCATTAAATGGTTGTTGTAGTACCATTGATGTACAAAAAATTTCTACCCCGTATTTGAAATGCAATATCTAGTAAAATAATCAATGTGTTCTCTTTTCTTAGGTGTAATTTGCTCAGATTGGATAGTTCAGATGTAATACCCGTTGTTTTTATTATTTATTTATTTATTAAATACCCTATTTTAAAAATGTTTCCTTAATGGTTAAGTGTTTTTAAAAGGTTTGGCTTATAAAGAAAAGAATACAGCAGCTGCATCAGAGTGAATTCATATTTTTGAATAAGAAAAAGAGAAGATTTTGATTGTATTCCTATTCTCCATTGCAGGAGTTCTTGAGTTTGGATTTTGTTTTGAAGGCCAAGAGTGAGCTCGTGTGATTGGGGTTATTGTTGATTGCATTAGATCGAGATAAGTAAATTCATGCATAATGTTTATTATAAATATATATGTAAATATTTATGAATAGAATAATATTCTTCAAATGGATTGGCAAGTTATGGATTTGAAGCTATTTTAAAATGTTTTTCTTAAATTAGTTTTAAATAAATACTTGTTTTTCTATAAAAATTTTTCCTTAAAACTATTTGTAAAAGCTTTGCCAATTCAATGTCCAATAAGCATTTTATCGAAATATTATTAAATAATTGATATTGAAAAACTGGAATTTGTTTTAAGGTTTTGACTCATTGTCCGTAGTTACCGTTATTGAAATTATTGAACAACTAGTTGTATTGTGCGCACCTATTGACGATTATTGCGGGGTAAAGTACCCTAATTGAACTATTGGCCGGGTCACCGGGAGTACAAGTGATATATTGAATTATTGACCATGTCACCAAGGATACATGTGACACTATGTGACATGAGCAAATTGAATGAAAGAAAAGTTTTATTGATAAAAGATTGCAATTATTTATTGAAATGATTTTGACGTTATAACTTAACTGATGTTGAGTTACATATGATTATAAAATGATTACTGTTTTCTTGACTTATACTACTTCATAATAATGATTATATACTTTTTAGTATTAGTAATCTTGTACATGAGTTTGCTTACCGAGTTGACAGCTCACCCTTCGTCTCCAACATTTTGTAGATTGATTTTAGAGATGTTGGCTTTTGGTCTAGCGGAGAGGATTTGTTAGCTGAAAACTTTGGCATTTTCTAGATGAATTAATTGTAACTACTTTGACTATTGCTTAGGGCTGGATTTTATTTTAGAGGATTATTGATTTATCTATTATTTTGGAGAGTATGCTTTGTTTATGGACAATATTGACTTTATTTTGGATAAATTATAAAATTAGTGTTATAAGGTTTCATTCTAAATCACTCTTGAGTTTTCTTGGGTGAATTTGGGGTGTTACATCAGAGATTCCAGTATTCCATGTATAAAATTATGATAAACTTTCAAAAGCTAATCCTGTAATGAAAAACTTTATTTTAATGACCATTGATCTCAAGTACACATTCAAATACAGTTGAGATGACGATAGAAGAAAGCTTAATAATTCCTTAGTCGAAGATGTCATGAGCTTGACCTATTCACACCCCTATCTTCTGTTGTAAAGGTTCAATTGATAAGTAAGATCCAACAATAATATTAATAAAATAAGCAGTGCAACTGCCCCAAACCCACTATAAATGTTAACAAATAGAATTGTCAGTTAAACTATTCTTTTTAACAAAATTCTATAATAGATATCTTGATTGAGATGAGATTAGAATTATACAACCACAACAAATTTCATCCAACTCCAGCTCTTTTCTTTTATTTGTTATCAAAGCAGCGCTTTTGTCTTTTACTCATAAGTAGATTTTGTATGAGTAGTTACAACAATGAACTTCATATAGTTTATAACCATGATTGAATTTACAATCGATAAATTTGACGATCATATTGATAACTTCTATAGAGACCCTTTTCTTGTTTTAGAAAAGATTTTGAAACTTGGAGAAACAATAATCCTTGTATAGGCATTTAAATAAAAAAAAAAGCTTAGCCCCCTCTCAAAAGAGGAAGGAAAAAATAAGAAAGAAAAGAAACGAAAGAAAGAGCTTAGCCTCTATATTCTTCGCGTTAACTGGAGTCTTTCAAGAACATCTCCCTTTGATACGGTTTGATATCGAGCCTTGCAAGTTCTTCAGATTATAGAAGTTTTTCGCAAATTAGTTCAAGATAATTTGGTCTGAGGTACTTGTGACAATTGGCGAAACCAGTATTTTTGTTAAATGAGGGCTATAGTAAAAGAACTATAAAATTAAATGGATAATAACATAAAATAATAAAACTAAGGTGGCCAAAGACGAGAATATAATAAAGAAACCATAAACTTAAACGCCCTGTATAAGTGTAGCCCAAACATAAAATTGGTAAAATTTTAATTAAATCTCCTTTTTTTTTTAATCTGAATTATTGTTTCAGCTTGGCCACCCAGGCTTACATTTAGTTCCACACATTGCCATTATCTCACAACGAATAAACCGCCCCTCCCTCCTTGTACCATTCGTACGTATTTTTTTGAACAACCATTCCGTTTAACAAACTGAAGTTTTCCAGAACTTGGCCATATGCTACACATAGATACCAGATACAGGCCAAGTGGAGTATCCAATTACTACAAACATCATTTCCATTAGTACGTAACAAAGTCTCAAAGATTGCTAGCAACTAATATCAAATTATCAATAATAATAATATTTTCCTCCTAGAGGATTTCATGGTTGTTTACATATGCTACTTAAGATTACAGAGTTCTAATACAATAAAACGTGAATGGAGCATTTATCACAATATTGATAGTAGTAAATTAATAATAATACCTCTAGAGGATTTGATTGCTGTTTAAATTTGCTACTTAAAGCAATAGTCCATTTATCCATCCATCCATGTAAGCAGTGTTATTTGTGTCACTGCTATCCTCTGCAAGAGTTGAAGCTCTTCCAGCCTCAAGTGGCTCATCTAACCATGTATCGATGTAAGCAATGTTATTTGGGTCACTGCTATCCTTTGCATAAGTTGAAGCTCCTCCATCCTCAAGTGGCTCATCTAACCATGCATCAATGTAAGCAGTGTTATTTGGGTCACTGCTATCCTCTGCATAAGTTGAAGTTCCTCCATCTGACTTTGATGAGTTTAAATCGGGGGTAAGGGTTTGTCCAGTGTCTTTGCGAGAATTTTCACCCTGGAAAGCCCTTTGGGAATTGATCAGGTCATTTACCTGATCACTGTTAATTTGATAATCAGAAATATCATAATTAACAAAAGAACAGCTAGAATGCAGCACCATAGGCTGATTTAGAAGTAGTGAATCTAAATTGCTGTTTAATGGTAGCTGGGGGTTTGTGGGACTATTTTCTTTAATTTGATTTCCAAAATTAGAAATCGAATTGTGATTTGGCTGTAGATGCAGGTTTTTGAGACTATTTTCTTCACTAAGATTTTGCTTAGAAATCAAATGATCACTTGGTAGTTGTTCAATAAGATTTCCAGGAAAAGAAATCAAATTTCTATTTGGTGGTAGCCAGGGGTTTGTGGGACTAATTTGTTCAATTTGATCTCCAAAATGATAAATCAAATTTTGATGTGGCTGCAGCTGCTGGTTTGTGATAATATTTCCTTCAATATGATTTCGGTTAGAAATCAAATGGTCGCTTGGTAATAGTTCGGTCGGAGAAACCGAACCGTGGTTTGGTAGTAACTGAGGGTATTCGAGAGTATATTGTCCAATAAGATTTCTAGGAAAGGAATTAGAATTGCTATCTGGTTCAATTTGATTTCCAAAAGGAGAAATCAAATAATGATTTGGCTGTAGCTGCTGATTTGCGAGAATATGGTTCCTATTAGAATTCAAATGATCACTTGATAGTAGATCAGTTGGAGAAATCCAACTGGCATTTGGTATTACCTGAGGGAATGTGGGAGTATTTTGTTCAATATGATTTCCTGGACAAGAAATCAAATTGTGATTTGGTAGTTGCTGAGAGTAAGTGGGAGTATTTTCTTCACTAAGATTTCTAGGGTCTCGCGGTGATAGCTGAATCGGAGAAACCAATTGTTGTCTTGATTCACCTTCATCAGAAGTAGAAATACCATGCTTGTTCTCGCATTTTCTTTCTATGCGACACAATACGAATTCTTTCTGCATGAATTAAAGGCACAAACAAAATAAGGTAAGCTGTATTATCAATTAATCTTCTAGGAGAAACAAAACAACAGATTCATTCATCAAGTCATGTAAATGCTTGTTTAAGAAAGTCGCAATTTCTTACATTAACACCACCCTACCCTTAGTTTCATTGAGATTTGATCCACCAGAAGATCCTACCAATTAAAATAATAGGTAGCAGAGACACATATCCTTAATGCATATCGTGTTCGTGTCCACGTCATATAGACCACAAAAAAGAAGTAGCAGTTTTAATACTAATCCAATCAATATTCTAGCATGCTTCACCAAACAATCACTTCAATCATCAAGAGGAGCACCATATAGATTAAACTACAGTTGTTGTAAGATTGACAAAACATGCAGTTCGAGGTCACATCCCAAACATTCAACAATTCATAAAAGAAATGGTCAAAGTTGATGTGAGCGACAAGAACAGAGCTCATACCTTGTAACTGGGATCGTCGTTCACGTGGTACTCATGCATAACCCAGCCAGTCTTAGCTTTCTTAGAAGCAGGACCATGATAGTAGAAAGTCAAAATCTTTTTGATACCAGAAAGGCCGTTTCTGGTTTTGATCTTGGAACCTCTACCAGTAACTTTCCAGTACCCTGCATTTGTTCTTCTGTGGGCACGTGTACTCTCCTTGTATTTGTAATAAGGTTTATAGAAAAAGTAACAGACTTGATCCTCGGACTCAGTTTTTGATGCCCCTGCGTCACAAAAGCAATACATGGTGCCTGCCAGTTAGTTTAGTTTAGCTGGTAAAACCATTCTAACTTTAGTGGCTCAAGAGTTAGAGTGAGGGTAAGAAAAATAAAAATACCATTACGTACCTGCCAAGTCCCAAGGCTCAAGGCTGCAGATATCATCAATATCCTTGATAGTGTGATGCAAGAAACGGGGGTTAAGCCTCTTCTTCTCGAGAAGACAGATGATTTGTTCATTGGATGGCTGGAATCTGAACCCCATGAGACTCTCCATTTCAGATTTTAGTTGAGAATATAAGGCAGCACAAAGGAGAATGAGAGTTGTAACTACTTCTTCAATGGTAGGAAGGGATCTGAAACCCCCATGACTCTCCATTAATAAGAATTCTGATTCAATACAGTTACAGCTACAGTGATATTTCTCTCTGGTTTGATAGGAAGAATTTGCTCTGTGAGTAAGAGCGACTGTGTGATCATGTCGCTTCTTTTATACACCCAGAAAGTGAAAGCGTTAACACCGCTTTCTCGTGACGCGTTGTGCTACAGTGGGCCAGACCGCTTTTGTTTGAGTGAGTGACTACAATCTACAGAATCATAGACTTGAAGGTCGATCAATTAACAAAGTGATAAAAATAATATGGAAAAAGTTAAAAAGGTGTCTGCTTGTTACCCAAGTCGTTTGAGAATTTTTTGACCCCACGATCACCTGTTATTGTTTCAGCAGCATCATCCTCTTTATATTACAATATACGTGTCTCCTTTTCCTTTCTGTCACCAGTCAGCTGCCTTCACATGGAATTGAAAATGTGAAACAACTTCTAGTGTGAGGTTACCTGACTAAGGGAAGTCTAGAATGTTCTGCTACTTTGAATCTCTGTCTTGCACTCTCAACTTTGTTGATATAACAAGTCCACTATTAGCCAACGAGCTATTGTCCAATTTTATATGTGATGAGTTGTGTGTTTTTCTTGTCTACCCACACATCATTCCATTTTTTTTTTCATTTCCAAAGCCACGATTACCTTATTAGTTTTGAATTTTATACAAGTAGATTATAATTTTAATTTAAATTGTCATTGAGCCAATGTCCCCAAGTGATTATTCCATGAAAGTACCTCAGAAAACGTCACTATTGCAACAGTGTAAAGTATCTCCTTCTTTGATCGGTCGTGGAAAATCAATTGGCTTGGATTGGATAGTCTCAAGACTAAAAGGTGTGATTCCAGTATCTTTCTTTAAAGCTTCTGATAGTTACCGTATGAAAAACGTGAAATCTTTCCAAATTACGAATATTGACAAAAGTGTGCATTTCTTGCCTTCTACGTTAATGTTTGATCTTGAGTGAGTGAGTGTTTACTATGATCTGAAGAATATATGAAGAATATATGCACAATATATGAAGAATGTATGAGTGTGTAAACTCTTCACGGCCTAGCTCTAGTCAAATGATCTGAAGAATATATGCACATAAGCGGTTGAGTTGATGGTGATATGGTTCAAAGATCACAAAACGAACTCATTACTATTCATGAAGGGAAGAGGATCAATTTGCGTAGCCCCACGTGAACGAGGCCAATCACATATAGAAATAACTATTTTCTTGCATAACAGAGCTAGGAATGCATCTGACGTGCGTGAAGCGTTATCACAAAATTACAGTTTTCAACATTCCACTTCACAATTTTAATTGTTGGTTACAAATATTAATGAGGTAATATTCTCCATTTGCTAGTCCAGATTCGAGTAAAAATAAGAACCACTAATCTTGGATTTATTCCTTATATACAACATTTAGGAATTGATGACATTGATAATGGAGTATAAGATGCATTGCTGAAGCCATCAGAATAGGAGGCCGATCTTTGTTCTGGATTAATTGGCAACTAAGCAACTAAAGTGCGGAGAAAGAGTTGTAATTCAGTCCTGAAATTATAGCCAATTAGCCATAGTCAAAGTAGCATTAGTCCCAAATATGTTTCTCATGCACTACATTTGCAACTAGATAATTGATAAACACACACAAGTCATGTTCTTTGTCACCCTCAGAAGAATATTTTCTGCTACATGATTTCTGTTATCAGAAGTAATTTTGGTATAAAAGACCCTGCTACCTCAAGCAAAGACCATGGACAATGCATTATTATCTCCGGATATGTTTATCATACAATACAAATGTAAGTTGAAATCAAAAAGTGTCACTAAGTCATCATTTTTCTCACCCCTGGAAAAATATTTTCTGCAGCATGATTTCCAGAATCAGATGCCAAATGGTGACCCGGTAATTGTCGCAATTCTTCCTGAAATAACAACCAATAAACAGCATTGGTTCTGAGTACGTCTCTCCCGCATTGCATGCACAAGTTGATGTAAAAAAGCTGTCCATAAGGCATGTTCTTTCTCACCGTTGCAAAAATATTTTTTACAACATGATTTCTATAATTGAAAGTCATATTATGACCTGCTACTTGTTCATGTTCTACCTGAAGTAAAGATCTGCAAATAAGAACCACTAATCTTGGATTTATTCCTTATATACAACATTTAGGAATTGATGACATTGATAATGGAGTATAAGATGCGTCTTTTCTCACCCCTTATATACAACATTTGTTCTGGATTAATTGGCAACTAAGCAACTAAAGTGCGGAGAAAGAGTTGTAATTCAGTCCTGAAATTATAGCCAATTAGCCATAGTCAAAGTAGCATTAGTCCCAAATATGTTTCTCATGCACTACATTTGCAACTAGATAATTGATAAACACACACAAGTCATGTTCTTTGTCACCCTCAGAAGAATATTTTCTGCTACATGATTTCTGTTATCAGAAGTAATTTTGGTATAAAAGACCCTGCTACCTCAAGCAAAGACCATGGACAATGCATTATTATCTCCGGATATGTTTATCATACAATACAAATGTAAGTTGAAATCAAAAAGTGTCACTAAGTCATCATTTTTCTCACCCCTGGAAAAATATTTTCTGCAGCATGATTTCCAGAATCAGATGCCAAATGGTGACCCGGTAATTGTCGCAATTCTTCCTGAAATAACAACCAATAAACAGCATTGGTTCTGAGTACGTCTCTCCCGCATTGCATGCACAAGTTGATGTAAAAAAGCTGTCCATAAGGTATGTTCTTTCTCACCGTTGCAAAAATATTTTTTACAACATGATTTCTATAATTGAAAGTCATATTATGACCTGCTACTTGTTCATGTTCTACCTGAAGTAAAGATCTGCAAATAAGAACCACTAATCTTGGATTTATTCCTTATATACAACATTTAGGAATTGATGACATTAATAATGGAGTATAAGATGCGTCTTTTCTCACCCCTTGAACAGTATTTTCTGCAATATGATTTTCACAATCAAAAGGCAAATTGTGATTTGGTAGTTGTTGAGGTTCTACCTAAAATAAAATGTCAAGAGTATTAATTTTTTAGCAAAAGTGTCGTACTCAACATGGATAACTTGATATTGAAACTGCCGCTAAGGCATGAGCTTTCTCACCCTCGAAAAGCTATTTTCTGCAACATGATTTCTGAAGTTGTAAGTCATATGATGAATTGGTAGTTGCTGAGTTTGTACCTGAAGTTAAATCCACAGAAAAAAGAACCCTTTATTCAAAACATGTTTTTGACACCGTCTGCTAGAATCAAATGTCCACTCTTATTAGTCAAGCCAAAACACAAGTTCGGGAAAATAGAGCAAGCTCTGTCATGGGATTTCAGAGTCTAAACTAGGGCCGTTAGGTTTTTTTATACCTATGAAGGATGAGGAATTTCGGACCTTTACAAGTAATAATGGCATATTTTCAAAGGAAAAGAAATCATTCATGTATAAAACTGAATTGTTAAAAACTTGTTCTCCTCAGCATGATTTCTAAATTTGATGTCAAATGGCTACTTGATTGACCAACATCACAGGTGGAAACAAAGCCTGCAACTTCCTAGAGTTTACAGAAAGGAAAATGTACAACAATTTTAAAAAATTAATCACAAGGTGAATGCCAAAATCAAGAAAAATAAACAAGAAATGGGAAAAGGACCGTTGTACTCAGAATGAAACTCAAGCATGAACCATTCAACCTTAGAAGCATGACCATGCTCGCAAAAAGACCATGAACTCTGTAAATTGTTGAAGAGTGATGGCTAAATGATGGTACTTACAGAATAATTGTCAGAGGGTCGAAGTAGTATTCATCAACCTTGTAAATTGTTTGGACAGAGAAATCAGGGTCAAGTCCCTTCTCGTTTAGAAGATTGATGATTTCTTCACCTGCTGGATGGAATCTGAAACTCAGAAGATAGCCCATTCCTGATTTAAAGTGCTAGATGCCTGGCTAAGCTTAGCTATCTGTGTGTTTCCATGGGAAAATACTTGCTGGGAGACGAGAGATGTGAGGGTTATCATTTATTTATAATTATACACACTAGGTCGATGTCTGGTCCTGGACCAGAGAGATGCAACCGCATGAGAAATTTGAATTTTGATTTGACGGGAGAGCCGTTAGACAACGATGGGATGTTAATGATCGTTAATATCAAGGAGAAGTTGATGATGTGTCAAGATATTTCTGCTTTCAATTCCACTAGAGATAGAGAGCGGCTCCTTCTTCCAGAAGTGGTTGGGTTGAGTTGGAAGATAAAGACACGTGTCCCATCCCTTTCTAATTTATTTGTGTCTCAAAGATGTCTCCTTTCACAAGTAGTCAATGATTCACGTGGCTTAACCCTTTTCTTTACCAGTTAGATTGTGCAATCGAAAGTGGAATTTTAACCTTT
>NW_006262339.1:2572835-2574426 GCF_000493195.1 Citrus x clementina | reverse complement strand
ACTCACTAAGTGCAGATTCTGTATGTAACAGCTGAGTCCACATTGGCCTTGCTTCAGCTGAGTTTGGGTTGCTTTTCCTCTCTCCTGCAACGCGTGGAAGCACCCCATTTGCTGTGTTACATACAGAGTCTGTAACATAGCAAGCTCCCTGTATAAATATAAAGTGTTAAACTTCTGTCCAACCTCCTTCAAGTGTCTTGATTCTATTTTATTGTCGCTAGGATTGTAGTTCAGTGATACTCGCTAGTGACGGAGCATATAGGAACCAGTCGTAGCAATTGCGGTTATTGACCACCCCCCCCCCACCAAAAAAAATAATAGTTAATTTTTAGAATATTTTGTACTTTAAATAAATTAGGAGGAAATTACTTTTTCATCATCAAAGTTTCTTTAAATGAGTGGATTAGATACAAAATTAAATGAAATTTTATTTAAACAAAGTCCAAATTCTTTTAAGTAAATTAATGTGCCCCACTACTTCATAGGTCTGGCACTGCCGTAGGTGCTCACGCCCTCGAAATAGTCTGAGTTCGCCTTGGGGCCCGATTTCATTTCTTATATTAAAATTTTGAAATGGGAATTTGGGATAGATACCTTCCCAAGTAGTATTGGAATGGGCGAATGTTTCACCTAAGGATGTAAAATTCACACGTCAACACAGCATGACATTTCCATTTTCTTCCCATTTTAGAATACAAAAGAAGCTACTACAGATCGGACCTATAAACTCACATGAACCCAGCATCATAAAAACTTCGATCAAAAGAATGACAAGAACAATGGCTTCGTCTTGTCTCTCCTTTGACTAAAAACAATAACTCAGTTTTTGTAAGAGACATCTACAAAAACACAACATTAAAGAATAAAATTCACCAGTGGAATCCATGGCAATCACAAAAAATAGTCGGGAGTCCTGCGTGTGGTGTCAGGCTCAATTTGACGAGGCGCCGGGTCAAATTGAAGAAAATTCTGCTCCATATTCTCCCCAATCTCAAGAATTGCAGCCATATTTCCACACCGGTAGCAGTAATTTGGTGCACTGAACACTGTCACCACATTCTTGTCCTACACGAATTATGGTAAGCAAACAAATGAATAAAATCTCTAGAAATAACAAATCAAAACTAATTCTACTTTCATTAATAATTGTCATACTTGGCACCAATTGTATCCGTCCATTACGAGCTGGTGAGCTCTAGAAATAAGAGTCAGCCCATTAGTATGGTTGAACTGTGAAGCTATATCCTGCCCAAATGTGTACCCAGCACCCCGAGGAGATATTCCCCATCCACATCGATCGTCGGGATCAGACCATAAGAGATCACACATCGGGCCCTCATGAGGAACCTACTTTCATGTAACAAAAAAAAAATATCAACAAGAATTGAGGAGGTTGGAAAAGCATTTTGATTGAGATGAAATGTAAATCATGCAGTAATGATTCATATGACAAGAAGTGCTTGTGTTTCTAGTTAACATTGGAACATGTGGGAACCAAATGGAATGAATGTAACGGGCTGTCAGGGAAATAGGAAGGGATAAATTTGCAACCAATCAAGGTAAAATGGTGGACTACCTCCTGTATACGGTC
>NW_006262339.1:2542843-2570778 GCF_000493195.1 Citrus x clementina | reverse complement strand
AGCACGTATATTATCTAATGTATCCAAAGATGGGGAAAGTCCTCCGTGCAAGCAGAAAACCTGCAAAAAGATTTACAGATGATATTTGTCAGCCACAATACAAGGATTTAAACAGAGAATTTCTGTTTAATAAAATTCAAACCTGACTCTCAATTAGAGCTGTAAGTGGCAGATAATCAAAAAGGTCAGTGAAATGCTTCCAGACATTAGCATTTCCATATTTTCTCAAACATTCATCATAAAATCCATACCTGAAAAATGAAACCATCAAGTTATTTTGACATAAGCCTAGACTGCTGGACCAAAATGACCGAACATAGAACACCCAACACCCAAATTACCCACAATTTTTTAAAGTAATTTAGTTAAATAACCACTTTGGAACACAGGGAAATTCTCTGTATCTCTTCACTAAACTCGCACTAATTTGACTAGAATTGCTTAACAAAATAAGAGAACAATTCGGCTAGCACCCCTTTATGTTAAAACTAAATGAAATATGAACAGGAGTACATGCTGGACATCAAAAGTGCAGAGACATCTTTTTGTTGATGATCAATGAAACAGTGATTGCTACTTTTCAATGGATTGAATTTGAACAACTATATTCTTACACTTGAGTTATCTGACGACTCTCATGATTTCCCCTCAGAATTGTTATTCTATCTCTATAACGTACTTTCAGAGCAACTAAAAGAGTGACGGTCTCTACTGAGTAGTATCCACGATCTGCATAATATCACAACACAACAATCAATGACAATCTGATAAAAGAAGATGTATGGACAAAGTCTGTAGCTAAAGTTGAAAGAAATAAAAAGTAAAACCACTGACAACCTTAATCAGATACACTAGGAAACCTTGGTTACAACTTTCAAGCATGAGATTAATTATATCATTGATGTCGTAGTTGATTTTATTTAGATATCATCTCCAACAACAATTAACTCTACCTCCAACTTAAAATCACTTTTATCCTATAGTAAATTGGCTTTCATATCCACTTCTTCCACTTTTTGAGCTAACTTATCAAAATCATCCAAATACCAGTACTTTCTTCTTTTGCTTACATCACCAGTGCTTTGATCCTCAGCATCGTTGCACATCAACTTCTAAAAGTCAAAGGTTCAGCAAGAAACGGAGTCACCACTTGGATAGAAAGTCTAAAAGTTAATATATCATAACAAGAGAAACAGAATGTGCTGCAAAAGTCATTTGAATATGGATCAAGGCTGAAACTGCTAATCCAATAACAAATGTGGAAACTATATCTTTCAGGTGTAGGAATACTATAATATGTTTAACAAATGCATATTACATTTGAAAGATGCGTAGCTTATATAAGCCTGTTACAAGTCCTAAGTTACTTGAAATTGCTTTGTCAATTAAATCGCTATATATCTACATTATCAGTGTTCTATCCATGGTTATCTTGATAAAACAACTCTTAGAAAAACATGCTAGTTGCTAGAGAAAGTATCTTCCCTCTAGCACATAGTTTATTTATTGTCAAATCAAGTTGCATATTGATCCATGAAAAGCACCACTCCATTTCTGTTAGTCACACATACTCATTGAAACCAGCAGCTCCAACTAATGTTTACACCCCCATGGACTTCCCTGAGGACAAAATACTGGCCTAAAGCTTAGCTTCGTTCAAAACAGGTTAGGTTAACTTCATATAAAATATATGCATATCCTGTAACTTTAATTTAGATAATTTAGATAAAGTAATCGAGGCAATGCGATAAACACACTCTCTAAACTACCCATCATGCAAATTTGTATTGGGGGAAAATCATAATAAAATTCATAATCATATCTAGACATTGCAAATATCTCCATAATATCACAACACGATAAGAAAACCTTGACAGAAACTCAAAAATTGGAAAGTAAAAAACCTACTAACTATAGTCAAATAAATTCACCACAGGAACTGACCAACATAGTCGCCCATGAAGAGATAATTGGTATCAGGAGCGTTGCCACCTATGCGAAAAAGCTCGACGAGATCGTGAAACTGTCCGTGAATGTCGCCGCAGACGGTGACCGGGCATTTGACGGGTTGCACGTTCCATTCCTCCACAAGAATAGCTCTCGCTTGCTCGCACAAAATCTTTACCTCCTGTTCCGGCAACGGCTTGCACTGCATCAAGTGCTCGATCTGACGGTCCAGATCGGCCTGCGACGGCATCGTTTGAGATTTCGTTCGACGCCTTTAGATATGATTCTGTGATCGGACAGTGAAGCGTGAGCACGGGCAATGAGGGCTGGATGAAGGTTCAGGTCATCGTAGATTTGCGATTAGGGTTAGGGTTTGAAGAGAGATACAAGGTAGTGGATTTGCCTTGGCCCTCGAACTCAGTTGTAATGCTATTGTTGGTTTGCAGCTGAGCATTATTATTTTGTTATCAGGAATTCAGAAGCAAGATTTTAAAGTATGGTCCCTGCAATGTTATCTATTTATTATTTTTTTCATACTTTTATAAATTCATAAATTTGGCCAAATGGAATATGGACTTTTTCCCATCTTTTATCTTTAAATATTACGTATCTTGGGGTTTTATTATGAATATTTTTATTGCTACATATTTTTACATTATAGTGTAACAATAACATAAAGAAAGGAAATATGTTCACACACATGCAGGAGATGCTCGAACAGTATTCTAGACCTCAAGAATAAGGTGAAAAAAAATCTCTCCTCAAATATTAATGAAATAAAAAAATATTATGTAATTAAAATAAAGGATATTTAAATTATAAATAATTATTTATTTATAAATCATATATACAGTGATGCCATCAATGATATCATTTTCTTTTTAAGGAAAAATAATACAATCTTTAATATGCTTCAATAAACCCTTTTTTAGGAAATAAACACAACCCTTCATTTTATTTTATTTTTTTTCTTTGCTTGGGTGGCGAACACAAAACCAAAGTCTTCAGGGATGCAAATGCATTAATGAAAAAATAATTAAAAGAAAAGAGGAAAAAAAAAGAATGGGCTAAGACAGCCAGAGGAGAGAGGTTGGCTTTTGCTGACGACCCAAAGGGCAATGCGCACACAAAACCAACAAAGTCACTCCTCTCCACCTACCTTGCTGGTTGCTATTTTGTGGGCACGATGAGCCAGAGCAACGACAGCAGCAACCCTGAAGAAAAAGAACATGATCTGGAGTCCATTTTCCAGCAAAAACGGATCCTTCGATCCCAAGTCCGAAAGACCCTCAAGTTCATGGACCCCTCGCTAAGATCCCATGAAGGTCAGCACCTTCTTTCACTTCGATCTCATCTTATTATTATATTCTTATATTTGATGTTAGTTGAAGACATACTGCACTCTTTGTAATTTTATTTTGGTTCCAGACAATGCAATTCAGAAAATTGTTTTAGAAGCCCCGTGGTTTAAATCTAGTCAGAGACTATGTGCCTATATAAGTTGCTCTGCTTTGAGAGAAGTTGATACATCAAAGTTGTTGTCTCAAATTCTGCAAATTCCAAACGCAGGTGCGTTCTGTATCCTGTATTGGGTATTTGTCTTTGAGATCCTATGTGGTGATGATTGATGAAATGGGGCGGCCGTAACCAATTTGTATGTTTTCTGTCTGGTGATTCTTATAAATTATAATATTGCTGTATCTGTATTTAGATGGTGATACAAAGACAAGGAAGAAGCTCTATGTGCCACGTGTGGAGGACAAGAATAGTCACATGCGCATGTTCCACATCTCAAGTATTGATGATCTAATTGCAAACTCGATGAATATTTTAGAACCAGCTCCAGTAGATGCTGATGGAAATGAACGAGAAGATGGTATATTGTTGTTCATTATGTTATGAATTTGTGCTTATTTTGTATTATACAAACACACACAAAAGAAGTCGAAAAGGAAATGGATTTGGCATATATAGGATATCAACATATTATTTCTGCAATGAAAAACTTACAATTCCATGATAAGGGACCATTTTTGTGAAACTTCCACAACTTTGTGTTGAAGCTCTCTCATGAAAAATATACTTAAGCTATTGTAATATATACTAGCAGGAAAACACATTTTTCTCTCTTTGGCTTTAAATTGTTGTGAATTTTAAATATCTCTCTTGTTGCAGTAATGCAGGCAAATGAGCCAGTGGATTTATTTCTCCTACCTGGTATACTTGTCAATTTTCCTCTTTTTAATTTCTCATGTAGAGTATAGAAATGAAAAGTCCATTGTATTCATCAGATACTTTTTGCCAGGACTTGCATTTGACAGGTCTGGGAGACGCTTGGGCCGTGGTGGAGGGTAAGGCTCGTGCTTCTCTTGGCCTAGTGAAAATTATTTAATCTCTGTGGTACTGCAATTTGAGTTATGGAAAAACCACACATGCACTCACAAATCAAGAATATCCATGGAAGCAAGCACATTTTTTTTTTTTTAATGAACCTTTAACTCAAGCTTTTGTCCACAAGCTGGATTCCATCTGACCCTTTTGTAGCTGCTTGTTCCCAGAATTCCAACAATAAGGCCAAGCTAAGGATTCTTAGGACTAGATTTCTCAATTTTGAAATATGAAAGCTCTCGTCACTACAATTCTTGATTTTTGATTCTTTTCCCCCTCAAAATACTAGTACTACTAGGTTAGTGGTAACGATTGTAGCTTTCTTGTTCTGTCTCGTTGGTTTAATGCCCAAGAAACACTTTTATTTCACTTTCCCCTGTTTCTTCTGTAGCTTTCATTTTAAATTCTTAAATTTATGTGGATTCTTGTATCTTGGTATAACTTTTTGTTAATGTATGTGATGAAAAAACTCTGAAGTTATTATGATACATTCCTGAAGAAGTACCAAGAGCTTGCAAAGGAAAGAAATTGGAGGCAACCCCTCTTTGGTATGGATAACTTCTGTTTCACTTTTCCTCTGTGCAATATGAATAGGAAGCTCTAGGTTCTTATAAACTGATTATATTGTTTCTTAATTTGATTTAAAGAAGCAGATTTGGTCATTTCTCTATTTTCACCTTGGTTTTGCAGTTGCTCTGTCATATTCTTTGCAGATCATGGATGAAGGAATCATATCAGCTACTCCAAAGGACATGCCAGTTGATGCTCTTGTATCCCCGTCTGGTGTAATTCCCATTAGTGCCGCTGCCTTAGACAGGTGCGCTTAGCGATTCTCCTAATTTGTTCTGTATGTGAGTTTTAATTCTATTTTCTTCTTCTAAACTATTTTTTCTTGTCTTCTACTTGTTAAGAATGATTCCATTTTCATCTCAAATAACTAATTAAACAAACTACAGGATGCAATTTTGATGCTGGATTTCAACCAAACGTAAATGCTTTATTCAACGTCAACAATCATCACGACATTTCAAACTGCTTGGCTTTGAGCTGTCAAGAGGATTACATGGATTCTTAAATGCTTGACGTGCAAGGCTTTTGGTATCGAAGGAATGGAAATATAGAATGAAGGCTTTGATATGCCATTGTTGATAGGCCATGGCTGACCCGAGTATCTACTGATCATAAACTTTGGCATTTAAGAATGGATTCCTGATATTTGTATTTTGTTAAATGGAATTTACACGTTTTGAGATGTTACATTGATGATTGCAAAACGATGAATTGATGCCAAATTGTTTTAAATTTACAAAATGTTCGGAATATATTTGTACTTCTCAATAAATTCACTTCTCTAATCTCTCAAAGATAAGAAAATCATTCTCTCTTTATTTTTTAACTAGTGATTGATTGATGGTTCAGTCTGATGGGTTCATACGTTATACCTAATTTAGGTATCATGAAGTGGAGACATCAAATAATTTTCTGATATGCGGCTACCCAACATACCCACGCTTGGGGTGGTGCTTAGCGGTGTTCAGAATCCAATCTGATCCGCTTAATCCGTCTAATTCGTAAAAATTCGATCTGTGGATTGGTGGATTTGATTGGATTTGATTGAAAATCTAAAAATCCGTAGTCGGTGGATTAGATATGAATTTACTTCTATAAATCCGTAAAAATCCGCGAATCTTAAAAAAAATAAAAAAATTAAACTTGTAAATATGGTATTGTACTTATTAATAAATAAATAAGTTAAAATATAGTTACATTAACACCATATTATATCTTATCTGATAATAATATAAAATAAAAAATAATTAAATAAAAAATATAGCTTCCTAAATAGTTAATTTTCATGTACTGATCTAAACAAATGAGTTTTTTTTTTGTTATATTTTGAAACTTTGAATTTATTTTCTACCTTTATTTAAACAATTATTTTATTTAAATCTTATTTAATTTTAAATTTAATCGATAGTAAAACTATTTTTATATTAAATTTTTTTATTTAATTAGTTCGTTGATAGGACATGATTAAAAAATTTTAACCCGCAAATCAATTCGTAAAATGGTGGATTGGATATGGATTAGGTCAAATCTGAATCTGATCCGCAAACATTCAGATTGGATTTGAATTGAATTTCACCAATTCGTGGATTACATTGGATTAAAAATTTATAATCCACAAAATCATGGATCGCATATGGATTGATGTCCAATCCGAAAAATCCAATCCGCAAATGCCCTTAGTGATGCTTGGCTGCTTGCGATTAACACTTTCTTTCTTAAGGAGAATATGTTTTCACCTATTTACTACCTGCACTTTTTTCAAAACCAGGTTACGGCGTTTTGATACGGATCATCTTAGTATTGAATGCATTGAAAACAAAATTATGAATTAGAGAATATAATGAAAATTATAGAGCCAAGGTTAATTTACATTATCATGTACCAAACATTATGCTAATAAGGGTCGTTGAATTCGAATAATAAAATCGGATGGATGGAAATGAAATGAGCAATTTAATATTATGAAACAGGCCAAATAGAAGTTAATTTTCTTTCTTCTCTTTCTTTGATTGCCTTTGCTACCAAGTAGCCGTCACCTTCTCTTGTAATTTTTTTGTTTTTTCCTTTGCTTCCTTAATCACAAATTTTAATTTGGTAATAAACTTAAAGAAAGAAAAGAAAAAGAGACAAAATTAAGAAGAAATTGGGCAAGACTAAATTTTTCTAGGTTTTCAAAATTCCATACTGTTATGTCTAATGATTTATTTATTTTTTCAGGTAGCAAAAAAAAAAAAAAAGGTCATTCGTCATACTCATAAAAATGAATTTTCGTAATAAATCATTAAAAAAATGATGGCCGATCCGATCACCCCATCTATGACCATCGCACTAACAAAATCAAAGTATGTGATGAAGGAAAGAAAGAAAGAAAGAAATAAATAAGAAGAAGAAGGCAAGAAGCTGTGCCTCGTGGAATTTCCAAACTACTCCTAATATTTTTTTTTAAGTTTTATCTAGATTTTCAATAAACTTTGGAATGTAACATATGACATAACCACCAGTGGAATTATTTTAACTTAATTTAAATTGTCCTAACCCATTTTGAAATAATTTTTTATGCGACATAAAATATTTCACCAAGTATAGTTAGTCAATATTGATAGGGAGTAGGGATGGCAAAAACTGGGTCCGGGTCCAGGTTTGGCCTTCCCGGTTCCGGACCCGGACACTAAAATATTGTACCGAACCCGGATTTAAACCTGGTTTTTATGACACCAGGTCCGGTACGGGTTAAACCCGGAATAATCTGGGTTTCCGGATTACGGATTTTCAACTCGGATCACATACAAATAAAAAAAAAATCAAATTCACTTCACAAATTTACAAATCCATATTCTACCCAAATCAAATACAAAGCAATAAACCATTTTAAATTTACAGATTTTAAATTTCAAAGCAATAAACCATAGATCTATGATATAACATTCACAAAATACAAATCCATATCTCCAATTCATGTCACAGCCGCGATTCAGGGATTTAGTTCACAAACTTCAACAATCGGCGTCTGGTAAAGCAACGAACAGCGACTGTTGATGATATGATGATGATGAACACGTCACAGCTGCGAGCGTTATTCGCAAAAGGCGGATGAACGGCAGCCAAAATCAAGATCGTGATGGACAAATGGCTACCAAACAGAGGCTGATGATGATGATGAGCGGGAACACAGCGTTGCGAAGTGATGACAAGTAATGATGATGATTTGATGAAGAGAAGAACTGAAGAGAGACGAAAAGGATGATTTCATGAAGAGAAGAGAAAAGATGAAGAGATAGGAGAAGAATGAATTGGGCGGCTATGAAGTGAAAGTGTGAACTAGGGCATTGACTTTATCTCCCCTTTTTATATTAAAAAAATAATTTAAATATAATGTTAAAATAAGGACATCCGGGTTTGGGATTCGCATATGCGGGTTTATGCGAACCCGAAATCGGACCCGGAGACGTCTGGGTTGGCAAAATCACATCCGAATCCGGATTTATTTTTAATCCGGTACGGATTTAACCCGAACCGAATTATTTGGGTTCATCCGGATTTGGGCTGGGTCCGGTTTAAATTGCCATCTCTAATAGGGAGTAAACAAAAAACAAAAAAAAGCAAGAAATTCACTTCTCTGACAACAACCACGTACAATATATATATTTTTTAAGGGTTTTGGATTTCCCTTCCTAAACCAGCATCTCAAAGGTACGGTTTTGCTAAAGTTAGTATTTGGTAAGAGACAGGAACGATTGCTCATTTCATTTCCATTCGACCGATTTTACTATTTAAATCCAACGACCCTCATTCGTATAATATTTTGTTATATGATAATGTAACTTTAACTTGCCCAAATTATAGTTATAGTAGTAAAGTAGTATATATTTTCTTTATTTAATGCAATCATTCTTAAGCACAGTTTTATTGAATTTATTTATAATTTAGATAAATTAAATGAATCTAATAAGTTAAGGATTAAACCATAAAAGAACTCGTCAAAGGTCAAATTCCTCTGCTTGCGACAACCGGACTTGGTCGTACAAATTCTTCATGGAGCTCCTTCCTCTAGATATACTTCGAAAAATCTTTGCTTTCCCCACAATTTTCTTCCATCAAAAGGTACTGATTTTTTTTTAATAAATTAAAAATAGTAATCTATTCTGTAGGATATCAACTCTCTTCAATCTTGTAAAATTGTGGTTCATCATGAACTTAACCATAAGATTACAACAAGAAACTGCTGCACATTCATAATTCATTATCTTGGAGTTACGCCGGAGATGTTTCTGGCTTTCCAGCGGATAAATCTATCTTGACTTTTGGGATCTTGCATATTCTCTGCTAATTCATGCAATGAAGGAATCATTTCTCTTACTCCAAAAGGAATATTCATGCATGCCCCTTGACGTTCTTGTATACAGGTACCTTTTCTTCTGATATAACCAATTTAACTAACTATAGATGTAATTTAAGGTTTTTTTTTTTTTTGCATATCGTATCGGTAATTAAATATTCTCTTTATTCATTTGCGCATGATTGAACCTTGAACTCTTGTTTCCACTCAAAATTTTACTAAATTAGTTAGGTGGCACCAAGGGCAGAACTCAGAGTCTAACTCTAGCAGGGCCTGATTCAAACCTCAAAATTTCAAGTTCTTAACAAAAAAAAATTAATAACTACTGGAATTTGAAGAATTGGTACGTGAAATTGGTGATGATCTATTGACTTCTTTAACTCTTGGTAATTTTTCTTTTGAAATATTGATAAAATTTAGACGGTTTCCCCATCTGTGGAATTGGTGCGATTGTATGATTAAGAATAAATAAAGGAGTGAACATGTTCAAGAAGAGTAACGTTACGGATCCAACATTTAGATCTCAATCTAAGTTGCCTTCAAGGGTGTGGGCAAGTAATTTCAAATAGCTTTATTTAGTTTACTACTCCGGTTCAAATCTTGGAGGAGGAAAGGGACTAAAATATGAGACCACCCCCTTATCTTTTTTTTTTTCCAATATTTTTTATAATCCAAATTTAAGTCCAATTAGAAAATGGAAATGAGTCGGGTGTCTTGCAGAGATGCCAATATGCATACCTATTCAGTAGAGCACATCCTCATTGTGGGTTTGAATGGGTACACATCGAGGATTCTCCATTATCAAATAGAGATACTCATCCCCTTTCTATGTCCTCTATATCTCCTTTTATATCTCGAAATCCTGCATATATTTAAAAAGGGAAAAAACCATACCTTAACTATTTAATTTTAAATAAACATGCGGCAATTTATTAAAATATTTTTATAAAATCATTTTCAATTTTAGGTAAATATTATTTATAAATTGATAATTTTTAATTTTAATTTTAATCAATGTATTAGTATTATTTAGATGACAATAAAAGCCTCCACTTGAGCATTTCTTTGACCATCCTTTGCTACTTTAAACTGATCGTAAATATTGTTCTATCGTCATTTGTTTCCTACTAGGTTAAGATTTTTGAAGGTCAAGTAAATGTCTAGTTCATTAAACAACTAAAATCTTCAAGTAAATATCTAGGATAACATCATACTGAATGGTCATTTCGATTAGTTTATTAAGTGCTAAGTGCTAATGTTTTCGATTTAGAGTTTTAATTTTTTTACTTTATCATTTATTTGATTTAGCTGTTAATTTTAACTTTTTTAAAAAATTATAAAAACAAATAATGAATAGTCAAATAAGTATAGTGAGAAAATATGTGTAATAGTATTTTACATCAGGGTATAAAAAGTTATGTCCATACCCCTTTTTTTTAATAAAACGGGGTAAAATTAGATATGATACTCGACCCCCCATCCTACGGGAACTTTGGCATCCAATGGATGAGTAACATTTAGTATTAGGACTCAAGTTAGAGCTCAAATATTGAGACCATTTGCATTATTTATATAAATTGAAATGATAGATACACACTAAATTTATAAGTATAATTGAAATTACATAATTAAGTACTTCTAGAAAGTATTTAAATTTGTTTTTAATATAATGTTTCTCAAACACAAGTTTTCTCTAATTTATTTATAATAATAGAAATTAATTGAATCTAATAAATTGAGAAAAAGGGTAAAATAAAAAATTATGTGTAAAAACGCCATCAAAATTAAAAAAAAAAGGCCAAAAAACCCCGAGTCTGAATTTTTTAATGGGGTAAAAATTTCAATTCTTACTTCTTTGCCGTTAAACTTCTAAATTTTGATGGATGAAGCACTTATTAGTTTATTTTTATTTATTTTTTTCCTCTTTATAATTTTTATGACGTCTAGGCTGAGGCTCCGTGTACTTTACATTGAACGAAACCTAAGAAGTTAAAACTGGGGAACATTACAAGAAAATGTGCTTTATGTTAGTTCTACTTCTACAACATTGCGGTTGCAGAGCCTTTAGTGACAGCGTTCGATGGCGTCAGAAAATGATAGGGGTAACTCGTTCTGTTATTGACTAGCTTCTTTTTATTATTATTATTATTATTTTCAGGATTTGTTTCATACAAATAAAAATGACGCATTTAAACAATCACTCCTAAACTTCGAATGTAATAATAGTAATTATAATAATAATGATGATAATAGTGTTGGGATTGTATGCTCTTTTAAAGCATATTAATTTATTTTCTGATTAATAAAATATTTGAAATATTTTCAATTGCATAAATATTTTGAATAAAGCTCGTTTAATCATATTATATGTATTTATATGATCATCATATGGATTCACAGAAAACATAAATACAAGTTATCTTATGATTAAATAAATTAAGTTCGCAGTTGATAAATAGAGTTGAGCGCTCTATTTATATTTAGACTGTGGTAAATTCATTGAATGATTTGTCTTAATCATGTATGAATTTACTGATGTAGTTTGACTATACTGAGCTGGATCACATATGAGATTTAATTAACCTTGAAATGTCTATTAGACTTATTAAATCTCATAGGCATTGATTTTACTGTAATCTTAATCTTAAGTTAGTTATGATTTCATAGTTGTAATTGTTATTCCATTTGAGTTACCAATGAGTACGACACACAATTGTAGTCAAGATTACCCGGTATCTTGGTGTGAGCAATTATGAGTATTGGAGTTATAGATTAACAATATAGAATTTATACAACACATCTCTTGATGGGTTTTCGGCACTTGATCATAGAATTCTCTGGCCAGAGTGTGTCAACATATTTAGTATGTTGAAAATGATCATTAGAGAAAACTAGTAAATATCAAGGAATAAGATGTAATCAAATCGATTGGACAGTTGAGATATCGATTTAATTAACGATGTAATACAAATAATTATGCGGTAAAGAAATCGACGTGGCTTGGGACGAATTATTATTCGAGCATACAATTATGAAGGTCAGTTCCAATCTTTTAGTGAAATAGATTTGGAATTAAATAATTTGGCTAGTTTAATTACAGACCTAATTATTATAGCCACTATTGTATGTTCCCAAATGATCCCGGGTTAGCTCATTTAATTGATTGCTCCACTATTAGATTAATAAGCAAGATAATTAGCTATTTGAGTTAAAAGCCAAAATATATTATTTAATGGGAGGCTCCATGTAATGTACTTGTGTTTAAAAGGTCTTGTGTTATTTTACAAGGTAGACCCCTATGACAAAAAAGAAGTAACGTTACTTTTAGTTTATTATTTTTAATTTAAATCAAACTTGATTTAATAAAATTAAATAATATAAAAAATAGAGTCTAGGGTTTCCACTAGATAGAGATATAAAAAAGACTTATTTTCTCTCAAAAGAAGGGGTAGCAGCCACTTTTTTAAACATAACAGAGAAAAAGATTTTTTCTCTCTAATTTTGAGAGAAAAATTTTCTTGTGCTAGTTGCTTATAGTGGTGATAAAGACGCCCACACGTCAAGTGCAGATCAAACCTAAGTTATAACCTGGAAGATCATTGGTGACGGATCGTGATATAACAGGCATGGTGGTGACATATCATGATCTGGGAGCCTAAATCACTTCAGCGGAAAAAGTAAAGATTGTTCATTTTCTCAGATTTTCAAGATATGATTTCTAGATTACGAATTCTTATATATTGTATGAGATCGATCCTAAAAGATTTTACTAAAATTTAAAAAACTAATTTTTCTCTAACAAATAGTACCACTCTAACACAACCTTTGTCCCTTGGGAGCCACTTGAAAGGTGAAAGTTAAATTAGCTAAGTATAGAAAGATTTCTTATTCGGATTTATTCAAAAGATTCTTCAATAGGATATATACTTAAGAAAAGGATTCAATTGTCTAATAATGAGACAATATATATATATAGAAAGAGTAGCTTTCCTACCTAATCTTTAATGCAATTTATTACAACTTGGGAGCTTAACATAGGACTTGTATACATGCTCAAGTCCTGTAGTCGTCAGCAGAGTAAGTATTCTTCCACTATCAAAGCAATAAAAAAACAATATTCTTCCACGATAAGGTCCACTTAGGCACTTACTATGAGGATCATATAATTTAATCTATTAAATCGTTGTTTATTATGTGCTTAACCCCAGATAAACAGCAATGAAATTTTCTACTGATTCATTATCTTATTTAAATTTATTAAATCGTTGTTTATTATGTACTGATTCATTTTCTAGCACCGTTCAAGGCTACTTTAGTTACAACGTAGCTATTCCTGACTTTCTTGGCCGGTTTTAAATATTTTCTACCGGCATCAAAACGACAAAATTAACCATTTTAAATTTAGTAGGTAAACAAACCTCACCTAACATCAAATGGGCGGCTTTATGCATAAGTGAATTAAGCAATTTTCTAAGACTCTATATTTTAAGAAGATATCTTTTTTAAAAAAAAATTAGATATAATAAGAAAATTGATTTTTTAGACCTCTTTCTAATTAATAATTATTATTCTATAATTAGATTTTTTTTACAAATTCTATATTTGATTGTTAAAACACTATAATTAATAATATTATCTAACTGTTAATTCATTCATTATTATTCTTTTAAGAAAAAATTAAATTCTTTTTTGCTTATAGTATTAAAAAAAACTTAATTATTTAACATTAAAAAATTTTGCGCTCTTTCCTACAAAGAAAATTATTAAATTTAAAATAATAGTTCAAAAGATATTTTCTTAACTATTTTTATTTTTTAAAATTTCTTAGAATCTTATTAATTATTAATTGTCGAAGTTTAAAATATAATTAAAATGATTAAACTTTAAACTCTTTTATATTTTTTTGATATTAAAGTTGCTGGGGCCTCAATAAAATTTTTTTACCTTAGTCCTCTAGTACTTTAGAGTCGGCCGTCAACTCTTGGACAATATTTTTGGTATACTATCCATGCCAAGCAAAGGTTTCAGATCACAACGAGTAAGGTGTTCTATAAATAGATTTATGATCTTCCGATTCAATCCATCAACATATATATCCTGCCAGCTACTAAATACTATATTTTAAATATCACAGCCATACTGCTATGGCTTCTTCATCAATGTCACTCTTCGGGCTGCTACTAGTGTTAGTGATTCTACCCTTCCCTTCCCACGCAAGTGACCCTGATCCCTTACAAGACATCTGTGTTGCGGATTTGGATGCCCCCATCTCGATCAATGGTTTCCCGTGCAAGCCTGCTTCGGAAGTGACTTCTGATGATTTCTTCACGGATTTTTCCAAGGATCCGACGACATTCGATGTCTTTAAGCGTGCAGTTACATTTGGTGATGTTTCTGGCTTTCCAGCGGTCAACACTCAAGGAGTTTCACTCTTCCGAATTGACCTGGGTGTCGGCGGAATAAATCCACCTCACACGCATCCTCGCGCAACTGAGGCTGGTATTGTTCTTAAAGGGAGGGTGCTTGTGGGATTTGTAACAACTAATAATACCTTTTTCTCAAAGGTTTTGACTCCCGGGATGGTGTTCTTAATTCCTAGAGCACATGTTCATTTCCAATTAAACGTTGGAAAAGGAAAGGCTACTTTCGTGCCCATTTTCAACAGTCAAAATCCCGGCGTTTCGGATTCAGTCGGTACTCTGTTTGATACTAATCCCTCAGTTCCCAATAGTGTGTTGACCAAATCTTTCCTAGTAAGTGATGATGTTATCAATGCCATCAGATCGGCTCGAACGTCAAATAAGTCTGGCCATCAATTCAACACCCGGTCTAGCTATTAACATTCTCCATGCTTGACCGATGGCTTTTATTGTCTCAAAATTGTTAGATTTATTTTATCTAGCAATTGTTAAATAAAATTACAGCTGAGGCAATATATAACTATCGCACAAAAGTGTTATAATATTTTATTTTCTGGAATTTTTTTTTTCTCCTTCACAGCAAGCTGATTGAATCAACCATGTATGGTTTTAGAACTAGTTAGCAAATGAGCGAACACAAACGGAAAAAGCCCAATACCTGTTACGAGTATATTGGTAAATTAAATTAAATAGTCTGGGGCAATAAATATACGTGCACGCGGTGATCCAGTCACCAAATTAAAGATGGCTTAATTATGGAGCATCCTTGGGAGCACTCAATTAACTTGAAGTAGTGGAGAGCATCATTAATTAAAGAGCACTAAAAGATCAGTGGAGCGCTTAAACCATACAGTACATGTGTCCTTAAGCTATCCCATTGTTGTATTGCTGTTGCAAGGTATGTACCATCCCAAGGAGCAAAACAAAAGGGAGCTTCTAAACAGGAAGCGTTTGGCTTCTTAATTAGCTGTGAGCTAATCTGACCAATGTGTTGTGTGTTTTGGGTCTTTGGTTAATTAGAGTGAGAGAGTTCTAAATGCTCTTGTAGATTCTCTAAGTAGACCGGGAAAGCTGTTGCGCCACTCTCGTGGACGGAAGCAAATTTTTTAATCAAGTTCAACTTGTTTGTGTCTCTTTTTGTTAAATCATTTTCTCCTACAGTTAATTTCTCCTTCGGCATTCCGATACAACAAAAATATTGTAATGATGTATCATTTGCTGTGACCTGGATGGTAAATCAATGCATAGGAGGTAATTAGTTAACACCTAAATTTGATGGCTTACAGTAAGTGATATTGATGAATAAACCCAAAAAGGTATAAATAAAATTAGTAAATACAATAAGTGAAAAATAGCTGTCGTGCATGGCCTTGGCTTTGTAATTGCAAATAAAAGCTTTTTTCTTTAATCTAATGAGTAATGCTATTTTGACAAAATATGTAAAGAATTAGGATGATTTCTTCATGATCTGAACTCCCATGAGTTTTTAAAGATTTCATATCATGTGTTTTTCGGTGATAATAAATATCATGTATTTTTCAGTGATAATATATGTATAAAATTTACTTTCTCCATTATCCCTTTATTCAAGAAAAAATCAAATAATCATGATCCTTGTGTTAATATATATATATATATATATATCCCCCATTTGATTACAAATTGGGACTCAACTGCAAATTGATTAGTTGACTTAAGATGTATTTTTGGTTTTTCATATTCGCGTGAAAAAGAAAAAGAACATTGAATTCACTTTATTACCCTTTATGACAATGGGAAATAAACAAAAAGGCAATTTGTTCTTTTTAATATACTTGTCAAAATTATGTGAACCAATTTTTGTTAAAAGTAGCTAATCTGTCAACTTCTTAAGGAAGATTTTATCTATTATCTGATCCATTTGCATATTTGAAATTTCATTTGCAGTCGAAACTCCAGAAACGATATTTGATGGATTAATTGCTTAAACTATTCTTCATTTCGTCCTTTATTTTATCCTATTTGTAATTTTTTAGGGTATTTGTATTCCTCAATGAATCATCTCATTCAAGATTGTGCCCAAGTTGCAAATTGCAACGTTTCTTCCAGGACTAAATTAAAGATTAGGTAGGAAATCAGATCCCTTTAATATATTAAGTTGTTGTTTATTATCTTGTCAAATCAGTTAGTCTTCTAGGCGGCCACAATTAAAATCTTCCTGCATTAAATTAAAGATTAGTCATCACCTATGCTATCCCTTAGTCTTAGAGGGCAGAAAGCCAGAACAATGAGAAAATCGTCCACCTACCTCGACATGTCTTTCAATTCTAGCATTTTTTTACTATCAAGCTGGGGTAAATCATTAATGGAACTTCCAAAAGCTTAATAGAGGGTGTTTTTGGTGAACAATTCGAAATAACCGTCAAATAGATTATCTGACAAAAGGCGACCCATAAGTAGGCGCCTCGTCTCACCTCACCTTATTCTGCTACACACAAATATGAAGTAATTAATTTATTTTCAGATGGATAAATCAAGAGGTCTAACCAATTGTACTATCTCTAAGAATAAAATTAACTGAAAAATTGACAATAATATGAGGCAAATTCTATTTCAAAATAATGATAATGATAAATAAATAAAAAGATGCTGCTAAACCCCTATCATTACCATAAGAGATAGTCTACGAATCTGTCATCTGAAGTTTTTTTTTTTTTTTGGGTCACTCAACAGACACCTTAAATGACACAATCTCAGGTTAATTTGCAGCTAATATATATATATATATATTTAAAGAAACATTAATCAAGATAAATTAAAAGCCGTTGCATGTAAATTCAAGTAACGAAATCAGTACACTCAGAAAATAATTTTTGTGACATAATAAGTTATTATTCTATGATGGTGATGCCCAAATTGATATGATTTACTCCTGACAATTTTCGTGAAGTAATAACTACAAAATAAACTCGAGTTCAAATCTCATTAAAAGAATATCTAAAACGGTAATTTTTGTTCTTTATTATTCATATAGTGCCATGATTATTGATAAGTTAGGCATTAACGATAGACATTAAGTTAGGCACATCAATTAAAGACATGCTTTCATGTCTTTGAAAAATTGAATAATAATACTACAAACTCTTGTATGAATTGTTTTAGTACAAATTATTATGGCATTATATTATTAAGCCATTTAGTATTTTTATTCTACCATTTATATTATATCATTCAATTTGTATAAAAATTTATAAATGTATTTTTCATCTGAAAAATTACTGTTGATTAGGACAATTTAAAAAATATAAGCACTATGATGAGAATTTCAAATAAGAGTGATGCTACCGACACCCCTATGATATACTGAAATTCTTTACAAATCACCCTTTTGTAGTTCACTAGTTTGTAAGATCAATCAAACTTTTGAAATTGAAGAAAAGGTCCTTAATTTTAAATCAAATTATCGAGGGAAGGGATAATTAACTACAACTACACTTGACATGCATAATTATTATACTAAATTAATAACATTAAATATTTTATAACTATAATCTATCAATTGAAGGTCAAATACAAATATAAATCATGTTTCATAGTAATAAGATTGAACACGAGATTAAGAATTACATTCATATGTTAGTTTTCTCAAGATTTTAATTTTGGGTTCGAGTTCCATGTAGTGTTAATGTGTGTTTAATTAATAATCATGAGCATGGACATATGGTTTGGGTTGAGCTGCTTTTAGGACTAACCCATGATTTAGCTAACATGTTTTAGCTAAAAAGCCTTTTAATTTTTTTTTCCCTCTTGCTAACATGTTTTAGTTGAAAAGCCTTTTAATTTTTATATTTATGATTTTTAGTTTCCAATTATTTTCAGCACATAAGCAGATCATTGAAAAACTTGTTTGTTTAATATGACATCGGTCATTCTTAGCATAATTACATTGATGATTGCTCATATAGGCCATAGCCTCTCTTCCATATTTGATATGGAAAATGAATAATGAGGTTTTCGATTTTTTTTTTAGGTGGTTTAAAAGTTTATATGTGTGTGTGTGTTTAATTCAAGAGAGAAAAAAATATGGAAGTTGTTAAATAACATATAACAGATGTGACACGTGGGGGCAAATAATTTTCTAAAAATAAAAAATAGTCATTTTTTTTTCTTCGGCGTGGTCAACCAGCATGATGTTTGTAGCAACTGATTACCCAAGTTCAAGCCTTGGGGGAGGTAAGGGGAAAATAAAAATTATTTGGGTTTGGCTCACCTCTTACCTTTTTAAAAGAAAAAAAAAAGTTTAATTAAATATATATTTTGTCGTTTAATGTAATTTCTATGGAGGTTAAATATGTAAATAACTAGAAGAGGTTATCAAAGGGTTTTGGAGGGGTATCAATCCAAAACCAATAGTTCTGCTCAATATCTAATTATTTTTATCAAAAAATGGTAAGGGAATTCGTAAAACTTAAATTCATTTTTTAGACCCTTACCTCTCCAAAAATTTGAACTTAAATGGCGAACTAAATAAAACTACTTTAAAATCCATGGATGAGGCCAGGGAGCATCCACCGCAAACCTAACTACTTATCAACTCAATAGAAGCAAATTATATTACAATCACTGCCTTTAAAAAAAAAAAAGAGTAATGATATAGTCACAAATTCTTATACAAACTTATCTTGTACAAACTGATATGATATAATAAAATTGATCGAATTAAATATCTCTTGGCCCACATGATTTATTTTCATTATTTTATATTTTCATTCAACCAATGAATTAATGCCACATCAGTTTGTACAAGAGTTTGTGTCTTTATTATCACTAAAAAAAAATTACAAGCACTAGAAATTTCAAAATGGCCCTTAGTGTCTGTCGTAATTA
The DNA here is from genome assembly GCF_000493195.1 of Citrus x clementina. NCBI lineage: Eukaryota > Viridiplantae > Streptophyta > Magnoliopsida > Sapindales > Rutaceae > Citrus > Citrus x clementina. Next base: position 2,551,251 of record NW_006262339.1, on the reverse strand, counting down.
GTTTTGTAGATGAGTTTTGATGATTACTCCATCTTGTTTGTCTACTTAAAGGATTCCATCTTCTTCTCATCTAAATTAATTAACTCAACAAATTAACTACACAGGATGCAACCTTGACACTGAATTTAAAAACCAAACATATGTAACTGTCTGCAAACAGAATCATTAAGACATTTCAAAGTTCAAACGCTTGGCCAAGAAGCTGTTAAAAGGATTACATCACCCATTGTTGAATGTTCGACAAGCAAGGCTTGTGCTACCGAGTATGTATGCATTTTGGAATAGCTTCAAGATATTAGTATATTCTGTTAAAAGAAATTGATGTTATGATAATGGTGGAAAATTGGAGTAACTGATCGCAAATTATTTTTGTATCGCAAAATATTGCTTGCTTGCAAGTCTCAATAATACCACTTGTTTCGCGGTAAGATCGTTTGTTTGTTACTTTTCTTAATTATTAAATGATTAATAATTTGGTGCATCTGGTTATGCCGTCAATGACTATGTTAAGTACGTATGCAAGCATTAAATTAACATTGTTAGTGACTCTGGAATGTGTTTTAAAATGGGAGATTGCCACTTTCCCTCCTACACTAATTAACATATACCATTTCTCCTCTTGTTGTTTTTATAAAGGCCAAAAAACCCCCTGATAGCATAAGTTTACAATATTACTCTTATTTTTAACTAATCTTTTATTTATATTTATTATAAATTAAATAAATCACATGAATAGAAACTAAATAAAAAATTAAGCATTAAAAATAAGAAATATATATTTTGATATGAGCAAAAAAATTAATAATAAATTTTTTTTCTTGTACTTATTTATTTTGTGAAAATTTTCTTATAATAAAAATATAAGAAAATTATTATAAGAAAATTTGAATGACAAATAAAAATTTATTATAAGATAAATAATTAAATATTTTGCCTATAATTTTTACATTTAATTTTAAAATATTACAAAATATTTATTATAAGAAAATGTTCACAAAATAAATAATTACAAGAAAAATAATTTATTATTACTTTTTTACTCACATCAAAACAAATATTTCTTATTTTTAATACTTAATTTTTTTATTTAGTTTCTATTCATATGATTTATTTAATTTATAATAAATGTAAATAAAAGAGTAGTTGAAAATAAGGGTAATATTATAAACTTATGCTGTCATGGAAGTTTTTGGCCATTATAAAAACAATAGGGAGGTAAGTGGTGTGTGTTGATTATTGTAAGGGGGAAAGTGGCAATCCCCCATTTTAAAATTGTATAATAATATACACGTAATCAAAAGGAATTAAGGAAGGAATTAAGGAAATGGTCGTCTGGGCGGCTGAATAGCTCCATCAACGGCCATTTCAAAGTTAATTAAGATAACTGGGTATTAAGATAGTCTGCTGACACTTAATGGAATTGGCTATCAAACTACCCTCCCGTTGACAATTGCTGGACTTGGTCATTGAGTTCGCCCAGAAGGTTTAGAATCAATTCTTGATGACCTTGAAATTACCTGATATTCAACGACTACTTCACATCTCATTACTGAAGATTGCACATTAAGCTTTAACTTGCTTATGATTCATTAGGAAGCAAATCAAAACTCTTTAACCAACAATGAACGATTCCTGTTCATAATTATACTGACAAAGTACATTATTCTAGCTTTAATTTTTTTTTTTTGGGTTTTTCAAAGTAATGGATATTAAATTACTTAACCATCGACTTTAGCTGTCCCTCTGTCAGAAAGCCAAAACAATGAGACATTCGTTTTGGTTCAATTTTTTTCCCGGTTGCAATTGCTTGTGATATCACGTACCGCTTTAAATAATTTGTACACGCTATCCAAAATTTAGAAAGTCAACGACTAACCTCATCGATTGCCAATTCTAATTGGCATTAATATTTTACTAAATTCAGATTAACGTTAATCACTATTTGAGATTCCAAGGAGTGGTATAAATAGATCCATAATCTTTCCTTTAAATTCCACAACTAAAGACAACCTGCAGCCAAAAATTGTGTAATTTCAGATTTTAACCACAGCCATGATATCTTCTTCCTCAATGTCACTCTTTGGGCTGCTATGCGGCCTGATAGTACTACTGATGCTCCCTTTCCCTTCCCGTGCAAGTGACCCTGACCCTTTACAAGACGTCTGTATTGCGGATTTGAATGCCACCATCTCTATCAATGGTTTCCCCTGCAAACCTGCTTCGAAGGTAACTTCCGATGATTTCTTCACTGATTTTTCTAAAGATCCGACCACATTTGACGTCTTTAAGCGTGCAGTCACATTTGGTGATGTTTTTGGCTTTCCGGCGGTCAATACTCAAGGAGTTTCACTCTTCCGACTTGACTTGGATGTCGGCGGAATAAACCCGCCTCATACGCATCCTCGTGGAACTGAGGCTGGTATTGTTACCAGAGGAACGTTGCTCGTAGGTATAGTAACAACTAATAATACCTTTTTCTCAAAGGTCTTGACTCCCGGGAAGGTGTTCTTAATTCCTAGAGCACTGGTTCACTTCCAACTAAATGTTGGAAACGAGCCGGCCACCTTTATACCTATTTTCAATACTCAAAATCCTGGCGTTTCGGATTCAATCGGTACTATATTTGACGCAACGCCTCCCGTTCCCAATGAAGTGTTGACCAAATCTTTCCGAGTGGGTGATGATGTGATCAATGCCATCAGAGCAGCCCGAGCCCAATCAAGCTAGATTAACATCCTCGATGTTCGATCGATATCCTTTATGTCTCACAACTAATGGATGAGATCTGTTGTGTGTACTAATTATTAAATAAAGAATAAAGCTGAGACAACCAATAATTATAGAATAAAGAAATGATCTACTGCTTTTTTTTCTAAATTTCTTTTTATTCAAAATAAATGTTAGATCATGAATGTGTGAGTTAATATTAGGAACAATTTGATCGAATTAAATTAATTACAATATGTTACTCTTGACACCATCGGCACACTTATTCAATAAGATGTATAAAATACATACATGTAACCACTAACTGTTAAAACTAAACTATCTTTTTTTTGTAACTTTTATCAATCAATCACTTTTTGGTGAATTCAAATAAAATCTGTTAATAAATCTTTGTTAAAATATCAATTTGCCCTTGATGTTGTTTATATATGTTAAAAAAACATTTCTACCCATTGAAGCAATTTTCCAACTGCATTTGAAACATAGTTGTTTACCCACAACCCCCCCCCCCCTCCCACACACACACACAAAAAGAAAATAGAGCTAGCTGGAAAAAATAATAAAAGGAAAAGAAAAGGCGTTAAATGATATATTTACATCAATTATAAATCAATTATTCTACTAGTTTTAGAATATAAGAGCATCATTAATGCTTTAAATTAGATATTTATATCTTATTTAAAGAGTTACATGAGTAATAAGAGTTTCAAAGAGCTCTCACAATAAAATTGACCCTTTCTCTTTTCAGTTATTAAAGAGTGACTTCTCCTCTTCAAATATATTATACTAATTTTTATATCATCATTACTAAAGTGAGTGTAGTACTATAACTATATGGTTGAAAAATGGAAGCTAGTTTAATATAGTGGGAGAATAATTTGACTAAAATAATATAAATTTGTTTCTATTTGAAGAGTTTTTTGGGAATTTTTTTTTTTTTTTACTCTTTAACTTACCATGTAACTAAAGAAATAGGCATCTAGAGAGTAAAATTAGAAGGCTTTTGTGATGCCCTACAAGCATTGGGTCTCTTATTCGTTCTCTGTTAATGAAAACTGGGTGCACCAGGGCATGGAATGAATGAAAACTTGAAGCTTTCAGTTATCGGAGATGGCTCATGGCTGCAAGCCAGCCAATAACCTTTAGCTCCAGGAATGAGTCGGCACCATCCCGAAAGACAAATAAGATGTGTTACGCTGATCATAAGTTCCTGAAGACCCAATTAATGAATTGGGGAATCAATCGATCGTCATGAATTGGATAAGTCCAATGATAAAATCTCAGTAAGCTACTAGCTGCAATCAGATTTAAATTTCCACGACCTTGAAAGTACAGGTACTGAAACCTCATTGAAGATTCCAGACCTGGTTGTAAACTGTGCTTTCAGTGCAAAGATTAGGCCGTTTGAAGTCAAGTTCGTTTAATCTACTACAACAAACAGTTATATCACCGACAAAATATACCTTTGATAATAAGTACTTTTTCCTAAGGTGTAAGATGGCCGTCGGATAAGGATGAATTCCGTTATCCAGATTGTTATACCGGACATAATTTAGCGGTGCTAGGCTGCATCTTCTTATACATGCCGCACATGCAGAGCTCAACCACTTGATTCAGATACTCTTATATCCCATTTCCATTTGCCCAGCAGCCTTAGGCTTCGTTTGGAACCATTGTTGGGCAGCTGTGGCTTTTGATGTTTGGTAAAGATTTATATTTAAGGTTTAAAAGTTAATGTGATTTCACCTCAATGTGTTTGATGAAAAAAATTTAATATGTTTGTTACTTTTCTCAGGATAATTATTAAAAAGTAATATTTATCATATATTGTCAATTCTTTATCTCATAACTGGAGCGTTTACTTTACAACAATAGCAATAGCAAACAGAACCTTTGACAGGCACATGCTGTGGTCAAAACACTATAAGAATAGCGAATAGTGTTTGATAAATTTTTTAAAAATTTTTTCCTTATTCGGCAGCAGCTTTCATAGGGATGGCAATGGGCACCGCCCGCAGCGGGTTTGCCATTACCAAACCTAAACCCGCACAAAATTTAAATTACCAAACCCACCCGCAACTCGCAGCGGGTTTTAATTTTTTTACAAAAACCCACCCGCAGCGGGTTTTAACAATTACCAAACCCGCAATGGTATCCGGCGGATTTTTTGCGGGTTTCCGTATTTAAAATCACAAATGTTTAATATATAAATTTATAATAATAACCTCAAATTCCATATAACATACTCAATTTTATATTTAAATAATGTAAATGAAAAATTAAAATTTCCACATCAATTCAACACAAATTCTCAAATTTAAGTATAAATTACACAAATCCATTTAAAAAACACAAACTAGTATCTAAAAATAATAATTACATTTCATATTATCATTTAAAACAAGCTCCAAAAGAAGATATTCATTTCATTCACCACCATAAGCACCCATCCAACACAATGCCTATAATAATAATTAAGATTAATATTTTCAAATACTAATTCGAAGGAAAATGCCTTTAGTTTTCTTTAAATTATGACTTTAGAATAGGATATAGGCCACATACACACATACACAATTTTGAGCATTTGGCTATTTGGTAATTTAATTAATGACATTATTTTCTTTATACATTTTTAGATTAAAATTAAACTAAAAATATTTAAAAAAAATATTGCGGGTTTGGTGGATATCCATGCGGGTATCCACCGGATATAAGGTTAATACCAAACCCACCCGCATCCATGTGCGGGTTTTAATTTATAATACTAAACCCGCCCGCAACGGGTAAAATTACCCACAACGGGCGGGTTTGGGCGGGTGGGTTTGGGCGGATTTGCGGATTTGCGGGTACAATTGCCATCCCTAAGCTTTCATTTGGAAGCAGCTTTTGAAAGAATGTAGTAGGAGGACGAGGCCCCAGAGATTTTCTCTATTTAAAAAGGATAGGACGATGAGTGGACGACTTTATACCCAATTTTTTTTATTTGAAGAAGGGACATGGATGATTTTTTTTTCAATTTCTTATTCGGAGAAGGAACGAGAATGAAGTAGAATCTCATTCCCTCCCCATTTTCACGTTTTCTTATTTTAACTTTTAATTTTAATTTTTTTAGAATTATTAACTAATAATTAATAAAATTTAAATTGTAAAATACTAAATATTTTCATTTCAAGAATAGGCCGGCTGGACCCAACTAGGTGCACTTTTCTTCATTATAACTAGGACCAAAGTGAAAAGGGTGCATGATTCCGCGAGAAAACATAAGTAAATGAGCAGAGGCTTGAGCCTCCAAAGATAAGGGTACATGAACAGCCATTTGATCCGCATCAAAGTCTGCATTGAATCCCTTACAAACTAATGGCTGCAAGACATATCAGGGCCCAAACCATATTTTGGCTAGTAACCAAGACATAAGTACCAATCGAAAATAAATAGGCACTCGAAACAAGTCCATGCTTAAGCATCATTAACCAACTCCATACCGATTTCGATTCATTTCAATCTGAGCAATAATTATAGTGCAAGTGATTTGGTAACATAGAGTATACCTGGTATGGGAGAAAAGAATCTATTTGGCAATAGATTAAATAAAAAAATTCGATAAAGCTTCATTGTTTCCTGGACTGGTTTTGGGCTTTTACTGAGCAGTTTAGGTGGAAGCTCATTCAATTCAAGAACAAAAAAAAGACATTATGATTTTTGAATCAGATCTTGTAAATAATAAATATAATTATTAGTTAATAATTTAAATACTTTGCAATAATTTAGAATTAAACATAGCACAAATTTGACAATCCCACATGTCCACAATTCAAAAATCAAACTGTGAGCCACTCTCTCACAATCTCACTCATCGTTTCCAAATTCTTCACGCCTCAGCCAGCAGCTAACTAGTCTTTATCTCATTATAGCCTAGTAACATGTCGCATCGCCATCTCATTAATTTAAATACCTATATCCATTTCATTTACTTCATTATTGATATAAAAGTTTTTTTTTTTTGTTATAGGATTATAAAGATTGACGAAGATGATTATTTTGATGATTTTTATTTTGGAGTGTGACTTTTGTAATGAATTAATGTTAATTGAAGATATATTGCCAAATTTTATTTAAGTTATGTATTTTAATATGATTAAATCGAACTCGGAAACTAAAAACGCATCAATTATTTGAGGATCGAAGAGTCTCTAGGATCTCCTGTTATGATTTTGGGATCCTCATCCCCTCATTCAAGCAATTTTGACTGAGACGGAAGGGATGGAGACATATACAAAATATCGGCTATGAGTATAGGGATGTCGGTCACCTCCCCTCCCCATTGCCACCCCTAAATAATAGAAAGGAAATAGATGGGTCATTAATGAGATTAGGAATTTTATTTTATTTTTTTCTGTTGCCAAAATGTTTTAGTTAATTTTTTCCATTTATGAATTTTAGTTTCCAATCATTTTCAGCGCAAAAGCAGATCATTCAAAAATTTGTTTGTTTAATATGCCATTGGTCTTTCTTAGCATAATTACATTGATGATTGCAAATATACGCCATAGCCTCTATTCTATATTTGATATGGAATAGGAATAATGGGGCTATCGATTTTTTTTTTTATGGTGGTTTAAAAATTTATATACACATACATATATATACACTCAAGAGAGGAAAAAAATAAAAGTTGCTAAATAGCATATAGCACATGTGATATGTGGGTGTAAATAATTTTCCAAAAATTTAAAACAGTGGCATGTTAAATGTAAGTTTAATTAGATATATATTTTTGTCTTTCAATGTAATTTCAATGGAGATTAAATCTGTAAATAAATAGAAGAGGTTATCAAAGGGTTTTGGAGGGTACCAATCCAAAACCAATAGTTCTGCTCAACATCTAACTATTTTTATAAAAAAAATAATAATAAAGGAAATGATAAGGGAATACCTAAAACTCAAATTTATTTTTAGATTCATATTTCTCTTAAAATTTAAATACGAGTGGCTAATTAAATAAAATTACTTTAAGACCACTCGATCAGGCCATTGAGCATGCACCGCATACCTCAAATTTATCAGCTCAATAGAAGCAAATTATATTACAAGCACTAGAAATTTCAAAATGTCCCTTAGTGTCTGTCGTAATTAGTTCCGTAGATGAGTTTTGATGATTACTCCATCTTGCTTTCTACTTTAATAAAAAGGATTCCATCTTCTTCTCATCTAAATTAATTAACTACACAGGATGCAACCTTGACACTGAATTTAACCAAACATATATTCTTGCAAACAGAATCATTAAGACATTCCAAAGTTCGAACGCTTGGCCAATAAGTTGTCAATAGAATATGTATGCATTTTGGAATAGCTTCAAGAAATTGATGTTATGGTGATGTTATGGTGATGGTGGAATTATTTTGTACGGCAAAATATTGCTTGCACGTCTCAATAATTCCACTTGTTTCGCGGTGAGATCGTTTGTTTGTTACTTTTTTTAATTACTAAATGATTAATAATTGGTGCATCCGGTTATGCCGTCAATGACTATGTTAAGTACGTACGCAAGCATTAAATTAACATTGTTATGATTCTGGAATGTGTTTTAAAATTGTATGAGGATATACACGTAATCAGAGGATTAAGGAAAGGGTACCCGTCTGGGGGGGATGATAGCTCCATCTCCACATCTTTGG
>NW_006262339.1:2541122-2542743 GCF_000493195.1 Citrus x clementina | reverse complement strand
TAATGGAATTGGCTATCAAACTACCCTGCTGTTGACAATTGGTGGACTTGGTCATTGAGTGTACGCGCCCAGAAGGTTTAGCGTCAATTCTTGATGACCTCGAAATTACCTGATATTCATCGCCTACTTCACATCTCATTCCTGAAGATTGCATCTTAAGCTTTAACTTGCTTATGATTCACTAGGAAGCAAATCAAAACTCTTTAACCAACAATGAACGATTCCTGTTCATAATTATACTGACAAAGTACTCTATTCTACCTTTAAAATTTAATTTTTTTTTGGTTTTTCGAAGTAATGAAAATTAAACTACTTAACCATGGACATTAGCTGTCCCTCTGTCAGTAAGCCAAAACAATGAGACATTCGTTTTGGTTCAATTTCTTTCCCGGTTGCAATTGCTTGTGATATCACGTACCGCTTTAAATAATTTGTACACGCTATCCAAAATCCAGAAAGTCAACGATTAACCTCATCGATCGCCAATTCTAAGCGGCATTAGTATTTTACTAAATTCAGATTAATGTTAATCACTATTTGAGATTGGGAGTAGTATAAATAGATCCATAATCTTTCCTTTAAATCCCACAACTAAAGACAGCCTGCAGCTAACAATTGTGTAATTTCAGATTTTAACCACAGCCATGATATCTTCTTCCTCAATGTCACTCTTTGGGCTGCTATTCGGCCTGATAGTACTACTGATGCTCCCTTTCCCTTCCCGTGCAAGTGACCCTGACCCTTTACAAGACGTCTGTATTGCGGATTTGAATGCCACCATCTCTATCAATGGTTTCCCCTGCAAACCTGCTTCGAACGTAACTTCTGATGATTTCTTCACGGATTTTTCTAAAGATCCGACCACATTTGACGTCTTTAAGCGTGCAGTCACACTTGGTGATGTTTTTGGCTTTCCGGCGGTCAATACTCAAGGAGTTGCACTCTTCCGAATTGACTTGGATGTCGGCGGAATAAACCCGCCTCATACACATCCTCGTGGAACTGAGGCTGGTATTGTTACCAGAGGAACGGTGCTCGTAGGTTTAGTAACAACTAATAATACCTTTTTCTCAAAGGTCTTGACTCCCGGGAAGGTGTTCTTAATTCCTAGAGCACTGGTTCACTTCCAACTAAATGTTGGAAACGAGCCGGCCACCTTTATACCTATTTTCAATACTCAAAATCCTGGCGTTTCGGATTCAATCGGTACTCTATTTGACACAACGCCTCCCGTTCCCAATGAAGTGTTGACCAAATCTTTTCGAGTGGGTGATGATGTGATCAATACCATCAGAGCAGCCCGAGCTCAATCAAGCTGGATTAACATCCTCGATGGTCGATCGATATCCTTTATGTCTCACAACTAACGGATGAGATTTGGTGTGTGTACTAATTATTAAATAAAGATTAAAGCTGAGACAACCAATAATTATAGAATAAAGAAATAGTGGTGGCTATTTGCATGCTAAATGTACCTCAAATCGTGTATTATTATATACTTCTTCTTTTTTCTAAATTTCTTTTTATTCAAAATATATGTTAGATCATGAATATGTGAGTTAGTATTAGGAACAACAATTTGATCGAATTAATTTAATTACAACACGATACTCTTGACACC
>NW_006262339.1:2309615-2541022 GCF_000493195.1 Citrus x clementina | reverse complement strand
TAGAAATTACCCCCCCCCCCCCCCCCGCCGCCGAAACCAAAAAAAAAAGGGAGCTAGTTGAAAGAATATAAAAGAAAAGAAAAGACGTGCTAATGAGTAACTCAATTTATTGGCTGTTAAGTCAATTATTCTACTAGTTTTAGAATAATAAAAAGAAAAGAAAAGGCGTGCTAATGAGTAACTCAACTTATTGGCTGTTATAAGTCAGTTATTTCACTAGTTTTTCAATATAAGAGCACCATTAAAAGACTCTTTAAATAAGATACTTACATCTTATTTAAATAGTTATATTAGTAACAAGACTTTCAATGAGCACTCCAAATGGAATTGTCCAGAGAGCTCTTTAAATGGGCCCCTCTCTCTTTTTAAACAGTAACTTCTCCCTCTTTAAATATATTAATTGCAATAATTTTTATATCATTACTATGGAAATTGAAGCAAGAGGAGTACTATAAATATATGGTTGAAAAAATGGAAGTTAGTTTAATATAGTGAGAGAATTATTTGATTAAAATAATATAAATTTATTTATATTTGAAGAATTTTTTGAAAAAAAAAAATATTTTTTCACTCTTTAGCTTACCATATAAGTAAAGAAATAGGCATTTACAGAGTAAAATTAGAAATCTCTTGTTATGCTCTAAAAAGCACCGGGTCTCTTAATCGTTCTCTTTTAATGAAAACTTGGTGCACCAGGGCATGGAATGAATGAAATTAAATATTATTTACTGAAGCTTTCAGTTATCGGAGATGGCTAATGGCTGCTAGCCAACCAATAACCTTTGGCTCTAGGAATGAGTCGGCACCATCCCAAAGACAAATACGATGAGTTACGTTGCTCATTAGTTCCTGAAGATCCAATTAAGGAATTGGATAATTAATCGATCGTCATGAATTGGATAAGCCCAATGATCAAATCTCAATAAGCTACCAGCTGCAATCAGATTCAAATTTCCACGACCTTGAAATTACAGGTATTGAAACCTCATTGAAGATTCCAGACCTGGTTGTAAACTGTGTTTCAGTGCAAAGATTAGGCCGTTTGAAGTCAAGTTCGTTTAATCTTTCATGTTATTGAGGCCAAGGTCTAGTTTTAGAGTACGAAACGGTATTGCTAAGACTCAAGACTTGGGTTCGAGTCTCATTAGTTTGCATGTCTTAATAAAAATAAATTAAAAAAAGTCTTATCGTGTTTTTATTTACGAATGTCAACTCTAGAGAAATAGAATAGATGACTCCGGTAAAATATTTTGTACCAAAAATCAGTTTAAAAATTGAGTAGATTCTGCAGTTTATTGATTTATCACTTGACTTTAACAATAGGACTAACTGAGAAATCTTATTTAACAAGTCATAAATGTTCTCCCAGAGTTGATAGATTGGATAATTAATCGTCATCGACAAACTACCTAGCACCTACTAGGTAAATGTTTACAAATTCATTTTTCAATGACTTTGAAATCACCTCATATAGGAGAATAATAGACTACTTCAACTCCCTTTAATATGTTGAATTGTCTGTTTACGTAGGAATTGGTGTCCATAATGGGGTGCCCAACATAAAGAACAATGTAGAAGCTACTTCTAGATGGAGTTCCAAATGATTGATGTAAGTCTAATTGGACTCTAAGCGTTATAAATCTTTTGATTGACTTTTATCACTCTCTCGTGAGCTTATAAAAAATACGTCGAACATATTAGTGGGCTCTTACAATGTGATATGAGAGAATTTTCTATTCTCTTATTATCATTCGATCGTAAGCATACAGTAGCATGAGGATTTTCCTTGTTATTATATCCTCTGTCTCTAATAAAATTGACAATAATATAATATCGTTGCGATCTACTTCCGTATTCGAGAATCAAAAAGTATATTTTTGGATCTCCATTAATTGAATGCTTAATACGCATCTATCATTAGTCTCAAAGGTCAACTCTAAGAATTAATTAAACAAGAAGAAACAGTTCATTATCTTGACCTAGTACTTATGTAAAGTGTATCCAACAAATTTCAAACCTTTTCTAGCAGCTGCATATCAAAGCTATAGTTTATATTCCAGAGTCAGGTAGCCAAAACAATAAGAAATAACTTCGCACTCTCGCTTGACTAAGGATGGCAAAATGGGGGCTTGACACGGCTTTTTCAAGCCTAGACCCAAGCCTATTAGAGGGAAAGTATAAGGGCCCATTGTGGACCTGCGCTAGGCTTTAGGTTGGGCTTGAGCTTTCACTTATTTTTTTAATTGTTGTAAACTTAAAATGAGTTAATAATCATAAGTTGATATAATCAACAACAAATTAAAGAAATTTCATAATAAATAATAAAGAAAGAAAAATGAAGTAAATAAAAGTTTAGATATTTAATTTTTTTAATAGTAGATTCTCTAATTCAAGCACCATCTTAATAAATTAACATTTAAAAGAGATTTTAATATTATAATATTTTTATTTTTATTTATATTTATTATTGATATATAAATTAGGGATTTACTTTTTTATTTTTTCATTATTAATTTTTTTAATTTTAATTTATTATTATCATTTATAATTTTTTTAAAATAGAGAGCTTGGACCTAGTAAGCCCCTGTCCAGGCCCTTCGTATGGAGGCTTGGGCCAAAGCCTGTTAGAATGGACCGAGCCAACCCAAACTTTTTTGCCATCCCCACGCTTGACCAAGTACATACTTCTACCACGTCCACCATTTAATTTTTTTTTTTATCACCATATCAAATTAAAAAATAGCTTAGAGGATCACTAATAGACTCTTCTAATTTAACTTTTTAAATACGTATTTGCTTATCTATATGGCAGTAGAAGAGTAAAAAAGAAATCATCTTCCATAAGACTCTTTAAATAAAAATAAGTATATCTAATTTTTATCAAACTTTTTTATCTATAAAAGTAATAGCGATTATAACAGTTCTCTCTTCATGAATTATGAGATAAAAAAATAATATAATACTAAATTAAATACTTTAAAAGACTTTTCAAATGAGATAGTGCTTATCTCTCTTCAATATTGAATTTTTGACTTTGTAAAGCGCGTGTTATCAGAGATCTAAGGGCATTACCAAAAGGCTGCTTAAATGAGATTTTACTACTTATTTGAAGAGACACATCAATAAAAAGAGTTTCAAAATACTATTCAAATGAAATAATGCTTATTCAAATGAGATAGTACACCTTCAAATGAGATAAAGATTCTGATCTTATAATTTACTATTATTTTGCCAATTAAATTCAAAGTAATGTTAATCACGCTTTGAGACTCCAAGAGTGTGTAAATAGATCCATCATCTTCCATTCAATCCTCCAACACAAAAAGACCTACAGCCATTGTGCAATTTAATTAGATCTTAACGACAGCCAGCCATGATTTCTTCTTCACCAGTGTCACTCTTTGGGCTGCTACACGGCCTAATAGTGTAATTGATTCTCCCTTTCCCTTCCCATGCAAGTGATACAAGACATCTGTTGCAGATTTGAATGCCCCCATCTCCATTAATGGTTTCTCCTGCAAACTTGATCTAGAAGTAACTTCTGATGATTTCTTCACGGATTTTTCCAAGGATCCGACCACATTTGGTATCTTTAAGCGTGCAGTTACATTTGGTGATGTTTCTGGCTTTCCAGCGGTCAATACTCAAGGAGTTTCACTCTTCCGAATTGACCTGGATGTTGGTAGAATAAACCAGCCTCATACACATCCTTGTGGAACTGAGGCTGGTATTATTACCAGAGTAAAGGTGCTGTTAGGGTTAGTAGCAAATAATAATACCTTTTTCTCAAAGGTTTTGACTCTCGGGAAGGTTGTTTCTAATTCCTAGACCACTGGTCCACTTCCAACTAAATGGTGGAAAAGAAAGGCTTTATTCATGGCTATTTTCGATACTCAAAATTCTGGCGCCTATTTTTATACAAGGTCCCTAATTTCCAATGAAGTGTTGATAGAATCTTTTCGGGTAAGTGATGATGTGATCAATGCCATCAAAGCGGAGCATCAAATTAATAATGGATCTTGCTAGCTTAACATCCTCAATACTTGATCAATATCCTTTGTTGCCTCACAACTAATGGATAACAATTATTTTATGCAATAAATTATTGAATAACGAATAAAGCCGAGACAACTATAATTATTGAATAAAGAAAGTGTGATAATTTTTTTAATTTTCCTTGTTTATCTTTCCTGCGATTTCGGATATGAAATCTCATTCGAAGCTTTAGACAAAGGTACCATTGAAATATTTGGGCCCTTATGGTATCTCGTACACATTCCGGCGAATGGCCGAGCAAAAAGTATGATTTTTTTTTTTCCTTGTTCCTTCTTCTTGTTCTTTTTCGACAGCATTATGTTGCTTCCACTGGCCCCATTTATTGGTGTTTCCTCATCATAGGCTTCAACTAATCGCTTTCCTGAAATTTCAGCCTCTCAACATGCGTTAATTTCACCCTGCAACAGTAATCCTGATATTGGGATGAAGGGCGCCTGCGACTATGCGTAATGCCAAAAGCGAACAATTTCTACTTTCTATCAATCTTACCCACGTGGTACCTTTCCTAAGCTTAATGGGTTTTCTGTGCATTTTCTGTTGAACAACAGTCGATCGCGGTCGGGGTGAAGGATACGAGTGAGAGATTGAATTTATAAGGAGAATCTAAATTTCAAGGCGTTGTTAATTCTTGTTTCTGAGGGATGATCAACGAAGGTCGTCATAAACAACTTACAGATTAGTGAAGTAGAACACTGTTTTGATAATTTTTTGCTAAAAGATAAAAAAAATAAATAAATAAACAGAATAACAGATGGCTGTAATTGACAAGTTTCTTGATATCCTCTTAAAAAGATGAGTTAACATACATGTTTTAAATATCTATCAACTTAAGTTTCTATGATATCAGAGTCTAGGCCTCAAGTTGATTATTTCTATATGCAAACTCTTCAATTCTTGCATGATTTTGGAGCTCTTGTGCTCTTTTAGCCCATTTTTTGGCCTATTTGTGAAGAAATATATTAAAATTCGTTTTAAATACTATTGTTGGATTCTCCTAATTCTCAGCTAAGCTTGAAGGTCAAGCGATTTTTTCAATAATGAGAATAATTTTTTTTTAAAAAAAAACTTCAAATTGCTTGTATTAGGAGAGGATTTCAATTATACTTTAATTGCGTCATAGTCTTGGAAATGAATTACAATTTTATTAAGATACATGATCGTTCTGTGTATTTGCCACTTATTCTAGGTGATGTTCATTGTTAAATTCGGAGTGAGGTGTCAAAGGGCCAGATTCTGTGAATTTGTGTCAAAAGTGTAGTATCACTCTGTCATCGATTGTAATTGATTCAGTGAACATCAAATTATGATATCAAGGTGGGAGCCGCCTATGTTGCAACAGTTGCAACATACCACTACTTTTGTCATTTTGTAATTTAACCATTGGATCCAAGGGCAAGAATGGTAAAAGCAAATCCAACGGTAGGGTATATTTATTTTGGTTTTTTTCATTGCAATCCCTCTTATGTTGTGAAATGCCAGGAAAAAATATAATTATTATTATTTTATTTATTAGATTAGTTGTTAAATGATATGAATAAAGAATAAGTATGAAATTTAAGAAGACTTTTATTATTAATATTAGGTAATTACAATGCATGGTTTAATACTCGTTTATTTATTCCACAAATTCATAAATATTTTGTAATTTATTAATTATTACTATCATTTCTAGATCTACTCTCATTATTTAAATTTATTAATAATTATATATTAATTATTATTTTTATATTAATTATTAATATATAAATATAATATTATATATTTTTAATATTATAATTATCATAGTAAAAATAAAAAATATAATTTAAATATATTTAATGTTTCAATTAAGACAAAAGTTAGCACACTGTAGTGAATTATATAATTGGCTACAATCTAACTTTTAAAACTTCCAAACATAGGTAAGTAATAAATTAATGTGAATAATATTATAACAATATACAATATTATGTTCTAAATACATTCTAATGGTGCGTTTATTAAATAAGAATTGAAATGAGCTAGAATTGTAATAAGGAATTTGAATGAAAATAAGTTATTTACTTGAGCTATAGGAATGGGAATCGGAATGAACAACATTCTCATTTATGTGTTTACTTTATTTTATAATTGGAATAGACTATTATAAGTTATTAAAATGCCATTTGTTAATTGTGTCCCTAATATTATTTGTATATATTATAATTAAACAATAATAATAATAAAACTAAAAATAATAATTATGACAATAATGTTAATTAAAACAAAAAATTAAAAAATTTAACAATAACAATAATAACAACAAAATTAACTGAAATAATAATATTAATAATGATAATAATAAAAATTATTAATAAGTTTTAATAATAATAGTAATAACAACAATAATTAATAATAATAAAAATAATAAAGTTAATATATTTTAATAAAAATAATTTTAATAATAACAAGATAAATATTAATATTAATGAATTAATTACAGTATAATAACAATTAAAATAATAAAAGAAATAAATTTTAATAATAATAATGACAGTAATAATCATAAATAATAATAATTAAAATAAATAAAAATAATAAAATTTAATAGAAATAATCTTATATAATAATAATGAGGGAGCCCCTATGTTACATTAAATGTACCATACACAACTCACAAGAACCACACAAATTGTGGGACCCACATAATTGTGTGGTTCTTATTAGTTGTGTATGGTACATTCAATGTAACATAGCAAAATCCTAATAATGATATTAATAATAATAATAATAATAATAAATTAAAATTCTTTTCAAATGTCATTTTATTCCAAAAATGGACTTATATGTAAAAGTTTGTTACGTTTAGTGGCTATTGAATTTTGCAGAAAATATAAGGTAGTGTGGTGTAATCAAACACAAAATGACAAAAGTTGTTGTATGTTGCAACTGTTGCAACATAGGCGGACCCATCAAGGTGATTCTATGTTTACATTCTAGTTATTGTTTGATTATACTGGTGATGATTCATTGATAAATTTGTCTAAAGATGGCACATATTTCTTTAAGAAACAAAATCCTTCTCTGACAGAGTTGAGAACTGAATTCACTAGACAAATTTGTTTAAAAACTTAGAAATAGAGCACAGAGTATCCAGTCAAATAATACACATGAAGATGAGATGTATTTTCTACAAATGATATAATAATACAAACTTAAGAAGGGCCTTGCTTGTAGGAAGAAACCAACAGCACCTTTCCCCAATGAGTAAGGATAACAAACAGAACTAAACTTGCTGCTTAATCCACCGATTATGCAATGAGGTTCATTTAAAGCTACGTAGCCCTTTCAAAACTTCCACCAACCTGCATATGCAGCCAATCCTGTTGCGATCCTTGAGCATATTCTCTTGCTGTTTGTGACCCGAATATCATTCCCGTGGCATCAAATGCCTGTTCACCAAGCTAAAATACCAAAAACAAAGGATTAATTGTCTCTGAATTTCCAAGAAAACATTGTATTTGCTACATAATTGGCTATTATGATATATTGTTAACTGTCAAATGAAGAGGATACCCACAAGACTCAAAGTATCATTTCATGGCACAGGCTATATGTACATATCTTGAATCTTATTATATAGCCAGTAAGAAGAAAAATTCCGTTGCAAATAGTAATTCACACAGGGACATTATAGCCGTAGAATAGTTGAAAAATGAATTGGCAGAATCAGAATTATTTTCTCAAACTTTCACACCACTTTTGCATTCAGGAAGAAAAACAAGCATTATGTTGTATGCTGTTCCTTGATTCTTTCTGTTCTTCACATTGTGGGGCCATTTGCCCATGATATCATATCCTATGGGTTTCCCAACTACAAAACGTTGTAGTTTTGAGTTCAATGACACTCATGCGAGATCGAACGATTCTGGGTATTAAATTGATAGACTTACATCTTTTGGATGAAACCCTTCAATGGTAGGAGTCAAGTTCATCCTTGAATTAACAGCTTCTAACTTCATTGACAGGAACTGCAGAAGTAAGTCATGTATAAAGCAGAAGTTAAATGGTGTAAAGGAGACAAAAATGCCTTACGGTGGCAATAGACATAAGATAGATATTCATACCTCAACCTGCCGTTGTAGTGACTGAATGTAATTAATTATTTCATCGAGAACAAGAGCTTTTCCAATAACCTGCTTGTTGTTGAAATAAACAAATCATTCAGAGAAATTACTAAGTTGAAAGATGTTTTCATTGGGGACTTAAAATAAATCTACAACAATGCAAATAAACCGGAGTCATTATATTTTCCGTCTTGAGGTCAGTAATTTAAAATAACACCATGAACTGGCATTATATGATACAAAAGTTGTTCAATAACATCAGATACCTTATTGCATCCAGGGACCAGATCCTGCAGAATCTTCATCCTCTCGCTAATTTTTTCTCGTCTAGCCTGCCAAAACGATTACGCATATGTTATGCAGTATGTTTCATAATTGAATAAACTATGTAGCTGTACCATCTGTGTTTCAAAATAGAATAGCTGAAAAAAGAAAAGTAGTGTTCAAAAAAATAAAATAAACAAAGAAGAGAACATTCAACAATGACGACATTTCATAGGCCATAGCTGTCTATTAAAACTGTTTATTAACCACATGAAGCCTCATCTTTTGTAATTGACAGGTCGAGAGGACTGAAGTGAATTACTCTCTCTGCTAAACTATGGCTATCAGTAGCTTGGCCTCTTCTTGCTCTGACATGAATATAGTCTTTAGGTGGCTCAGAGGGTTTACTACTTTCAGCTGGCTTGTTACCAGCTGCAGAACTTGCTTCCACTTCAGCTTTTGAACCATTTTCATTTTTTGATCCCGATGTTTTCATCCATTTACCATTTGAATCATTCTGCAATAAACAGAAAATAAAAGCTTGAAAATCAAAATGGAATCAAATGATAATATGAACAAAGACCCAACTTGAATCACTCCATACTAAAGTCAGAACACAGATCAACCATCATTATCATGGCCAATGTACCTGAGCTCCACCAACATAAAAACCCACATTCTGAGAGTCAACCTAATAACTGTTTCTTTCCATTTCTGATTCATCTTATTCTACCCCCACCACCCACACACACACAAAAAAAGGCTAAACAATATTAAATCAAATTTTTCTTTCTTTTATTTTAATTTCAATCATTTACTAATAAATCAAATAGGAAGAAAGGAACAATAACCAGAATCTCAAATCTTAAAAATCTAAATATCTGGTAACTTTGAAAGAAAGGAAATCCTCCCGTCAATTGAGCGTCAAAAAAACCCAAAAAAAAAAAAACTAATTCAGATTTGTACAGACCCAAAACTGAATCCACACCAAACAATTATCACAAAAAGAATTCCTTTCTCTCAATCATTTGCTTAAAAAGCAGGCTCTCTAATTAGGTATGATTCAAGTCAATATCAATCTTCAAATGTTCCAAGAAAACCGCAATGGAGCTTAAACATAACAATCCAAAATACTTGTCCCAGCTCTCTCAACTTTAATCTAATCAAAACAAAACACATCCCTCAAAAATCTCGCTCCTTTTTTTTTTTTTTTAATGTTTTGTCTTACTTTTATTTTTTCAATTAACCACCAGACAAATTCAAACACCCCATAAATTTACTAAAAAGTTAATGGAAAATAAAATTATACGTACCAAGTCATTGGCACTACTAGTAGTAGAAACAATCTTAGAAGATTCATCTTCAGAGCTCAAATCCCTTCTCTTTCTGCCACACCCACCACCACTCTGCTCAGTCACTGTTGATTCCCCCATCGACCCATCTCTGAGAGCCGAACTTTCCCCGAACCCATGACCCATATTCCCCATTCGAAGACCGGCATCACCGGCACCGCCATTGTTGATTGGAAAAGGCCAAATCTCTGCCAAACTGTAGGATGAAGGGTTGGCAGCAGAGAAGGAAGACTCGTTTACAAGCGGAGGATCCATTTTAGTGACCCGGGTGGGTACATTAAAAAGGCGGATTGGGATTCGGATCCAGGCACTCGAGGCCCCTGGTAGATGAGAGAAAGTTTGGATTTTGGAGAGTTTGTGAGCGAGTGAGTGAGTGACTGACTGAGATGATGGGGTTAGTTAAGAAGTTGATTAGGAGATAGAGACAGATGATAGAGATAGAGAGTGAAGGCTTTTTAATTTGTGATTTTTAAAGGTTGAAGTTGATGCAGATGGAGATGAAAAGAAAAAGCTGTGACTGTGTAAGACTGCTGATGAGGTTGGTCTGTGTCCGAGTGTGATTTTCTTGGCCAGGAGGCACCCCGGGGGGTGCGTACTATGCCCCCGGGCTTTCTAGTTTTTTTTCCATTTTAGTTTAATTTTTCTTATCATTAGTTCTTATTCTTCAATTAATATTTTTGAATCCCATCTTAAATTATTTTTTATAATTTTATCAAGATCTCCATATTGGAATACTGTATTAAAAAATAAAATAAAAACGTGTGAAATGGGGGCTCAAACATATCCATCCAGAATTAGAAAAAAAAAAGTTGAAAGAAAAATTTTACAAATTATATATAACAGAGAGAAAATGAAAATTGCGGTGCGCAGTGCGCACAAGGCACTTTGTAAGACTTTTTACCTTCACTTGCTAATAGATTTTTAAGAAGACGTGGGGAGTAGCACTATAGCAGAGCAGGGTAATTGAGTGAGGTTTTCTCGGAGGATCGAAGGGGTGTAATATTAGAATCACTCTCGTAAGTACATAAGTCACCGTACGCGCTTCAAGAACTTGCCACATTTACGAAGGGCCATTTCGATGACTCATCAACTCGCAATTTAGCTAGTACTTAGTTCTCATACACCCAAGAGAGTATACCAAATTGCAGATGGAAATCATGGGATCACGCGCCGCAAGTACTCTGTACAAAGAGGGGAGGCACAACATCAGTTAGATCACACCCGGTTAGGCATCTTGTCCTTTTTTTATTTTCTTTGTAATAAAGCAATTATGATTTGCTACATTTTAATTTCTTTTTTAACCGAAAAAAAAAGAAAGAAGAAGTTGCTTTTATGTGGCCAAAATTGTAAATTTTTTTTTTTGTCTTAACCATTCGATGTCCGGCGACTATATTGGGTCCGATTACTCTGGATTCGGGTCGGGTGCCAATAAAGCCCTGCCAATGAGAGAGGGACTCTCAGGAGACTCGAACTGGGGAGCAAATCTAATCGAGCCACCTAAGGGGTTCAGCCGGCGCCAGTTGAACCAATACCTCGTTGGTTCAAAATTGTAAATTTTTTTTTGGTTAATACTAGTTAATTATTTTTTGAGGAAAAAAATCACTCTGTTAATAATTTAACATGACATGCCATGTTCTTTTATGACTCAACTGTATACCATCATATGATGTAGCTGCAAATCACCATTTAAGCAAATTTATGTGAATAGAATTGAAGTAAAAGGTGACTTTGGTTTTGGAACAATTACCTTCCCAAAGATCATGGGCAGCTAGATTAAACTTCCCTAAGTATCATATATATATATCACTTTATTAATGAGAATTTCTTGAGTGGATGGAGCAAAATGAAAATCTAAAATTAGGTTTAATTATGAGACATGTATAATAACTTAGTTATGAATAATGTCCTTTAAACATATCCTTCTACTTGTTTTATCAAGACGGCTTCGTATATTATGCATTAGAGTTGAGAGAAGCTTTCAGCTTAAGGCACAAACATCAATTTCTGCTTAACCCTTTATTAATTTTCTATGTATCTTCTTGCTCGTCACAAATATGAAGTGCCATACTGTTGCGCCTAACTTGCCTAGCAAAAAATTGTATACTTGGCTAATTAAGCAAGTAAAATTAATCACTGGAAAGCGTCCTGTTTGCATCCCTAAAACAAAAGGAAACGATGCATCTTCGTACCAGAAAGCAAAAGCAAGTGGATTGTGACGCCGATGCATGCCTTTACTTCATGACATTCTCTTCTCAGATGGGTTTTAAAAACGTGATCCAAAACTTTCGTCTTTGGGTTGAAGATGTGAAATTTTCCTTGCAATACCATCACGTCTTGTCCACCTCATTGAATCGGAAAAAATTCCACATGCTAATGGGTCGGTAAAGTGATGTGCCCCTTCTGAGTAAGTTCCACTGTTACATCGATCCGTCATGTCAAGTTTACGTGGCAGATCATAAAGCTTAGTCCAACGAGGTGGAAGGAACACAAGTTATTATCATGAACATTTAATGTCTCGTTTGATTGCTGGATGAAGAATTATTGTAACTGCATTTGTTTATTTGCCATCGCAAAAGGATTCTACAACAGCCTCAAATACTACCAGCTAACAAGGTCGAGGAAACTATTAGTGCACCCGTACACTAACAGTGTGATTAAGAAAATGAAACGAAGCGGGGTCACTTTGGATAAAACTCATTGAAACTTAGAAAAAAATAAATAATGATAAAGCGTCTCTACTTTAGGACAATATCTTCTTTTCTGATAAGAACTTTGCCATTGTGTGATGCCAAATAAGATGTCTACATTTGGCTACCTTAGAAATTGAAAGTAGGATGATTCAAATTTTCAAATTAGATTCCTCAATTATGTTTTCCGCATAATAGAACTATATATAGCCAATGCTTAAATACAATGGCGGTGCCAGGAATTTAATCTATCGGGGGCTAATTTAAATAATAATAATAATATAATTTACAAATAGTCAATAAATAACAAGTATTAAAATAAATATTCATTAACATATTCATTCAATATATTTATAATTGACTTCGACTTATTTTCATATGTTAAAAATGTTGAAGAATAACTTTATCATTAAGAATACAAAATAAACATTTTCTATATATACAACAATAATATCACTCAATTATTTGATTTCACATTCGATTTTTCACAAAATTCATAGTTGATTTTTTTTTTTTTTACTGAAGTTATGACGACTAGTAAAATCAATAAATAAACTAATGAATACAATTTATCCTTTTTAGTATCAATTATTTTTCTTCTTAGCTTGTCAATCCTTTTTAATTTTGAAAATTTGTTATCAGAACCTACTTTCATAATGTATACGTCAAGTTGAATTTTAAGTACCATAAGATCCATTGAAGAAAAATCATTTGGATTAACTCAGTAAGGTTAAGTAGTTTCTGTTTTTTTTAAGCAAGGAGAGTTAGTAGGGCCCGATGAACTTTTTTCTTAGTGGATTGGAAGTGTACAAATATATACTTAATATTTTAGTTATTTTTAAATTTTAGCAAGGACTTTTATGATAAATCAAATTAAAAATGGGACAATATCTAATTAAATTTGTAAATTTTAAAAAGCCAGCCATAATGTGGCGCCGCCGTTGCTCAAATAGGGATTATACAAATATAATAACGGCCCTTATTACCTTACATTATTATGTAAGGTACATAATTGACCCACAACCGTTTAATGAAAATCCAACGGCTATAATAATATAAAGAAACATAATCTTATTTTTTCACAGCCGTTGGATTTTTATCGAACGGTTGCAGGACAGTTATGTACCTTACATTTACATAATAATGTAAGGTAACAAGCTCTATATAGTAACTGCAATCCTTAAATCACATGTCAGTCAAGCGGTAAACTAGGCTTTCAAGCTCTCTATTTACAAAAATGTGGAGTTACATAGACATGGTCCTGTAAAATTTTCTTTTTTTCTTTTTTGTACAAACATGAACATATCAGTAGATTGTAATATATAATATTAAAAAAAAATTAGACATGAACTGGGACGAATCATTTAATTATTGTGTATCCAGAAGAGTAGACATTTGTTTTCGTATAGGGAAGGCAAGGTACTAGGCAGACGTAGTTTGCAGAAAATGAACGTCCAGGCTCCAGCATTGGATCTGCTGGGCCAGGCTTTGGAAATCATTATTTAAGTCATGGGTCAGGCTTAAGTCACAGAGCCCAGCTCAGTTTGTTTAAAGCGACGTTACGTTACAGGCTATGGCAAACAGAGAGCTAAGCTAACCCCAGCAGCAGAGCCAGGTGCCCCACTCAATGCTTGATTTTGATTGGGTCGTTGACTGAAGAGTAAAGGGACTCATTCTTCGAGCTAAACTAATAAATAGTACGTCAGAAGTGTCTGGTAACAGTCTCCTCGCGACTCCACTGCATCAATGACAGAACATTAGAACTCGACTTAACTCGGCATTGATTGTGTTTTGAGGCCTCACGTCTTATATTGATTAAAAGCTCAATTCACTTGAAATTGTTTAAAATCTGAGAAATCTTGATCCTGATTGATGCAACACTAAAGGAAACAAGACGAGCCGATCACACTCACACGGTCTGGTGCAACAGCTGATCTAAAGGTTTCAGAGCTCCATTTATGGACCTACAAAGGATTTTTCCTTGTGGAAGAACAGTAACTAAATACACAGCTACATTTGCATCACAGAAAGCGAGGGATAACAAACCTCTGCCATAGATAAGACGAAACATCTCATGAAATTTGCCGTTCAAATGAGGATTGGAGCTGCCGCTACAGTACAAGCATCACTCAAATACGTGTACGATGGATGAACATGACATAGTTCCCAAAGTAAAAGCCCTTGCAGGAAACAACCGTGTTGTCAGAGTCAGAATTGAAACGTGAAATCATTGACGTGGCGGACCCTCTCTGCAATCTGTTGTTAATGAGGGTCCTGCTGGAACTGTGGTTAACGACAACACAATGCTACTCTGTATCACGAAACTTCACCTTCTAAATTGCAGACTACCAAGCGATTCCGCTCCCTCATCATATATGATGAGAAGAACAAAGAACAAACTTTAAGGACGTTATGATAAAAAGCAATGTCTAACAGATTAGATCATTTAAAACTGCCAAATCATGGAAATTGAATAATAATTTTTTTTTTAAAAAAAAAAAGTAAAATTTTTCATTTCCTATTTTTTTTTAGCAAAAATAAAAAACATAAAAAGAGTGTGTTCAGCACACTGTATTGTATTATATTGTATTAGCCTTATTGCATTATGATACATTACATTAGGGTTTATCCTATTAAGTTATAATACAATATCATGTTTGGTGTAATATGAACGTATATAATATTACTTTGTGGTATTATTTATCTTAATATTAAAACATGATTTAAAAAATTTATGTTTGGTGTATTATATACAATATCATGTTTGGTGTAATATGGACTTATATAATATTACTTTGTGTTATTATTTATGTTAATATTAAAACATGATTTAAAAAATTTAATATTTTAATATCATATTATTACATAATTTAATTTTTTTATATTAGTTATTATAATATAAATGATAGTGTAAGGTAAGTTACATTATATTATAATAAAATATAATATTAACATATAATTGTTTAATTTAAGTTTAGTATTTTAGTAGACAGTAAATAATTAAATAATTAAAATACTTTTTACATATTTAAAGTTGAATAATTAGAATGATTTTATATTATAAAAGTAAATTAATATATTATCACTTATTTATTAAATTTTTGCGGTTTATTTACATTTTCTATGTTAATATTATTGTTCAAAATCAAATTTTATTTAAATATAAATATAAATTCATTATAAATTATTGAATAATAAAAGTAAAATAATAAAAATGTAAAATATGAACAATATTTTAATGCACTACAACCTAAATAAGAGATGAGTTGGACTATTAGAACCCCTTCTTTGATTTTATAAAACTCCTGTGATATTATAATTATATTTAAGGACAAATATAAATAGAATCTTAATCTCATTTATATTTTCTTTCTCTCTTCAATTTCATTTTGCTTGCACAATATAATTTTTTTTAATCATTAGAATAATCTAAATTTAAGAAGCAAATTTTTTAAGACAAAATAATACTCTTGTAATATATGTAGCAACAAAATTAGGATACAAGATTGAGAGAAAATAAATTAAATAAAATTTTATCTCACTACAAATAATTTTTTAAGGATTTTCAAACTAATTGTTGCACCCAAAGTTTACATGTACGGTAAAATTGTATTGGACCCATAAAATATTTAATATTTGATAAGATTTTTCTTACTTTTTTCTTTTAGATTTTTTTTAGAAATTAAATGATAAAGAAAGTTTGAAGAGAGGAATATAATTATTAAGACTGAAAGAGTGAGAAAGTTATTAGAAATTGTAAAATTTATAAATAAAAATAGTGTTTATTTAGATAAATAGTACTTTTAGCATTAAATGAAATATAATTAAAAAAGAGGTTTAAAAAAGATTTTGAAGGGGGGCTAATAGTCCCACTCACAAGAATTTATTTTATGTTCATTTTATTGTATTAGCCATTATTCTGATGCAATACAATACAATTCAATTAAAAATTTTAGTCAAACATGAATTAACATAAAAAAAAAAAAATTAATACAATAAAATACAACATAATGCAAGCGGCTAAATATTCCCAAAAATTACTTACTAGGGAGACTAAAACAATAAAGTAAACTACTCTATGATAAATTAGAAGTGTAGAAGTGCTTTTTCATTAGTACCTAACCTAACCTCATAGCCTGCGATGGCCTAGAAACCTTTGATGGCCAAAAAAATCATCAAAAGTCAACAAAATATAATAAGTGCACGGAGTAAGGAGGGATAATGGTGCATATTTTAACATGAAGCCATGCGCTTCAATCAGCTCGCTGTACAGTGGTCTTAAACAAAAGAATGTACAATTTTTGATCCATTGAAAAATACAGAAACCCACCCACTGAATGCGTGACGAAAGAACCAAAACTTGTCCCCACGATGCAGTGCCATGCCGGCCCATAAACCTCATCAAACTCCTGCAGAAAAGTCGCAGCCGTGACCACAAACTCATTAGTTCAGTTCAATGTCTATTAAGAAACACGGTCACCCCCCACTTTCTCTTAACAAGATTTTTTAAAAATATTTTTTATTTTGAAAGATTTTTAAACTCATCTTATTTAAATAAGAATACAATTGAGAATACAATTTACATATATATATAAAGAATTTCTTTTTCTCTGAAAAGTAATCACTATATGTAAAAAGATCAAATTTACTTATTTACATAACACAAAAATTAATTTTTTTCTATAAGTAAATAATTTATAATTGAGAGAAATAATAAGCCAATTTAGAGATTAGATAATATTAAGGTATTAAGTGTGAGAAAAAATATTAAAATAACTATAATAATTTTTTCTCTTTACATTCTTGACAATCATAGATTAAAATTTGCTATCACTCAAAAGCTCATTATTAAAAAAAAAAAAAAAGTGACAAATGTAAATTAGTGAAAGTTCTTACCTTCTTCAGAGTGAGTGCAAGGGTTTTGGCAGTGAACTTTTCTAAGCTATCATAAGTTTTTCTTGCACAATCAACAGCATGGATCTGCATAAATGGCGGCATATCAACTGAAACAATTTTCACACCACAGCTTGCAAGAACATCAGCCAACTCCACTCGTGAGCCACAGAAGGATCTCCTTCTTCCAAATGAAACTGAAACTCTCTTCAAATCTTTCACTTCATGTTCTAGATCCTTCTTCACATCTTTATCCTTCACAAACACTAATTTTTTACTTTCAAGTCCCTCTTCACAATCGAAGGCCCCCATATTTAAACTGTTCACCGACCCTCCTTTCGCCGATTTCTTGAGCTCCTCTTTGGATGCTTCCGTCGTTCTTCTGCTCTCTTTAGCTTTTCTCTGGGGCTGTTGCTTGCTTGGTTTATTGAGCAAGAATCTGGAGATATCAGAGTCGGCAGAAACAGTCATGGCTCTGGCTTGCAAATGGATGTCTTTGCTAGGTGGGTTGACGATTTGTTTTTGAGATGCACGTGCTTCGTTGCGGTAAAGATTCAATCTTGACCAGTTATTGCTCATATAATAAAAAGGTTTAGATGATCTAGGGGCATCTAAATTTGTTTCTGTCGGGTGACTGGTTTTGGTTTTGGTTTTGATTATACTTTTGGTGTTAGACCTTTTGAGAGTGGGATCCATGGACGAGTTAAGCGGGTCTGGGGCTGATGCTATGAACGTGCAGCGTGCTTGTGTTATTTTGTTTTGGCTGGGTGAGGTGTTTAGGGATAAGAAGGAAAAAAAAAAAAACTGATGAAGGCAGCAGTAGGCAGAGTAGTTTGTTGTGTTGCAGACTTGGAATTTGCCTAATTGTTTTGGGGTTGGATTTGGAATAGTAAATTTGAAGGGGCCTTAGGCCAGTGATATGCTGGGGTTCCGTGGATTGGGACTTGTGTGGTGAGATCAGATAGATGCGATCTAAGCCCAACGGCTGTTTTCTTTGTTTGCTCTTATTATATCCAACATGCTAAAGAAGTGGAGGTAACGGAGGTGTGTGATTTGTTGACCATTGACTTTATCTATTTGAAGAAACAATCGGATGGTTTAGGTTGTACTGTAAGCTTGCTGCTTACGAAAGTTACTGAGATTGAGTGTGACCAGTCGCTGAACGGCCAAGTAGGTAGTAATCGAAACAGTCCGAGTATCAATCCAGTGACTAAAAAATCTCTGTGGGGGCTCGCCTATGTTTCATCCTCAAATTTGTACAATCGTTTTCAATTTTCACAAGGAACTTTGTTTGGTCCATATCCATTTGCCCATTCGTGGTGATACTTCATGAATTTGCTTAGTTCATTTTTGTATTATTAATGGAAGAAAGGCAAACACAAACATGTGCTGGCCCATACGTCTATCCAGACCAAATCTTTTGTAAAATCTATACCACGACTTTTCTTAATCCTTTTCAATAAGACGTTTTGTCTGTCATTGAGAAGAAAAGCAAATCAGCTATAACATATCGAACATGTAGAAAATAATGTACAAAATGTAGATACATTGCGTTTCTTCATTCTCTCATACCTACAGCAGGGCTATGTAATGGCCTGGAACAACATTGAATTTACAACTCTCGCAACTTTTGAGACTCAGATTCAATTACTTGGCTTCAAGAGATTGGAGTTCCAGCAGTACTTGACCTGACAAACTAACATGGTACTGCAACGGGTACATTCTCATTCCTCTAGAGTAAGGTTATAATAGTTGAAGTGGTATCCAGCATGCTATGTGATCCCAGGAGATCTATATCACCGTCAATATCTAACCTCAAGTACAGAAAAGCATAGTGGTGCAATCACATAGCTTCTAATTCCATGGACTTGGTTGTCGAGCATAGCTTCTAATTCCATGGACTCGGCTGTCGAGCATCTCTAAATACGGATGTGCCACCTGATGCTGCAGGGGAAGGAGAGGATGCAACATAATTTGTGCCCGAAACACATACCGTGGGCAGATTCCCAGAATTCCCCTGATGGCCAGGAGGAGCAAAGCGCGATGGACTACCAGTGACTGCCAAACTTGCTCGAGAAGGGTGTGGAACCTAGATGCAAGCGAAATAAATGAATGATGGATCTCACATACTCAAAAGATTTGGGTAACATGGAAAAGCTGGCAGCAATTAATAAATCTTTACACTCATCCAATGTTTCATTTCATGACACAGTTTCATACAAGAATTTACAGATACAAAACATTGACAATATATGAAAACCATGCGTGCATGTGTATATTGAGGAATATTAAAAATTTTTAAGGACTCTAAATGAATATTTGTTCCAGTAAGATTTGTCGTCAACATTCAGAACTAAAAAATTTTGCAGTTCATAAATTAAACAAAAAGCTACCAAGTAATACCATTTAATAGAACCCAGATAGTAGTATATACTGCTTTTCTGAATAGCAGGCCCAAGTTTCCATAACTATTGAAGTTTTCTTAGAACATTATAACCTAGATAGTAGCGGATATTCCATCTGATCATTCTCTCAATCATACAGTCACAGTGTTCTAAGAAAACTTCACTAGTTATGGAAACAGAATGATCAGTTGGAATCCGTTCCTTCAATATATGATCATGTTAACTACAATTCTGCAGTAAAAAGGGGGGACGGATTCAAACAGATAAGCAGTAGCATGCATGACATTTCACTAAATTTTCAAACAGATAAGCAGTAGCATGCATGATAGTCATTGATACGTATGCTACCACATTATGTTGAAGAATGGTGGGTCTTCTAAGAGGAGATTCTGAAGATGGAGACATGCTGCTCATTCTGAGCATATGGCGTGAGTGAGCATTTTGGTTTGAAGCATCTTCTGCTTCTGCCCCTTCTGTGTCGCCAACAAGATTTGCCTCTGAGCCTGTCCTAGGTGTAGTCTGTCTGGCCATCAACCCAGACTCACTTGTGACATCCACTTGAAGTGGACCAGTAGGCCGAATCACCATTCCTTGAGTACAATTACGTCTCTTTAGTTCCTCCTCAGCATTCAATAGCTGCCAAAGACCAACAATTAGCTCCAAAAAATTTTCATCTTAACACAAGAAAAGTATGAAAACAAAACTTACTTGCTTCAGAGCTTGCACTAGATTATGCTTTTTGGCATTCAAAGTTTCCAGCTTCTCCTCGATTTCCTTTTTCCGTTTCTCTTTACCATATAGCACATCCGGTTTATTACTTGTCTAGCAAGCAAAAGAAATACAAGCCATCACCAAAAACAGCCCAAAAGAAACAAAAACACATGGCCTAAAAATCATTTTGGGATTTTTCTTCCAGATGAAGCTCAAAACCAAATGATTCTAGTACCCAAATCAACTAGGCCACTCGTAAAGTATCAAACAATTTTATCTCATTTACATTCACATTAACAATAATTCCGAAACATATCTAGAGTTAAAATTAATTACTTCTCGATTTATTAATATTTTGGTGATTTATATTCATTAATAAACCAAACTCCAACAAAAAAAAGGGTTCTTTTTTTCAAAATAAGAGTCCAATAAAATGACTTAAAATGAGTGAAGTTTTTTATTTATTTTTTTAACTTTCAATGTCTAAATACCTGTACATTAGGGTTAGACGCAGGGTCAGCCGATTCAACGGGTTCAGCTGCTTTCTTAACCACATCCAAAGATTGCAGTTTCTCATCACCATCCACCTTAAAAACCGCTGCCACCTCTGCATCATCGACCGGTTCCGGTTTCTCCGAACGATCTCCATCGTCCAATTTCCCCCGATCCATGATCTCTTCATTTTTAACATTTCGTTCTTCCTCTCGACAATTACCCTCTTTACCCTCATCTAACTGAACCTGAAGCGACGACCCATTAGGTTTAACGGCTTCGTCTTCTTGTTTACAATTGGAATTAGGGTTTGAAGTGATGGCGTTACCGGCGGCGAGGGAGTGTTGGCGGAGGCGAGAGAGGGCTCTGTTGCGGCGGTTCAAAAGGGTTTTGAAATCTTTGAAAGAGATTCTCGCTGCCGGCATTAGCCATCGACGAGGCACGTCTGGGACCCTGTGAAGGTTCCCTCTGTAAAGAGATAACGCCACCATCTTTATTCTTTATGAAACTCAACTCAACCGCCTAGTCTTCAACCTTCGATTCTCGTTTCGTCTCTGTCGAGTCTTTTATCTCTACGCATATTGTCATTAAAAAGTCTACACTTTCGCGGTCTCCAACTCAACTGATCGTCGGTTATTTTTGGTTAACGTAAACGACTGGTCATGTCCAACCAAAGTGATTATTTACTAATGAACTTCATTAATTCCTACTTAATATTTTACAAAATAAGAAGTATCTATTTTCTTTTCTTAAGCTTAAAAATAATCGGAAACCACCAATTGGTCGGGTGGTAAACCATTAGTTCTTATAGGAGTCAGCTGTTAGTGCATATATTACTTGAATCGATTTTTTTTTTTAACATATAGAATTATTAATAAGTTGTGCAGTTAACATTGAAATAGGCTGTGCAAAGACAAGTCCGTAATAGAGACATTTGATGGCATTTTATAAACATAGGGTTTGAATTAATTATGAATAATTAGCTAAAAAAGAGAGAGAAAAATGTAAACTTTAATGCATATGCGTTATAATATAAAAGCATAAACATTGTGATCAAAATTCAAAACTAATGAAAAGTTTGCTTTGCTAGGGCTACTTGTTTTTTTTTTTATTTAATGACTTAATTGACTTAATTTTAATTAGTTAAGTCATTTTTTTAACTTAATAAAAAATTTCAACCATTAAGTCATTAAGCTAATTTTTTAAACTTTTTGCTTAATTTAAAAATTCTAAATGATATCATTAAAAAACATTCTCCAAAATATCCATATCTAATTAATTAATTTTCATCATTACCTAAATAAAATTTAATAATTAGCATTATTGTCCATCTCTATATAACTTGTGATAATATATAGTAGTAGAGTAATGATATACATACAAACTCTTGTACAAATTTATTTTGTACAAACTCGTGTGGCATGATAAGATTGGTTGAATTAAATATCACTTGACCCACATGATTTATTTTTATTATTTTATATTTTATATTTTTATTCAACTAATGAGTTAATGCCGCGTCAGTTTGTACAAGATAAGTTTGTATAAAAGTTTGTGGCTGTATCATCACTCATAGTAGTATACTATTGTTATTTTTATCTTTTTATTTTCATCAAATTAGCATTATTTATCTTCATAATTTTTTAGGAATATTTTTCATAGACAAGCATCATAAACAATAATAAAATCGATTAACATATATAATATAGAATATTAAAGAGTTATATTCAATTGAATATAACTTATTTTATGATAATATATTATCTTATTTATTCTTTTTGAGACATTTGTTATTTTTTTAACATTTATAATTTGTAAGGGTATAAATGTAAAAATATTAGTTTTAAGATTTTTTAAGTTAAAAAAAAACTTATTATTTGTTTTTAGCGATTCAGACAAAAGAAAAAAAACATATCATCCAAATTCTGATATTCAATTTTATTAAAAATTCATACTAATTTCAGGTCTATTTAGATTTCAAAAAAAAAAAAAAAACCACCCAAATTTAAATAAAAAAGATCTCATGGTAGAGATCTGTAATGTGAATATCCTTGAGGAAGTGTTTTAGTATTATCTTCCTATTAGTATTTTCTCAAAACAAAAATGAGAATAAAGATGATGTTTTAAAGTTGTTGTATTTTAAATTAATGTAGATGTTTGGTATTATTTTGTGTATCATGTGTTTTAAAAAGAAAACAGTAATACTTGTTCAGGAGTTATGATTGCAAATAATAAAAACAATGAGTATATGTTTGTTAATACTATTTTTATAAATAGATTATACTAATTATATAAGTTATATTTACTCAAAATTAACATTATTTGAGAAAGTTCAATTCAAGAATAAAATTAACACAAATTGATATAATTTAAATAATTTATATCAAATGAAATGAACTTAGAAAAAAATAAATAAATCCTTGATTGACTCAAGTCCAAGTCTCTAGTCCTTGGGATATAGTAATAATGAAGCCTGTCTTTTTGTTATGTCAAACATCGAACATTATTACACTTTGAATGTTGAAAACAAAAATAAAATTACCAATTACGAAACATTACCGAAAAGCCCCTAGATTACCTGCATGGTGCATTAACTGTTGTAGCAAGTTGTTAAAAGCAATGTTGCTACTTGCTAGAAGGTTTCCAGTGAGAAACATAGTGTCGCCTTAGTTTCATTTTGCTATTATGGTGTTGTGATTCTTAAGCTACAGCCATCGAGAGAGATGGAGAAATTTCAGAATTTTTAGCTATAAAAAAAGTTTATGGGTGTCGATTAGAAAATACTATCAGTTCTCAAGTAAAACTTATTTGTCATTATTTTAAGAGCTTTTTTTTTTAAAAGTAATTAATTGTTAGGCTAATTAACTATAAGTCCAGCTACAAAAAAGTCTACCAAATACTCGAACAACTAAGTCGCAAGAAGCAAAAACAAACACAGGAATAGGAAAACCAGCATATACACGTCAAAAATTTTGTTGAACTCTCAAAGATTAAACGACATTGAAAGAGATTGACGAACATGCAGGCTCTTGGAGAGGAACCGAGGAAGAATGATGTGGATTTAAAGTTGCAACTAATTGGCCCGGCCCGGCCAACTGGTGGACACACTGGCTTTTTACGGGCTCCTTTCTTCTTTGAAGCATGGGCTGCCTGCACTTAACTAGGCCTGGTCAAGCCCTATTTGCCATCCAAAAGATTTTGTTCTCCGATGCAAAATTAAAACTACATTTATCAAGCCACTCAGCCAAAACTACATTTATCAAGCTCTCTCACACTGTGAGAGAATCCCCATATAGTAATATGAGAACTTAGTTCTTTTCTTAAATTTGAGTGGAGATTGATTTTCACTCTTACGAAATGTGAATGTAGTAGATATTCGTCGATTATTAATGATAGTTAAAATATGGGTAGTGCTTTATATAATATTAATGTACTCTTAGTCAGAGGCGGATGCATCACATGACCAGTGGGGGCTCAAGCCCCCACTGGCCAAAAAAAAAAATTAAAAAATTAAAGAAAAAAATATTTTAATTTTTTAATTAACCCCATTAAATTTATTAAAATAGTCACTATAAAATATAAACTCTATAAAATTTAAACTTTTACTTTAAAAAAATATAAAAACATATATTTTAATTAAAAATAATGATAGCCCACTACTCAAAATATTTTCTATTCTAAAAAATATGATTAATTCTTTCAGTTTATATAATAATAGTAGAACGAACATTTTCAATAACAAAACTCATGAGGAATCATCTTTAGAATCGGATGGGATGAATGATAGTTTGATTGTTTATATAGAAAATAATAAATTTAATAATATTGATAACGAGTCTATTGCATAACATTTTTAAACTATAAAAATGTGTAGAGACTAATTATAAATATTTTATATATTCAAAATTTTAATTTTTTATATTTTACTATTATCTAATTTAGCCCCCGATAAATTATTTTTCTAGATCCGCCATTGCTCTTAGTGATGGTTAAAATATGGGTAGTGCTTCAAATAATATTAATGTACTCTTATCCCAATAATAATCTAATTTATAAATATTAGTTACAATCTCATATACTTGAGTTGTAGTCTTAATCAATAGTCTCATGTAATTAAAAAAAAAAAACTACGTTTATCAAATTATCATCGGCCGGTTGTATTACCTCAAACGATTATTCTCTCACAGATATTAATAGAAATGTTTAATTAATTGTCTCTTTCTATATCACTGTTCAGGATGTCGGGCTATAGCAGCCATATGTTTATACAAAATTGTAGATTTGATTTTTTTTCTATCCTGTCTCACATGTGGCAGCTGTTGGAACAAATTGTGCATCCGCGAGCTACCCACCTAAAAAGAAAGAAATCGTAGTTGGAGAGGACAGAGGAGGAAAATAAGAATATAATAATATTTGACAATATGAAAGTAACGAAAAGTGTGCTAATCGAATTCAAGTGCCAGAGATAATGTCTTGCTACAGGTCTTAATTATTGATTTCAACATATAGCCTTGTGATTGGAGAAGAGCTCAGTTATAGAAGTGTGGTTCATCCAAAACCAAAAGGTTAGGAAACTCCAACAACATGTCATTTTCTCGGTCTAGCATGGCTTCCACAAATGATGATGAAGCTGCAGCAAACTCATAGCTTGGACCTCCAGAATCCATTCTCTGAACTCCATTATTCACCTGTGTAATGGCAGTCTCATTGTTGTTCTGGTTCTGCGGCATCACATTCCGTGTATGGTTGGTGAAATCCTTGGATGAAAATTCAACCATACTGTGCGTGTCGTGTTCTTGTTCCTGTGCTTGTGGAATGTCAGCAGACAAAAATGCATCATCATCATCAAGAAGGAAATCTTCCCAGGTAAAATTCAGCGGCGACTTCTCTTGTCCTGCTGTGGAACAAGTTGAAGATGAAGAAGATGACGACGACAATGAGCCTGCTTCGTTAAAGAAGATTTGAGGCGGCGAAATAGATTCATTAGCATTAGTAGCACAATTATTATTGGAGGCTTCTGCCACCAGTCTTACGGCTTGAAGCTGAGCAAGAAGATCCATTGAGTTGCTGTGGTCATTATAGTGGTTCAAGAGGGTATCTTTAATTGGCTCCACGTTTGGTGATACCATTGTCATCAAATGACTGCTGATGTTTGAAAAAACCTGAAATGGAGACTCATGCTGTTCAGGTTTTTGCATCATGAATGCATTCTTGCTCATGTCTCTATTGAGACACCCGATTCGGGTTCCAGATTTGGGAAGTCCACCAATGTTTCCATAATCAGCTAGTATTTGAGAGAAAGGTTTGTGAGTAACAGGATCTATTCCCATCTCGGTAAGTTTCTTTCTCAGCTTTGTGTTCCAGTAATTCTTCACATCATTATCTGTTCTCCCTGGAAGCTGTTGGGCTATAATTGACCACCTGAACCATTTTTGCACTAACATTAACACAAACACCGCAGCTAAGACAGTTGGAATCATATTGTTATATTGTATGTCTCAATTCTCATAGCAGGCAGTTATGTTTGTTCTGATCGTGCATGTAATTTAATTTCTCATTAATTAATTAATCGAATGAGCCGTCCAAAAAGAGTACTTCAAGTTTTTAACTCGTTTGTCCAACATTTGGTTAAAGTTCTTCTTATTGCTTCTCCAGGGACCAAAGACAAAACAGTGAAGTAATTAAGGGAAAATAAAAGTGACAGACCTGCTACCAATAGCAGCATGAAGCCTGATAATCATTTCCTCTTCTTGTGGGGTGAAGCTCTCATGCTTAAGATCTGGCCTCAGGTAATTAGTCCATCTAAGTCTGCAACTCTTTCCGCATCTCCGAAGTCCTGGAGGACGTGCTCACATTTGGGTTTTCATAAAATAAAAATATGGTAAGTCTTAATTACAATTGAAAGTTCATGAGACCGTATATAAATTGATTCAATGTAAAAGAACAAAACAAAAAAAATAAAATCAAATTAACCTGCTTTTTTTGGAACGGCAGTCCAGTTACAGGCTCCATGTTTCGAGACATATGCAAGTATCTTTGCATCTTCCTCTGCACTCCAAATACCTTTCTTCACATTCAGCTTGTCGCAGCAAGGAGGCCTCCCCATCTTTATCCTTTGCTTCAGAAAATTTGGTTATTGAATATCAAATAGGAAACAAAAACAAAAAAAAGGAAAAAAAAAAGTTGATGGTGAGAGATTAATATTGACTTTGAAACTTGTAATGCAAATTAAATGCTCTTTGGGAGGAAGAAGGAGAAGAAGGATGTGGGTTTAAAGGTATAACAAGTGTGGAGGCAAGAAATGCATGTGGCATTGCTCCCATTAAACTGCATTTGCATGAAGTATGGCATCTTCGCGTTTGAGATGAATTTTGAATTTACACATTAATTGTCCTCTTTCTACCTAAAATATACTCATACACTTGGCTCCAAGAGCATTTGAGTCTGGTTCAAATCGGGTGAATTTTTTGGTTAAACTTAGAGAAAATATTAGTGAAATGGCATAAATTATTCATTGCATGGATTAATTAGTTGATTGTGTGAAAGAAAATGAGTTTGGTTTAAGTTCTTGATTGTCACAAGTTGGATGACAGTAAATTTTTTAAACAGTGTATGATGTATGACTTGTGGGTGTACTTGTAGTAGTCACCACCTCTGTGTGAATTATTTTATGAAATTTTGGGTGTTATGGTATAGCTAATTAGCTATCTGGCTAGAATCTAGACTAGTGATGTTATATATGTATCATTTCTACAATATTCACCAATTATGTGATAAAATGGTGGATTCAATGATGTAAAAAATGAGAAAATAAATGCATGTGCGTAAGCTGTTGAAGAAGAACAAA
The DNA here is from genome assembly GCF_000493195.1 of Citrus x clementina. Taxonomy (NCBI): domain Eukaryota; kingdom Viridiplantae; phylum Streptophyta; class Magnoliopsida; order Sapindales; family Rutaceae; genus Citrus; species Citrus x clementina. The sequence goes on along the minus strand of NW_006262339.1, from coordinate 2,513,230 downwards.
ATTGATTAATAATCTGCGGAGCCCTTACAAAATAAATAGATAAATAAAAAAATATTGAGGAGCTATACTTAGACATTGATAATTATTTTCAAAGTTATATAGGAATCATTCTTTAGTGCCGCCATTTGCATATAACGGTATCAAATTATAGCTAGATAAAGCTGTGAAATCGAAATAAGTCGTATCTTAAAAAATGTGAAAAGGTTTTCTAGCAAGAAAATTAATCAACTCCAAGGAAAGTTGAAGCTGCCAAGAACAAAATGTTGGCTACAGAGTTCGGCCCAATGAAGTGGACGTATATAATAATAACATATATTATATAAGACAACATATTCGATGACTTACATATGTAGAAGCTTCAACCGTAAATTATTAGTCAATACTTGGGTTGTATTACTCGGGGATTAAAAGAAAGCGAATGAATGACTCAAATAATCTTCGTCTACACATATATATTAAATGTATATATACGTAAGTTCTTATGTTCTCTGAAGGCTTTTTTTTTTTTTTTTTTGTAAACCTCAAGACAAGTACAATATATTAAATCAAAATTCATTTGAAAGAGACAAATCCAAATGAAATCTTATAGATAGTCCATACAATAGTAAACCATAATAGGATTAAGAAATGCAGTATTTAGGCATCTCCAAGAGTCATCAAGTAGAAAATTTTTAATTTCTGATGGAGGAAAATCCCACAATGTCAAATTGAAAAAATTCAAATAAGCAATATTGTTTCTTTCTCGGTAGATATGAGAATAATGAGATTATAGAAACTTTATAATAATTAGCAATTGAGCTATTTAATGTGGAGTTGCCAATGAATATAAAAGTTATCACTTTTAAAGTAAGAATAAGTAGTCATTGAATTATATTTTAATTACAATAAATACCAACTCTTACTATAAGCAAATTCAATATAAAAAATAATAACAAAAAGTACTACTTAAAAGAAATTTTAATTCTTAATTGACATCACAAAGCAACCTAAAAATATTTCGTCAAAACCTTTATAAATAACGCTACAATAAGTTGGACCTAAATTTTTTTAGAAAGACCATTAACTTACGGATCCCTCTAAGTTACATGCATGTACCTTACAACCCTCTCACATGAATAGTGAGTGGACCCACATCATTCACTATTCATGTGAGAGGGTTGTAAGGTACATGCATATAACTTAGCATTAGCCTTAACTTTAATCCAAGAAAAGACCAAATGATGCCGTAGAAGATTTTAATACTTTGAACGCTGAAAACAATATTTTTGTACTTTCTAGTAAATGTGATTCATGAGTCATCATAATCCTCAATGACTTGTCAACACGGTTGAGGACGTGCTTGGCAAGCGAAGCGACTATTTTAAAATGTTTTTTTTTTGACATCATTTTCAGGTCGTTGCTTGACTTCACCGAAGACAATTACCATATTGGAGATGATGCCATCAGGTAAAAGATTTCATTTTAATCGTAATAAATGAATCGAAAACCCACAAAAGTTTAAAGAAAGGGTCTAAAATTTCCATTACCGTTCGATGAACGCTAGCTGATGAAAGATACCAGCTGAGGAAGCAATTTCAATTAATGCCATATAAAAAATATATGCGTCATCTTCATTCATATGAAGCTGGATTTGAGAACAATTGTACAATGGAAAAGAAAGATCATTGAAAATGTGTCAAACAGCTAATACAAAGCTGATATATAAAAATATAAAAAGTACAAGACAATGTAAGCTAATACAAAAGCTAATATATAAAAATTAGAAGACAATGTAAGGCATAATCATTGTTGAGAGTGAATAATTGACAACATCTAGGCTAGATGGTCTCATGAAGCATAACTCCAAAATTACAATCACAATTAATTGACCCACACTCTCCAAATTAACCACTAAAGATTATGATAAATTTGGTTAGGGGTTGGGTTTTCTCATCTTTTATTCTTGTGACATTATAAAAAAAGTTTGTAGGTTTAAATTTCTATTCTTGATTCAAAATATCATTTGGTTAATAATTAGATGGTTCTCATCTACCCCACCCCTCTTTAAATAGACTGAAAGACTATAAATCTCACAAATTATGCTCGTGGGCAAAAGAAGATTTCCACGCCACTCTCTCATTATTGTGTGGATCAATTGGTGGGATCATAAGTTTTCATGCATTTTTTTTTTAATGGACCTACTTGAGGACAGGTCGTGGCAGATTTTTAGATTTTGAATTGGTCCCTACATTTAGTCTCGACATATTTATAAATTTCTAATTATAACATAAATGGATTGTAGTGCCATATGATAATAATATCTCATTAAGAAAAACGCAACTGGGATGCCAATTGAAACTGGAAATAACTTACAAAAGTCTTAGTGGGGTTGATTATTAATGCTATTCTCAATTATATCATAGCTAATTGGGCGGAAATAAACTTAAGAATTAATAATTATAGCTAATAACGCGATTGCATGATTGTGTACAATCTGTGCTCAATTTTATCTAAAAATACGCAGAGTCGTTTTGCTTAGGAATTCTTTCTTCTCCTAACAACAATTTATATCAAAAGAAATAAGATTTTAACTAATCACAACATTGTGATTATCATCATAATTTTGGATCACAAATCAATTAAAATTTTATGATTATCATCCACTGTTTAAGGTTAATATCAACGATCCGATAATGAAGTTTAGATAGGATTATATGGTTCATGTAAATCAAGAATTCTTGTTACAAAATAATAACTTGAAAATTTCAAAATTTGTCTATACGTTAATTTGTTTCAGCTCTTTAATGCTAATTTGTCAAATGTATTTGTTAATAAGAGGAACACATCATTCATTAACTTACCTTCAAAACTGAAGATACAATCACACAATTGACAAATAGTCAGTGGTGATGTAAATAGAATTCAAGATTTGATTACAATAATAATTATTATTGTTATTCTGAGGCGTTCAAATTTGAAATAAAGTAAAATCTTGCATATTGTAACCAGAAAAAAATAAAGAGAGGAAAGTGTCACAGTGTCGAGAAATAAATAACGAACGACCTGTCAATTAAGGTGGGTGTGGCAGCGCCACTAATGGACACCTAAGATTATGAGCCGACAATTTAGAGCTGACCAGGAGGCGAATTTTCCAATGGGATTCCTTCGTCTTCTTCTTTTTCTCTCTGCCAATTTGGGCCGGAAATTGGACAGTGACATACATCTAGATACCCACTTTTCAGATTCTTTCACGTAAGGGTGTAGCTTTTTTCATTTGTATCAAATAGGTCCATTGACCTGGCCACATTACACTTTTTACAATTAACTGAGACAATTCAACGTTGAAGGCTGTTTCAATTATTTTATTAATATGACTCAATGGAGAGTTGTTAATTTTAGGGCGTGTTGTGTCAAATTGGTTTAATAAATTTAAGCTTATTTTTATTTCATTTTGGGCTCAGTATAAATTTTTTATTTGCACGCAAATCATTTGGTCTATTACTATTTATTTATGTACCATACTAGAATTTGGGTCTTTTTTTTAAAATAATTTTTTACTAATATTAATAAAATATCCCCTTAATTTAGTCATTATAACTATTATGTGGGTGTTATTGTTTTTTTTTAATTATTTAAAAAAATAAATTATGTACCATACTAGACTTTGGGTCTTCTTTTTAAAACAAAACAAAACAAAAAATATTTTTTGTTTACTAATATTAATAAAATATTTCTTAATATTATGTGGGTGTTATTGGGGTTTTTTTTTTTGTTTTTGAATTATTTAAAAAAATAAATTAAATATTTTTTTACTCCTACTGATCTAATACAGTTATGTGCCTAAAATGTCAAATCAACACGTATCGTTTCAACTCCCTTTCCTTGTCAATATATAGTTCTTGTTTTGTCTCTGTCCAATTGAATTTACACTTGAAGGATTCATTTGCCAATAGTCTGTCACTGTCATTCTGTCAATGACCAATTTGCTAAAAGTAGGAAAACTATGTTCTTATTTGAGAAATCACAGGAAAACAGGGATCTTAATTTTATTACCGCGAAATTTATAGACATTACGTCATTAATTAATTATCTAGTTTTAAATGAAGTAAGATTCAACTTTAACTCTATTTATTGTTTTGTTGGTAAAACAAGTTGTTGATGCGTTTTTATTTCCTACAAATTCTCATAAACTGACGTATCTAAATACATATTTATTATGTGTTTTGAATTTGTATCTTTCTTATTGATTTTATCTAATAAATTCTTCATAATTATATTTTTATTATTATTATTCCTAGCAAAAGCAACCTTCGCAAATATCTAAATTTTTTTTAACACTATTATTTCTATTAATATATTATACCAGGAATATATTCCCGTTTTTAGATAACAGTATCTTAATAATTCCCTTTAAAGGAAAAGAAAACGCAAATGAACTCATATTATGGACCGACATTTTCATCTTCTCTCCACAACCACAAGGTGTTGTTTTGGGTTTGAGTTTTGATCACCTAACTCTCTTCACTATTTGGCACCCATTAAACCTCTACTTATAATCAAATTCCTAAACAAACACTTCACCATCTTTGTCTTCCATTAAACAAACACGTGACCACCTCTGTCTCTGTGTTTCGGTATTTTATGTATCTTTTGTAATGAGGAAACTGAAGCTACTTTCGAAATCAGAGAAAGGAGGAAACTTTGAAATGGTTGTATCACTCAGCAGGCAAAGATGGATTCAAATTTTGATCTTTATTGGTGTTCTGTATTTGATATTTTTGATTGGTTTACAAGTTCCGTTTGTTTTCACAACTGGGTTCAGTTCGATTTCTCAAGAACCTGTAATTACTCAACATTATGATAGACTCAGGAGAATCGAAGAGGGTCATTTGCAAGTGAAAGCTCCATCTCGTCCTTTAAAGCAATGGGTTTCATCACAAGACTCGGACTCACCGACTCAGTCTCAACTCACCCCCACCGCCTGGTCCAATAGCAAAAGCCAACTGCTTTCAAACATTTCTTTGGATGCTAAGACTTTCACACCCGGTAGTGAATCTGGGGTTTTACAGTTACATAAGGCGGCCAAAACGGCTTTTGAAGTGGGGGCAAAGTTGTGGGAGGAACTTGAATCAGGGAACATACAAATTGATACAAAAAAGAAAGAAAATTTGTCAGAATCGTGTCCTCACTCGATAATTTTATCTGGGTCGGAGTTTTTGAATAATAAAAATTTGATGATTTTACCATGTGGGCTTACACTGGGGTCACATATAACGATAGTGGGTGTGCCAAGGGCAGCACACGCGGAGAAGAATCCAAAGATTTCATTTTTGAATGATGGGCAGGAAACCATGGTTTCTCAGTTCATGATGGAGCTGCGTGGGTTGAAAACAGTGGAAGGGGAGGAGCCACCGAGAATTTTGCATTTTAATCCAAGGTTAAAAGGGGATTTTAGTGGCAAGCCTGTGATTGAGCAGAATACCTGTTATAGGATGCAGTGGGGGACTGCCTTGCGGTGCCAGGGCCGGCCATCCAGGCCTGATGAGGAGACTGGTAAGTTGTCGTTGTTGTTGAGGTTTTATATTTTCTTAGAAGTTTATATTTGATTAATGAATGATCTTAGCAAAGGACTTGCAACTTCTGGGCTGATTGATTTTTGAGTGATTGTATTGGTGAAAAGAATAAATATTGGTGAGAGCTATGATAGATATTGTTGTGGTTGTTGTTGAAGTTAAATCAAGAGGTGGAATTAATCTGCTGTGCGGTTTAATGGGTAGCTGTTAGGGTGTGTTTTGGTAATTCTTATGTTTCCATAGTATTATAAGGAATGAGGGGGTAGAACCTGATACTGCAAATCGATGGCATGCTTCTCTTTTATATGCATGTGCTTTAGTGCATTTCTGTGTATAATGGGCTAGAGAAACATTTAATTCTGTCTTCACATATCACTGCCTCAAATTCTGAAGTCCTATAATTATTATTTAATATGAGATTGATTTTTTAATTTAATTTTCTCTTCAAGGTGGAAAATTAATTTGATATTTCATTGTTTTCTATTTTATACTTTTGGGTTGTGTTTGCAAATTCATGTTATGCTGAGATCAACCTTGTCAAATCACCATTGAAGGGATTAGGTATGGGTAACTTGCACTTCTCTAAGATGTGGCCTGCTCATGGAACCATTTTGTCAACGAACAAGAATGTTTTTTTTATTGCTTTTCTCTTCAAGAAGAGATCAGAACCAATTTGAAGTTGCTTGCTCATATTCATTAATTATATATTTTGAATAATTGTTTTTTGCTAGTTTTTGGTCATTTTTTGGACAACCAAATTGGGTGATTCTTTTGGACTTACTGCAGTTGATGGCAAGTTGAAGTGTGAGAAATGGATCCATGATGACGAAAATCACCCTGAACAGGCTAAAAATAAATGGTGGCTACTGAAGCGGCTTGGATCTGATACAGAAAAGGGGACCACTGACTGGTCATCACCTTTCCCATTTGAGGAGCGCAAGCTGTTTGTTCTGACTCTTCGTGCTGGTTTAGAGGGTTATCATGTTAGCGTTGACGGGAAGCATGTTACATCCTTTCCTTATCGCACTGTAAGTAATATAACACAATGCTTTAGTCTCATGATCACTATTGATGGCTCAAAGTTTGTCTGATGCTTGCTATAGGGATTTACTCTTGAGGATGCCACTGGCTTAACTGTGAATGGGGACGTTGATGTCCGTGACATATTTGCTGCTTCTTTGCCTACAACACATCCTAGTTCTGGTCCTCAAACACATCTTGAGATGTCAAGCAGATGGCAGGCTCCACCTCTTCCTGAGGGGCCCGTGGAACTTTTTATTGGTATACTTTCTGCTGGAAACCATTTTGCTGAGCGGATGGCTGTGAGGAAGTCTTGGATGCAGCATAAGTTTGTTCAATCTTCAAATGTGGTGGCTCGATTCTTTGTAGCACTGGTAATAATAAAATCATGCTCCGTAGATGATTGATTATTGGTTATTTGTTAGCATGTAAACACTAGGTGGAAGGTCGTTAAATACATTTTCGTTTTTGAATGAACAGCATGCAAGGAAAGAAGTGAATGTGGAGTTAAAGAAAGAAGCAGAATTTTTCGGTGACATTGTACTTGTTCCTTACTTGGACAACTATGACCTTGTTGTGTTGAAAACCGTTGCCATCTGTGAATATGGGGTGAGTTGTCAAATTATAATTATTATAAGCTGAAGGATAAGTGTTAATCCAAGAGATGACATTTGATGACTTTGGATGTTTACAGGCTCGTACGCTGTCTGCAAAGTATATAATGAAGTGTGATGATGACACATTTGTAAGATTAGATGCAGTTGTTAATGAAGTGAAGAATGTACCTCAGGGCAACAGCTTGTACGTTGGAAACGTCAACTACCACCACAAGCCCCTTCGGCATGGTAAATGGGCTGTGACATATGAGGTATGGATGGACATGTTGATTTGCTAGTTTTTATCTCATCAACTTGCATCTTCAATTTCCTTTCAAACAAGAAAAAGAGAAAAACTTGCATTTCAATTTGAAGCAACATAGTTTAGTTCTCTTTCTCTCTGTCTATCTGCCTTGACAGCCGGATGTAATATAATTTAACTGAATTTTTTAAAATTGATGGACAATAATAATTTTTTTTTTTTGAAGAATTTGTTTTGATTGTGCATAGTTCAATTATTCTACAAATTTGTTATCTGAAATGTTTTAAGAATTTTTTCTCTTTTAATAAATAATTTATGAAGTTTCATCTTTCAGTCCTGCAAGAAATTTGTTTCAATTGTGCATAACTCAACTATTCTAGAAATTTGTTATCTGAAACGTTTTTAGATTTCTTGTTGATAAATAATTTATGAAGCTTCGTCTTTCATTCCTGCAGAGTTTAAGTCTCTGTCAATGTTTTTGTATTACTCTGTCCTTTTGCAATTATTATTATTTTTTTATAATTATTATCTACATGATAGTCAATTTGGATGTTTGATATTCTTCACTCTTTCTTCCTTAATTGCTGGTGGTTTAAGGAGTGGCCAGAGGAAGATTATCCACCCTACGCCAATGGGCCAGGCTACATTTTGTCATCTGACATAGCGAAGTCCATAGTATCTGAGTTTGAGAGCCATAAATTAAGAGTGAGTATGATTTGTGTGTGTATGAAGGTCATGGTGGTTGCTTGTCTTCGCTAAAGTTTTCAATAATCTTTAAATTTGTGCAGTTGTTCAAGATGGAAGATGTGAGTATGGGAATGTGGGTAGAGCAGTTCAACAGCACGAAACCCGTAAAGTATGTACACAGCTTGAAGTTTTGCCAGTTTGGTTGCATAGAAGGTTATTATACGGCTCATTATCAGTCTCCAAGGCAAATGATCTGCCTGTGGAACAAATTGCAAATGCTGGGAAATGCTCAGTGCTGCAACATTAGATGATGAATGGTTGTGATGTTCAGTGAGCAGCTCAAGGATGAAGAACCAGAGGAACAAATTTTGCAGTCAAAGCCATCATTCATTTATTGTACATTCTTTGGTTAGTTGTATCTAGGCTCTCCCTTCATTTGCCCTTTCCATATTCTTTCATTTTTTCCTTGCTCTTAAAATTTTTCCCTTCTGGAGAAACATTCTCATACACATCATATTTTTGTAATTTACACAATAATGGCTGTGGTAGAATGAAATTGGATATCGGTTACATCCACAAATTTATACCTCAGCTTGCTTTTCTTTTTCAATAGCTGTTAGTTAGAAATTTCGAGTACAGGTTTATGTTGTCTTTTTTCCCCCCATAATGGGGATCAACTACAAATTTATGGTATGTAGAATGACCCATTTAGACTCTCATCACACAGCATGAACGTATGGCAGGCTTAGAGCTCGAGAAAGGGAATTGAGTTTTCTATTATAGTTTGCATCATTATACTCTCAAATCGAAAATTTCAAAGATAAAGTGTTTATTGTGAAATGGAAAGTTCTGAAGAAAATTAACCGATTGTTCAACCCCTTGCGTTGCCTTTTCCAACGCAATATATCGGAGGCTTCACGTAGAATCATCCTAGAATTATCTATGCCAACACTCTCTCATGGATCGCCTCTATTTGACAAGTACTGCAACAAACCGCAAGCAGAAGGACATGACTAATCATCGAAGAAGATACAACAAAAATATTAGAGTTCTGCATACAGTATCGCTGTAACATGATAGTGTACAACTTTACTACTTCAACATGAGCACTGCACTCTCTAAATTAAGTATGAAAATAATATCACAACCATCATTGTATCCATATTTGAGATAAGATCATGTAATCCAAATTCACAAGTGATAAAATAAACGGTTTACCTTCAACGTAAACTTCTGCAGAACGGGGCATGCTTTTATCATGCAAGTCAATGCAACGAGGTTTTCCCTAATAAGTCAGTCTAAAGAGGCATAATGTCAAGTTCCTTTGCTTATACGTAACTGATCATAAGATGCAGAGTTACACAAGATCACACACCTCCTAAAATTTGAAGTACAGACCGCAGTCGAGTAAAACTGCAACTCAAGTGTCTCCAGCTGAGGAAGATAGTTTTGAATTGGTTCAATAACATTCCTTGAATAAGGCTTGGCAGGCCGCCAATGGACAAATTAAGAAGCTGGGGAGAATTCTCAATCCTTAATTTCTAATCCGTAGAATTTCAATGACAAAAGCATTGGACCAGCAGTTTCAGCTTCTTGAATGGAAAAGCTCTGGGTTCGTCAGTCGGATTACGAACCAACAACTTTTAAGCCAGATAAATATGGAGAATACCTCACACTCAATCTCTTAAGAAGTGGGCAACTGTACATAAAAAACTCGAGAGTCTTATCTGTTATCATCCACATCGACAAAAGAAATAGACTTCAAAGACTTTATGTTGTTAGATAAACCAGGGGACTTTAAAAGATTGTTAAACATTCTTGAGCAAATCATAACGCTTCCCACCCATTTCCATAAATTGTTGCAATTCACTTGGTACTTGTTAATGTGAAAATTGGCTTAAAATATTAAATTACAAACCGGTTCCGTTAAGTTTGATTGCAGATTCTCGAGCTTTGGGAGAAAGTTTCTGAAAGGATTAATAAGATTTCTCCTGACCATCAACTGTCCTACCAGGGGATACATAAAAAACCAAGGGAGCATTGTCAACCCTGAACTTGATTTCCAATCCACGATAGTTATTTGACAAAAGATTTTTGGGCAGAAATTTCAATTTCTTCAATTGAATTGCAACTATCAATCTCTAGGTGCGTCAATCGGATTGATGTTTAAGTCAGATCTCCTCGCACTTAAATCTTCTAAGAAATGGACCATTGTATATTTGTATTTGAAGAAACTCTGAAAGTCTCTCGGTTAGCATCCACATCAACAAAAGAAATGGACATCATATCAACCAGGAGACTTTTGAGATTGTAAAAACATTCTTGAGCGTATCTGTAATGCTTCCCGTATTGTTGCAAAACTCAAACTTTTGAACACTTTTTCCAATATGCGTAGCATTTCCAATTAGAAATGGTAATTGATGTAGCATGGTTCGCAGGACCAGTATCTTTTGGTGTTCATAACTTAAAATAGTCGTGTAGAACAAGCAGGGTACTTTCCATTAGTTATAAATAACTTGAGTTACATGCGCTAGTCTTGGATGTATAATATAGCATTATGAAACTTACGACGAGACGTACCAAATCCAGAATGCTTACACAATTTTACTCCGTGGTCAAACAAAAAATTCAGTTTTTTTTTGTTCGTTTTGTGATTTTTAATTATTTTCTAGTTTTTTCTACTACATTCAAGATTCCTATCTTTTTTTTTCTAATTTGTTTATTTTGATAAATTCGTGATATTTAGAGTTACTATAAAAATGTCCAAAAACCCTATTGTTATTCATTCAGATTTTTTTTCAATAAAGTTTCATTATTTATAAACTTAATTTCTCTTAATTATCAATTTTTTACATTTCTGCATTTTATGAGAATCAAACAACTCAGAGGTGTATTTTGATCTTATCTATATTTAAATGTATACGCAATTTTCAAACTTTATTCACACAATACATGAAAAAGTAAAGAAATTTAAAAATTTAAAAACTTTATTAATCAATTATTTGGTTGTCTCAGCTTTTATTCAATAACAATTGCATAAAATAAATCTTATTCATTACTTTGAGACAATATAAAGGGTACCGATCAAGCATCGAGGATGCTACCTCACTAGATCGATTACTAATTAATTTGATGCCCGGGCTGCTCTGATCACATTAATCACTTCGTCACTTACTCGGAAAGATTTGGTTAACACTTCATCGGGTATTGGAGGTGTTGTGTCAAAAAGAGTAGTGAGTGAGTCCGAAACGCCAGGATTTTGAGTATTGAAAATAGGTATAAAGGTGGCCGGCCCCTTTCCAACATTCAGCTGGAAGTGAATCAGCGCTCTAGGAATTAAGAATACCATCCCGGGAGTCAGAACCTTTGAGAAAAAGGTATTATTAGTTGTTACTAAACCTACGAGCACCTTTCCTCGAGTAACAATACCAGCCTCGGTTCCACGAGGGTGTGTATGAGGCGGGTTTATTCCACCGACACCCAAGTCAATTCGGAAGAGTGAAACTCCTTGAGTATTGACCACTGGAAAGCCAAAAACATCACCGAGTGTAGCTCCACGTTTAAAGACATCAAAAGTGGCTGCTTCTTTGGAAAAATCCGTGAAGAAATCATCAGAAGTTACTTCTGACTCAGGTTTGCAGGGGAAACCATTAATAGAGCCGGAAGCATTCAAATCCGCAACACAGATGTCTTGTAAAGGATCAGGGTCACTTGCATGGGAAGGGAAAGGGAGAATCAATAACACTATCAGGCAGCATAGCAGCCCAATGAGTGACGTTGATGAAGAAGAAATCATGGTTGTGATTAAAATCTAAATTTACACAATTAATGGCAGCAAGTAGTCTTTAGTTGTTGATTTAAAGGAAGATGACGGATCTATTTATATTAATCCTTGGAGCCTGAAAGCGTGATTAACATTACTTTGAATTAAGTAAAATATTAATGCCAAAGAATTGGCAGATCGATGAGGTTTGTTGACTTTCTGAATTCGGATAGCGCGTACAGATTATTTAAATTGTTACGTAACCTGGCCTTTGCAACCGGGAAAGATAATGAGCCAAAAAGAACGTCTCATTGTTTTGGCTTTCTGACAATATAACTAAGTAGTTTGAATGTTTAATTTTTAAAGGCGCTGAAAGATATTTAAAATTTAATGCTAGAATAATGTACTTTGTGCAGATAGTTATGAACCGGCAGTGCTCCCTTTTTTTAAGAGTTGACGTGATAATTACGAACCGGAAACTAGTGGAATTGTTAATGCGTGCAAGCGACATTCATATTCTGATAAGAGAAGTTATAAACATATATGGTCTTATTTTGGTTTTGAAGTGCTGCATCTATCGTCATGAAATAAAAGTTATTAGTATATAATAAATATGACTTTTAAATGAAAGTTTTGATAAAAATATAATAAAAATACTGTAAGTGGTTTATTATGTAAATGTTAAATCAAATTAACCTAATTTCCAAACCACAACAATAGGAATTTATCAAACAATTTACATCCAAACATAAATTTATAAGTCCAACATATATGCTCAAGAGGAAATGAGGTTAAAAAAAAAATCAATCTCAATTTTATTGTTTATTTTGACACAAAATTCATCTTTTTTTTTCTCCTTATTTATTTACCCTCTCCTCCTTTTCTCTCATCTTATTTTCTTTCATTTCTTCAAACCAAACACAAGTACTATAACCGAAGCTACAGCTGCACAACTATGATCCAAAGGTTCATTTGGGATTGAGGTGATGTACTTTTTAAGCTACTGCTGCTGTAGAAAAAAATTATAACTATCAAACAAAACTTAATAAAAATAATGCATCAGCTATGATATTGAGGACGAAAATTTTTAGACTAAGATGCAATATGATATTGAAGCAGCGTGCTAGATTTTTCAATTAAATTGTTCATAATACTAAATACATTCAACATATAGTTTGATTGAAAAAAGAAGTTTTTAATAGAAAATTGTAGGATCAGAATCAGAATAATGAGATTATTTAATTGTTGGCTTTTTCGGCTTTGTAAAGCGTGTGTTAACAAAGATCTAAGCTGCTTTTAATTTGATATGGCGACGGAAAAAAAAAAAGATTGAAATTGAAGACGTGGTAGAAGTATGTACTTGGTCAAGCGTGAGTATGAAGTTATTTCTTGTTGTTTTTGGTTATTTGATTCTGGGATATAAACTCTAGCTTTGATATGTAGCTACAGGTTGAAAATTAATTAAATACACTTTACAGAAGTACTACGTCAAGATAATGAGCCGTCTCTTCTTGTTTAAGTAATTTCTTGGAGTTGATATTTGAAACAAACAAATCAACATATTAAAAAGAGTTGAAGCAGTCTATTCTCCTATTATATACTTAGTGATTTCAAAGTCATCGAAAAATGAATCCGTAAACCTTCACCTAGTAGCCAGCTTGTTGATGACGATTAATTATCCAATCCATCGATTCTCAGGGATGAGGGAACTAGTTTGTTAATGATGATTAATTATCCAATTCATCAATTCTCAGGGAACATTTATGACTGGATAAATAAGATTCCTCATTCAGTCCTAGCATTACAGCCGGGTGAGAAATCAATTAGCTGCATAATATTCTCAAATTTTGATTTGATTTTTGGTCCATGAAATCTAAATGACAAAATCTTTTAATTTCGTTAATTGAAGAGTCGTCTATTCTTATTTCTCTAGACTTACATCCGTAAAATATATATATATATATTTTAAATTAAGGTACGCCTACTTATGAGAATCTATCCCAGTTCTAGGGAGACCGTTTCTTACGCTAGAAGTAGACCCTGTCCACAATAATAGGATAGATTAGAAACACTTGCCTTCCAACGCCCTGATCTTTACATTGAAAGTACAGTTTACAACAAACTCTGAAATCTTCAATGAGGTTTCAGTACCTTGTAATTTCAAGGTCGTGGAATTTTGAACCCATTTTCAGCTAGCTAGTAGCTTATTGAGATTTTATCACCAGAGTTATTCAAATTCATGATGATAGATTATTATTCAATCCATTAATTGAAGGCTATCTTCAGGAAACTATGGGTTTTGGCAACGTAACTCATCTTGTTTGTCTTACGGATGGTTCCAACTCATTCCTAGAGCCGAAGGTTATTGTTCGGCTAGCAGCCATGAGCCATCTCCGATAATTGGAAGCTTCAGCCAAAACAAAAAAAATTTAATTTCTTTCATTCCATTACCTGACGCACCAAGTATTAATTAATAGAGAAGCAATAAGATCTAATGCTTCTCGTATGCTGAAACTAGTAGAATAATTGTATTACAAGAGCCAATAAGTTTTGAGTTAATCATTTAATAAAGAATTGTCACAACAAAAATCTCTACCTAACCGGGAGCATGCCTTTTTTTTTCTGATTTTTTATTTTTTGGCATAAGCAAATGCTGTCTTTAATTTTTGCAGTTGGAAACTTGCTTCAATGGGTAAGAATGTTTTTTTTAAAACATTTTTAAACAATATCAAGGGAAAATGGATATTTTAATAAAGATTTTTTAACATCTTTTATTCAAATTCAACAAAAAGTGATTTATTGATACAAGTTACAAATAAGAGGTAATTTGGATTTAATCATTAGTGGTTACATGTAATTCTGCATCTTGCTGCCTCCCAAATAATTTTCCTATTAATATTTATATTATATTATATTATATGATATATGATATTATATAGATATAGTAGTTTTCTAGTTCATAATTTTAAAGTGCGGGAAAGTTTTAAAAACGCATGGTTTTAAAGGCCTACAGTTTTAAGCCTTTAAAACCATGTGGTTTTTCCCGCACTTTAAGATCCTGAATTGAAACATTTATTTATGTTCCAAATTAGAATTTTAAAGTGCGGGAATGTCCGGAAAAACGCATAAACTGTGCGATTTAAGTGCTTCAAGTTGTAAGCCTTTAAAACCCCACAGTTTTAATGTTTTTTCAGACTTTTCCTACATTTAAGATTCTGGACCAGAAAACTATATTAGATGGGTTATGTTGAGGAGGAAAGTTTTTTGGTTGAAAACTAATAGGATTTTGAATAAGTGTGCTAGATGGTGTCAAGAGTAACATGTTGTATTTTATTTAGTTCAATTAAATTATCCTAATACTAACTTACACGTTCATGATTCAACATATAATTTGTACAAAAAGAAATTTAGGGGGGGAAAAAAAACTTTATCATTATATGGAATTCGAGGTACATTTAGCATGCAAATCGCCACCATCTTTTCTTTATTCAACAATTATTACATAAAATAAATCTTATTCATTAGTTCTGAGACATTATAATGGGTATCATCAGGTGTCGAGAATGTTAACCTAGCCGGATCGATTACTAGTTTGATGCCCGGGCCGCTCTGATGGTGTTGATCACATCATTACTGACTCGGAAAGATTTGGTCAACACTTTATTGGGAATTGGGGGTGTTGTATCAAAAAGAGTAGTGAGTGAGTCCGAAACGCCAGGATTTTGAGTATTGAAAATAGGTATAAAGGTGGCCGGCCCCTTTCCAACATTCAGCTGGAAGTGAATCAGCGCTCTGGGAATTAGGAACACCATCCCGGGAGTCAAAACCTTTGAGAAAAAGGTATTATTAGTTGTTACTAAACCTACGAGAACCTTTCCTCGAGTAACAATGCCAGCCTCAGTTCCACGTGGATGTGTATGAGGCGGGTTTATTCCACCGACATCCAGGTCAATTCGGAAGAGTGAAACTCCTTGAGTATTGACCGCTGGAAAGCCAGAAACATCACCAAGCGTAACTGCACGCTTAAAGACATCAAAAGTGGTCGGATTTTTAGAAAAATCGGTGAAGAAATCATCAGAAGTTACTTCTGAATCAGGTTTGCAGGGGAAACCATTGATAGAGATGGGGGCATTCAAATCCGCAATACAGACGTCTTGTAAAGGATCAGGGTCACTTGCACGGGAAGAGAAAGGGAGAATCAGTAACACTACCAAGCCGCATAGCAGCCCAAAGAGTGACACTGATGAAGAAGAATACATGGCTGGCTGCTGTTAAGATCTAAATTACAGAATTAATGTCTGCAGGTCTTTTTGTGTTGGCGGATTGGATGGAAGGTGATGGATCTATTTATACTACTCCTTGGAATCTCAAAGCGTGATAAACCAAAGATTAAGCAGATGAGGCTTATTGACTTTTTGACTTTAGTAAAATATTAATGCCAAAGAATTGGCCATCGATAAGGCTTATTGACTTTTTGACTTTTGGATATAAAGCGTGTCGAATATTTTTAAATTGGTACATGATATCACCTAGGCATTGCAACCGTGAATGATAATGAACCAGAATAATGTCTTGTTGTTTTGGCTTAGTGACAAAGGGATAGCTTATACTGTTTTGTCTGATGAGAGTTTTTGCACTTTAATCAATGGAAAAAATCTATATATATGTATATAAATAATTCTTTTTTAGTGAGGATTACGCTATCATACTATATGTCATAATAATTTTCTTTTACTTCATTAAAGTGCTGGAACCTTCATTGAAAATTTTCCATATATAAATATAGAGTTAAGTAACTTAATTTTAATGGCGCTATATATATAATTTTGGAATTATAATGATATATTTTGTCAATATAATCAGGAATCGAAAATTGTTCACCTTATTGTTTAAGAGTGTATATGTTAAACACAAAATTCATTTAATAGATTAATAATAGAAAGTTGATTTCCTTCCTAATGAATCAAAAGCAATTTAAAACTTAAGTTGATGATGCATAAAAGTTGGATTGAAAAAGAAACTAGGTTTCAAAATAATGAAAATTTTATTGCAAAAGTGTGAATGGACAAAATTAGGGGTTTTGGGGCCCTTTGATAATAACTCTAAATATCACGAATTTACTAAAATAAGTAAATCTAAAATATTATTTTATAATAAAATTCTTATAATCAAAATAAGGACAACAAAACAAACGACGCCTAAATCTAACATCTAAAAAAAATAAAAATAAAATTTTGGAAGTAACAGGAAAAATAAAAAAATAATTTCAAACAGCAAAACAATAACAAAAGAAATAGAATATCTCAATTATGACCCCCCAAAATGGACACATGTAACTAAATTATGACCTCCGGAAAATACTCTATTCATCCTATGCAACCATCCTATAAGTTGCAACATTCAATAATGAGATGTGAAGTAGTCGATGAATACGCGGCAATTTCATAGTGGTCAAATATTGACACGCAACCTTCCGCGGGAATGTTTGAAGAAGACATACTTCAATGACAAACTTCAATGTCAACTGCGGAGTAGTGTGATAGCCAATCGATCCCTTCCATTAATTGTGATCAGCAGAATATGCTTGGGTTTATTAATTAACTTTGACATGGCCGTTGATCCCGAGCTATTCAACCGCCAAACTTGACCCTTTCCTTAATTCCTTTTAGATAAACGTATATCATCAAACAATTTTAGATTTCTTAATACATTCCAGAGTCATTAACAAAGTTAATCTAATGCTTGCGAACGTGAATAACATCTGTATTCATTGACTGCATAACCTGTTGCACCAACTATAAATCAATTGATATATTTAAAAAAAAAAGGATTTATCGAGACGTGCAAGCAACATTTCGTGAATACATTACAAATCGGCGCGAGTTCCTTCTATTCTCAATCATCAACATATCACCAAATTTAATTCATGTAACAGAATATTAATATCTTGAAGCTATTCCAAAATGTATCTTTGGTAGCACAAGCTAGCCTTGCTTGCCAAGCGTTTGAAATGCCTTAATGATTCTGTTGAAGAGAGAAAATATATTTGGTATTGAAATTCAGTGTCAAAGTTGCATCCTCTTTAGTAATTTGTTAGATTAACTAAGTTGGACGAGAAGAAGACGGAATCGTTTTTATCAAAGTAGAAGAACAAAATTTAGTCATCAAAACTCATCCACACAACTATCTAGGAGAGACGCTAGGGAACAGAGATTTCGTGTGCTTATAAAATAATCAACTACACAAAAAAGTAATTAGGTGTTAGTAAACTTTATTACTAGGAGTACTGTGAGTTTCATTGTGTAACTACCAAAATATATACATAAGCTTATGCTGTCTAAACACATTTTTGTTTCATTTTTGGAACACCCAAATTTACATAAAATGAAAAAAAAAAAAGCTGAAGGAAAAAATAGGAGATGACTACCTTTTTATTGAAATAATAAGATTATTACATAAAGTTTAAAAAAATAATTTTTAATTTATATAGGAAATTATTTTATAACTATTTTAAAAATTCTATTATGTTGTTGTCAAAATAGAGAAAATTATGAAATGAGTTATTTTTTAAAAAAATTACCAAAACACTATTTTACTAAAAATTATGGAATAAGATTTTGTGATGTTTTAGCTACAATGTATGCCTGTGGAAGGCTTTGTTTGGTATTGTTGGAAAGTAAAAAAGATCTAGCTATAATACAAAAGTTAATAATGTTTACTAATCGTAATTTTTTAAAAACAATTTAAATAAAAATAATAATTTTTTTAAAAATAAATTGAGTTAAAAGAGCATCAAATAAATTGGGAATGGGTTACAAGAGCTTCAATTGTTGTGTAAATTTGGAGTTCATGATATGATTCCTTCATCCATGTTCTATGGATAAAATAAAGTGCAACTGCGAAACCAAAATCAATATAGAAAAACGATTTAATTTGTTTTTCAACTCAAATTAGAGATAAAGGATAATCAGTTTATAAAAATTTTAAGGTTCCTAAAAGGTTGATACCAATTTCTTTCCTTTGTAAGCTTTAGGGTACTACTACATTTTCAAGAATGAGGAATGTATCGTAATAAATTCAGAGTATTTTTATCACATACATACATGGAAAAAAAAGTACGTTATAAATGCAAAAATAGAAAATTAAAATTAAAATCTAATTTTAGAAACTAAAATTTATTTTTTAAAAAAAATTACAATCAATAATAAATAAGTACTATGTAATTATTTGGTATGACTTATTCAATGGTCATAAGTGATTATTTAATCTCATAAGCTCTTATAATAATTTTTGATGTTGTTTGGTTGTTTTTCTAATAGAACTTTTGTAGTTTAAATAATTTATTTTACCTCTATGAACAAAAACTCAAATTTCGAGTTTTAAGAGAAAATATCTAAAATATCCTCTACTTATTTTACAATCTTATTTTATTTTTTTATGACATAACTTTAAAAAACTTGTCTATTAAAATAATTTCATAAATTTTTAATAAAAGCTTTTATTGACAATTAAACAACTAATTATTTTTTAATAGAAACTCTACTCAAATAAGCTCTACTTGAAAAGTTATACCAAACGGGGGCTTAAATAAGTTATTCATTATTTTTATTATTTCAATTTTTTTTTTTTGGGTTGGTGAGATAAAAACTTTATTAGAATCAGAATCATAATACACTCAAGTTAGCAATTTAAATGTGGTGGAAAATCTTCCCACCAAATATAAGAATAAAAAACTACATAGAATATTTAGCTAATGCATTTGCTTTGGTAATTGCAATTGCTTCAGCTCAGAAATAATTCAAAGCACCTCAGAAAAGATCTAAAATAGTTCTATGACTTGAAGCAAATTTGACTGCAACTGTTAACAAAATAAACCAGCTGCACTAGCGAACTGTAAACCAAAGCGCAAGGATTCTGCCTCAGTGATATCAACCTCATCAGAAAAAACCACATGAAAAGTTCCCGTAGCCATCACCAAACCTTCATGATTTGGCACAACGGCACCGTAACCCACTGCACCCCGAGCTAGATCAACTGCTGCGTCTACACTTAATTTCACCCAACCTACTAGTGTCAACTCCCGCACAACACTATCATCCCCAACACGACACTACTCAAATTAGAATCAAGAATAGCCACACCACAACTCCCAAAAGATTCGAAAATTCTTTGAGCCCGTGCATAGATGGCTTGTGGTGAACTAAATTGCCTTCTGAATAATAGCTTATTTCGTGCCCCCCAAATATTCCACGTAATCGTCACTATCAATTTCAATTGGTTCGGTTGAATAGGGAGAACAAAAAAATAATAAAGCAATGAACGGGTTTGATTTCAGTATGTTTTCTATTTCACCGGTAATTTTATTTTTGACATATTTATCGAATTATTTTATCGCGGTATATATCAAATAGAATGACCCATGAAAAAAAATTAACAAGACAAAAAAATTAATAAGTATTAGGCATTTTTTATTCAATAATTATTGCAGGGGTACCATTAATGGATATTGAGAGGCTGGAAATACGGGAATGAAATTCGGATTATAAAAGATTATTTGAAGCCTACAAGGAAATACCAATGAACGAGGCCGATGGAAGCAACAAATTGCATAGATAATGCCATGGAAAAATCAAAAGTAAAAGAAGAAGAAATGAGAAAAAAAAAAATCTCGCTTTCCTTATTCAATAATTATTGGTCGTCTGGACTTTATTCTTTATTCAATAATTGTAACATAAAATAAATCGCATTTATTAGTATATATATGTTGGCACACTAAAGCATATTGATCAAGCACCCAGGATGTTAACCTAGCTGGACCGATTACTAGTTTGATGCCCGGGCTTTTCTGATGGCATTTATCACATCATCACTTACTCGAAGAGATTTGGTCAGCAATTCATTGGGAATTGGGGGTGTTGTATCAAAAAGAGTAGTGAGTGAGTCCGAAACGCCAGGATTTTGAGTATTGAAAATAGGTATAAAGGTGGCCGGCCCCTTTCCAACATTTAGCTGGAAGTGAATCAGTGCTCTGGGAATTAAGAACACCATCCCGGGAGTCAAAACCTTTGAGAAAAAGGTATTATTAGTTGTTACTAACCCAACAAGCACCTTTCCTCGAGTAACAATGCCAGCCTCAGTTCCACGAGGATGTGTATGAGGTGGGTTTATTCCACCTACATCCAGGTCAATTCGGAAGAGTGAAACTCCTTGAGTATTGACCGCTGGAAAGCCAGAAACATCACCAAGTGTAACTGCACGCTTAAAGACATCAAATGTGGTCGGATTTTTGGAAAAATCAGTGAAGAAATCATCAGAAGTTACTTCTGAATCCGGTTTGCAGGGGAAACCATTGATAGAGATGGGGGCATTCAAGTCCGCAATACAGACGTCTTGTAAAGGATCAGGGTCACTTGCATGGGAAGGGAAAGGGAGAATCAATAACACTATCAGGCCGCATAGCAGCCCAAAGAGTGACGCTGATGAAGAATACATGGCTAGCTGTGAGTAGGATCAATTAATAGCTGTAGGTCCTTTTGTGTTGGTGGATTGAAAGGAAGATGATGGATCTATTTATACTACTCTTGGAGTCTGAAAGCGTGATTAACATTACTTTGAATTTAGTAAAATAATGGCAAATTGTAGGATCAGAATCAGGATGAGATCATTAGATGGCTTTTCTGACTTTGTAAATTCTTTGTATTAATAAAGATTCAAGCTGCCTTTAATTTGACATGGCGATTAAAAAAAAAAACACTTATAGACGCGGTATAATATATATATATTTTTGAATGAATACGACGTTGTAGAAGTTATTTCTGGCTGTTTTTGGCTATCTGATTCTGGGATATTAACTGTAGCCTTTTATATGTAGCTACTAGAAAAAGGTTTGAAATTAATTAAATACGCTTTACAGGAGAACTAGGTCAAGCTAATGATGAATTCGTAAACGTTTACCAAGAGCTTGCAGATTCCGTCAGACTTGACCGACTGATAATTTCAACAAGAATTTCGTGCGGAAGTTGCCGCAAGACTAGATCATCATTCATAAATTAATATTGGGAAAATATCCACCGTCCACCTATTTTTTACACCTTTTTTAAAAATACACAATTCTTTCATTTTTTGGCTGGAATCCACCTAAAGTTACATTTTTTTTCACTTTTCCACTTCCGTTTGGAATCCGTTAAGCAAACTAACGGAAACTTAAAAAAAGACCATTTTACCCCCAAAACGAAAATTACAATTTCACCCTAAAAAATGCCAAAAATAATAAGATTTAATGATGAATATCATTATTGGTACGTTAATGAAGTACAAAAAAATCTTAACTACTAGAGATTATAACTCAATGAATAATAAAATTTTACTTATCTTAAATTCAATTGATGGTTTGTGAGATTGGGCTATTTTTAATACTACTGTTATAATTTAGCATTCTAATTACTGACATATTTTTAAAAAAACATGTATTTGATGGTTGTGGAATTAATTTCTTTACTGACCGATGGGGAAAATTATTAGATTTAATCTAATTATTTTTTATAATTTTTAAGGTGAAATTATAATTTTCGTTTTGGGGGTAAAATGGTCATTTTTTTAAATTTCCGTTAGTTTTCTTAACGGATTCCAAACGGAAGTGGAAAAGTGAAAAAAAATGAAACTTTAGGCGGATTCCAGCCAAAAAATGAAGGAATTGTGTATTTTTGAAAAAGGTGTAAAAAACGGGTGGACGGTGGATATTTTCCCATTAATATTCGCATCCAACGGATGGAAAATTAAATTAAAAATTAACAGACCCCATGAAAAGTCATTCAATATCACAGACAGTAGAAATATGGAGTCAGCATCGGAAAATAACTTCTCTGAAAAAATTTAAGTGAGTGTGTTAATGTAGTGACAGCGGCTATTAATTTGGTTGTTCAGTAATGAATCTGTGAAGAAATGTAAAGAAGCAGTCGTATATTGTATATGTGTACATCATTATTCATAACAAATAATTGTACATCAAACAAATAGTTATACATCATTTATTTATACTGGATACCATTCGACAAGAATTATAAACCCCGCTTTGTTAAGATCATTAGATTCTCCTGAAGAGTCATCATAGACTAGCATTTTCAACTAAACATAGGTTTTATTTAAGCAAATTAAATGATACTTGAGATGTACAATTCACCAGAATGATCATAAACATGGCAATGATATCAAAACTTTTCTTCATATTAATGGGGACAAATTGAAGGCCTTCTGGTAGGTGTAGGATTTCAGCTGAATTAGTTGATAGTGAACAACAAAATGAAATTTTTTTTGAATGATTACCTGAACTGGGTATTGGGTATTGGTAACAACGACATCCGGCGGTGGCTGCTCTCGTGGTTGGTGATCGTATTGTATGTGTCAGTGTGAGGGATGAATCGATAGAGTGGCTAGGGTTTTTGAAGTAGAAAAATACGAAGTATTTATATTTTTAGTAAAAAAAAATAGGTTTGAAAAATATTTCATTACGGCGGTAGTTTCGCCGCCTAAATAAAAAATGACTGCTTAACCAAACGGTTGTGGTTCAGTTGGTGGCACAGGTTGGGTAAGTGGGAAGAGTTTTCGGGTTCGATCCCCACTAAATACACCATTTGGGAGGGATAATGAGCCTTAACTGTGACTGCACTCAGAATCCGGATTAGTCGGGGCTCAATGCAGTTGCCGGAAACCGGGTGATTTAAACAAAAAAAAAATGACTCCTTATCCCGAGAAAAAAAGAGTCATTTTATTTTATTTTATTTCATTATTAACAATAAAGTTCTGTTCATAATACTAATTTTTAAACAGTTACATTTCAATGACAATTGATTTATTATGTATTAATAGTGAATGAACTTTATAATGCCTATGAATGAATTGCACATCAATTAGTATATATATTTCATGTAACCACCTCCGTTGCGCGTTATTACACAAATTAATTTGGTATAAATCTAAAAATATAATTATCATGTCTAGATTATATGATTGTAAAATATGAAAAAAAAAATATTATTCAATGTTCTTTTTTCTTTAATATGGATATTACTAAAATTCAGTTATTGTGAATTTATAATTATCAATATTATATTGCTAGTTACGTAATAGAATTTGGTTAATGAGAATTGTAATGATAACTAACAAAATCATTGTCTTATTAAAAAAATAATAATTATAATAGGAAAATAATCTTAAATATGGGCCACACCATACACAATTACACACATTCTGATAAAATAATTCATAAAATTGATAATAAGTATCATAATTGAGTTTAATTTAATCAAATTAATAAAGGCTAACACTGTCCTTTCTGTTTGGCTATAATCCGAATTCTAGAGGGTGTAGTGGTTACAAAATTATATTTTGACTCTACCAACTCCTAACTCTAATAATAATAATGATAGTAATGACTAACAATGATAGCTATTAATAACATCAATAATAAAGTTGTGTTATAATTTCATTAATCATGATAACACTAATAAATTAAGATCAAATATTAACATTACATATATAAATGTCTATTACAACTATTTACAGAAATTATTGTGGCTTGAAAATAGTGATAAATATAAACATAGAAATAATATAGCACAAAGGAATAAATATGGTAATGCTATATAGAATAATTTACTTAATTTCACATAAAGTTGCATGAAATAATTTACATAAGATTATTCGTGAGTATTATTCTAATATTTAGATGTTTCACGGTGTCCTTATAATGTGATCTAATTGTACCATTAATATTAGTTGGTAGTACTAATAATATTCTATTGGGAATTATGTAGCATGGTATTATCAATAATATATTTATTTGAGAACTATCCAACGGTTGGATGGAAAATTATTTTACTTTCGATATTGGCAAGTAGGGATTTCCTTAATGGGCATTATGGGTTTTTTCCCTTTCAAATATTTAGGGGTAATATGATTTAGCTACATTTGAACTGCATTGTAATATTATACAATTAACAAAAAATGTTTTGAATAATTTTTAATAAAAAAGAGATATTAAAATAATATAATTAATTTATGATTTATTTTAATATAAATATTATTCTCATTAGCTTAGAAATTACATAATTTAAGCATATTTTTCATTGCAAAGTTAAAGGGGATCTTTAATAGTTTTCTAATTTGAATTGATTATTTTGAAATTCAGTTAAAAGTAAGGGTGCTACGTGAACATTAGCTTTCATAACTGCCTGTTAATAGTGGTTCAGTAACCGGTTATAAGTGTAAAATCTGTCCACCGTTGGATTGCTCATATTGGAAGCCAATGATGGTTCAATTTTAGAATAAAAAATTAAAATGCGCTGTATCACATACAACGCTGTATTCCAGGCTTATGTTGGAGAATTAACAAATAAAACTCACAAATCACACTATTTTATTTCTTCAACAACACTCCTCACTAATTACAACTCTTATTTTTCACTCTCTACTCCTTAGAGATTTTGTTACTTCACTTAATGCTTAAACCAAAGGGGAGATGGGGTATTTATACATGATACAAACTAATCACAACCATTCATTTATTCAACTACTACATAAATCCTCACCATTCATTAAAACCTACCACTCACATACTTCACCAACCACACCTACTACACCTAACACAAATAATTCAAACTTCACCAACCATACCTACTCATGGAATCTTCCATGAGTTGGGCTTGAAGTTATTCATCTTGGATCAAGTTTATGATCCAACACCTCCCCTTAAACTTGATCCTGTGACACAAAGTAAACTTTTGAATTTTACGAAGTCTTCTTGCTTGAGTGGCTTAGTGAAGATATCAGCTGCTTGATCTTGTGATTTTACATACTTGATCTGCACTTCCTTTCTTGCAATACACTCTCTTATGAAATGATAGCGAGTGTCTATGTGTTTGCTTCGATCATGAAAGACTGGATTCTTGGATATGACAATTGCTGATTTGTTATCAACATAAATCTCAGTTGGCTTTTCTTGTGGCAAACCCAACTCATTCGGCAAATTTCTAAGCCAAATTGCATGACAAACACTTGATGTGGCAGCTACATACTCAACTTCACAAGTGGATAGCGTGACAATAGGTTGCTTCTTTGACATCCATGTGAAAGCAGTATCTCCCATGAAGAACACAAATCCTGTGGTGCTTTTCTGATCATCTACATCTCCACCCCAATCACTATCGCTATATCCAACAAGCTTGTAGTCATTAGAAAATGAGTATAACAAGCCGAAATTAGTTGTACCTTTGATGTAGCGAATGATTCTTTTTGCAGCTTTAAAATGGGTGGTCTTTGGATTCTCCATGTATCGGCTCACAAGTCCAACAACATAAAGGACATCTGGTCATGTGCATGTCAAATAACATAGGCTTCCGACCAAACTTTTAAAGAATGTTGGATCTATATCTTTGCCTTCATCATGTTTGGATAATTTAACTCCGCATTCCACTGGCGTGCTTATAGGCTTACAATCATTCATCTTGAACTTCTTGAGAATTTCCTTTGCATAGCTTTCTTGGGAGATAAATATGTCTTCTTCCTTTTGTTTGACTTCTATGCCGAGATAATATGCCATTAGTCCGATGTCAGTCATCTCGAACTCTTTGATCATCACTCTCTTGAACTCTTCAAACAAGCTTGGATTACTTCCAGTGAAGATGAGATCATCCACATACAAGCACACAATCAAAATGTCTCCAGCTTTTTCTTTGACGTAGAGAGCATATTCATATGGGCATTGGTAAAGCTGTTCTCTTGAAAATACTTGTCAAGTATGCTATTGCATGCCCTTGGTGCTTGCTTTAGCCTATAAAGAGCTTTATTCAATCTCAAAACTTTGTCTTCATGTCCTTTCACTACATAGCCTAATGGTTGTTCAATGTAAACTTCTTCTTCAAGGAATCCATTCAAGAAAGCAGACTTCACATCCATTTGAAAAATCTTCCATTTGTTCTGAGTAGCCAAAGAAATAATAATTCTAATAGTTTCAAGTCGAGCTACAGGAGCAAATATCTCGTCATAGTCTATGCCAGCCTTTTGACTATAGCCTTTTGCAACTAGCCTCGCCTTGTGCCTTTCAATTTCTCCCTTCGTATTTCTTTTTGTTTTATACACCCATTTGACACCAATCATCTTGTGACATTTGGGAAGAGTAGTAAGCTCTCAAGTATCATTCTTCACAATGGCTTTGATTTCTTCATCCATTGCAATTTTCCACTTCTCATCTAGAGCAGCTTCTTGGAAGTTGACTGTCTCACAATCAGTAAAGAGGCAAAAGAGAGTGAGATTGTCATGTCTTTCAGTTACCTCATACAGATCTTGAAGACTCCTTGTACGTTCTTCGGTTCTTTTATTTAAGAAAGACGGCAGTGAATCTCCCCATGTGGTTGATGCTGGTGAGATATGTGGAGTAGCAGGCTCTTGTTGTTCGTCTACTTGTTTTATCTGTGTATGATCATCTTCTTCAATGAGAAAGAAGTTGAAGTCATCCACACCAGAGCCAAAATCACATTCCCCTTCTTTATCAAAAACTACATCTCGACTGATCACGATTTTCCCGTTGTTTGGATTGTAAAGCTTGTATCCTTTGGAGTTGTTGTCGTAGCCGATGAAAATGAACTTCTCACTTTTGTCATCCATCTTGGCTCTACTTTCGTCTGGTACATGTACATAGGCAATGCTTCTGAAAACTCTTAGATGGGTGATGCTGGGTTTTCTTCCACTCCAAGCTTCTTGTGGCGTCTTGCCCCACACGCTTCTTATTGGAGATCGATTGGATAAGTAGACTGCACATGCAATAGCTTCGGCCCAAAATTCTTTAGGTAGCCTCTTGCTCATGAGCATGCTTCTTGCCATGTTGAGGATGGTTTTGTTCTTCCTTTCTGCAACACCATTTTGTTGAGGGGATCTTGGAATTGTCAAAGGGCGTCGAATTCCATTTGCTTCACAAAACTCTAAAAATTAGGAATTTGCTTCACAAAACTCTAAAAATTCTTTAGAAGTGAACTCTCCACCTCGATCAGATCTCATGGCTTTAATCTGGTATCCACTTTCTTTTTCCATTGCAGCTTTAAACTTCTTGAAAGCTTCAAAGACTTCTGATTTTTGCTTCAAAAAATACACCCAAATTTTTCTTGAAAAATCATCTATGAAGAGAAGAAAGTAGTTACTTTTACCAAGGGAGTTTGGCTTGAATGGACCACACACATCAGTATGAATGAGCTTGAATGGCTTCTGAGCTCTTGAGTTTGACTCATTTGGAAAGCTCTTTCTGAACTGTTTGCCAAGTAAACATCCTTCACAAAGTTGATCAGGGTGATTGATATATGATAAGCCTTTCACCATGTTCTTCTTGAATAGTAGCTCCAATCCTCCAAAGTTGAGATGCCCATATCGAAGATGCCAAATCCAGAATGGATCTTTGTGACAAGTTTTGAGACATTTTGCAACATCATTTTGAATATTTAAAGGAAACATTCTATTTTTCGACATTTTCACCTTTGTAATTAGATTTCTTTTGTCATCTCTTAGGAAAAGACTATAATCTTTTAAGTGAATATCATAGCCTTTTTTTCTAAAAGTTGACCCAAACTAAGGATGTTGCTTTTCATATTGGGCACATAGTAAACATTCGAAATTATTTGGTGGCTACCATCTTTTGCACGAAAAAGAATGTTACATTTACCCTTCACTGGTACTTTTGAATCATCTTCAAAAGCAACACTGTCATTCACAAATTCAATTAGTTGCACAAACATACTTATGTTTCCACTCATATGATTGCTAGCACCTGTGTCAAGATACTATGTATTTTTTTTACCTCCACTTGTGTCATTGCGTGCTAGTAAAAGTGTGCCATCTTCACCTTTTTTTTTCTTCAGCGTAGTTCACTCTTTCCTCAATTCTGGTGCTTAGAGCTCTGCATTCTGAAGCATAATGCTCAAACTTTTGACAATTATAGCACTGTACTTGAGATTTTTCATACCTCGATCTTGGATTGCCTCTGCCTCGTCTTCTGCTTGAGCTTTCTCTTTTGGCATAGTTGGAATTGCTGTTGAAATTCCAACTTCGTCCATGACCACGACCTCTACCACGTCCTCGTTCTCTTCCTCGGACATAATGCCTTCTCTCGTTGTCGAAGCTTTCTTCTCTTTTCTTTGGATTGACCTCCATATTGAGAAGTTGTTCTTCGATTGCTTGCTTCTTTTTTAATTTTTCTTCGTAAGCTTGCAACCTTCCTTGAAGTTGCTCGATCGTCATATCCTCTAGATCTCTTGTTTCTTTAATTGTCACAACAATATGGTCAAACTTCGAGTCTACTAATCGAAGTATCTTTTCAATTATCTTTACCTCTTTTAACTCCTCGCCATTTCTTTTTAATTCATTGGAAACGGTCACAACCCGAGTAAAGTAGTCAGAAATTGACTCCGACGCCTTTATGTGTAAAGACTCAAATTCTCCTCGTAATGTTTGGAGACAAACCTTCTTTACTTGCTCCGTTCCTTTGTAAGAGGTCTCTAGTTTCTCCCATGCTTCTTTTGAGGAGGTTGTACCAGCAATCTTTTCAAACGCATCTTCATCTAATGATTGAAAGATGAGATACTTTGCTTTATTCTCTTTCTTCTTCAAGTCTTTTAAATTCTGCTTCTGCACCGCAATTAAAGTGGCATCGTTTTCTGGCATAATAAAGTCTTTCTCCACAACATCCCATACGTCATGTACACCCAATAGATCCTTCATTTTAATACTCCAATTGTCAAACTTACTTCCTTTTAATTGTGGAACTTGAAATAACATCATACCACCATTTGCCATAACTCACAAATTGAATAAGAATTTTGAGATTCTGAATGCACGGATGGATCTGGCACGTCGAAAAACCTTGGGAGGGACTCGAGTCAACTTTCGGTCAATGGTCAACGCCGGTCAACGATCAACACTGGCTTGGTAGTCTTGGTTCGGTCCGGCTTGGTTCGGCTCGAGTTGGCTCGGTTCGACTTGATTCGGTTCAGTTCAGCTCGGCTTGGTTCGGATCGGTTCAACTTGGTTCAACTCAGTGAGTCGATTCAGCTCCGAACAGAAAAATTCCGGCGGCGAGTGTGTGCGCGTCCAGACTCCAATCGGGATGATTTTTGCGGCGTCACGTTCCTATCGTTGAGATCTTCGATTTGATATGTTATATGACTATATATAGCATCAAACACTAGCTCTGATAACACTTTGTTGGAGAATTAACAAATAAAACTCACAAATCACACTATTTTATTTCTTCAACAACACTCCTCACCAATTACAACTCTTATTTTTCACTCTCTACACCTTAGAGATTTTGTTACTTCACTTGATACTTAAACCAAAGGGGAGAAGGGGTATTTATACATGATACAAACTAATCACAACCATTCATTTATTCAACTACTACATAAATCCTCACTATTCATTAAAACCTACCATTCACCTACTTCACCAACCACACCTTCTACACCTAACATAAATAATTCAAACTTCACCAACTATACTTACTCATGGAATCTTCCATGAGTTGGACTTGAATTTATTTATCTTGGATCAAATTTATGATCCAACAGCCTACCCATACATAATAAACGAGTAGTTATTTGCAAAACAATATCTAATGAAATAGAAATCCTAACATTTAAGGGAAAAGTGGATATAAGATGGAATAGGGAATCCTAACCTTTAAAGGAAAAGTAGTTATATATATATGCGCGCGCGCGCTACATAATAAACTTTATTCATAAATTCTATTGCGCTTACCAAATTAATCTCAGTATGCATATTCAGTCCTCGTTCACATCCCGTAGTTTACCATGGAGTGTGCTTATCTTGTGCACGAACAATAGCAAAGGGATATGGCTTATCATTTAACTTCTTAGTCGAGGGTTTAAAGCTTAATTAGCAGAGACAAAGTTACTCTTTGGAAAAAAATGAACTCGGAGATGGTGTATCGGCAGAAGAAACTCCACTTAGTGCTGGACTTAGATCAGACCTTGCCGCATGCAGTAGACATCGACATTTTAGCTTCCAAAGATCGTAAATATTTGATGAAACAAAGGGGTTCTTCATCAGACGGTGACCTGTTTAAGATGGCTAGTGAGTTGTTTTTGGTCAAGGTAAGGTCTTACATCCGAAAATTTCTCAAAAAAGCGAGCAAGATGTATGACATTTATTTATGTACCACGAGGATTCGATCCTACGCAATGATGATGGCTAAATTGCTTAATCCTAAGTGTGAGTACCACATCAGCTCAAGATTGATAACACGCGAAGATTTTAAAGAAAAGGGAAAGAAGAGCGGTGATTTAGTTCTGAGACAAGAATGGGGTGTCGTCATCGTTGATGACACGGAGAAGGTTTGGAAGGATCATAAAGAGCATCTCATGTTGGTGGGGAGCTATAATTATTTTAAAGAGAGAAGAAATAAGAAGAATAATATTCTTCAGAAATCCTTTTCTGAGAGGAACACTGATGAGAACTAGTTGAATGGGGCACTTGTGAATGTTCTTCGAGTTATGAAAACAGTTCATGGGTTGTTTTTTGAGAATCCGGTTTGCGGAGATGTTAGGTGTTTCTTGGGGAAAATTCAGAGGCAGATTCTTGTAAGATGCACATTGTTCTTTAGCAGGGATGTTGATGATAAGGAATTTGAATTTCCATTACTCAAATGGAGGGCTGGCGAGTTGGGTGCTGCATGTACGGATGTGTACAACTTGTCGGTGGCACAAGTGGTCTCCGTCTCATCAAGGCTGGGAATAAAAGGTCATCGGTTGGCGGAGCAACACAACAAGTTTTTGGTGCATCCACAGTGGATTTATGCTGCTTATTATCTGTGGAGCAGACAAGTTGAGAAGGACTATTTTCCACTTTAGATTCAATTTTTCTTTCTGTAATTAGTTTTAAAGTTACCTAGCTACCTATCTGTTATCATCCACATCGACAAAAGAAATAGACTTCAAAGACTTGATGTTGTTAGATAAACCATGGGACTTTAAAGATTGTTAAACAGTCTTGAGCAAATTATAACGCTTCCCACCCATTTCCATAAATTGTTGCAGTTCACTTGGTACTTATGAATGTGACAATGGGCTTAAAATATTAAATTACAAATCGGCTCCGTTACGTTTAATTACAGATTCTCGAGCTGTGGGAGAAAGTTTCTGAAAGGATTAATAAGATTTCTCAACTGACCATCAACTGTCCTACCAGGGGATACATCAAAAAGCAAGGGAGCATTGTCAATCCTGAAATTGATTTCCAATCCACGATAGTTATGTGACAAAAGATTTTTGGGCAGAAATTTCAATTTCTTCAATTGAATTGCAACTATCAATCTCTAGATACGTCAATCGGATTGATGTTTAAGTCAGATCTCCTCGCACTTAAATCTTCTAAGCAATGGACAATTGTATTTGAAAAAACTCTGACAGTGTCTCGGTTAGCATCCACATCAACAAAAGAAATGGACATCATATCAACCAGGAGACTTTTGAGATTGTAAAAACATTCTTGAGCGTATCTGTAATGCTTCCCGTATTGTTGCAAAACTCAAACTTTTGAACACTTTTTCCAATATGCGTAGCATTCCAATTAGAAATGGTACTTGATGTAGCATGGTTCGCAGGACCAATATCTTTTGGTGTTCATAACTTAAAATAGTTGTGTAGAACAGGCAGGGTACTTTCCACTAGTTATAAATAACTTGAGTTACGTGCGCTAGTCTTGGATGTATAACATAGCATCTTGAGTTACGTGCGCTAGTCTTGGATGTATAATATAGCATTATGAAACTTACGACGAGACGTACCAAATCCAGAATGCTTACACAATTTTACTCCGTGGTCAAACAAAAAATTCAGTTTTTTTTTGTTCGTTTTGTGATTTTTAATTATTTTCTAGTTTTTTCTACTACATTCAAGATTCCTATCTTTTTTTTTCTAATTTGTTTATTTTGATAAATTCGTGATATTTAGAGTTACTATAAAAATGTCCAAAAACCCTATTGTTATTCATTCAGATTTTTTTTCAATAAAGTTTCATTATTTATAAACTTAATTTCTCTTAATTATCAATTTTTTACATTTCTGCATTTTATGAGAATCAAACAACTCAGAGGTGTATTTTGATCTTATCTATATTTAAATGTATACGCAATTTTCAAACTTTATTCACACAATACATGAAAAAGTAAAGAAATTTAAAAATTTAAAAACTTTATTAATCAATTATTTGGTTGTCTCAGCTTTTATTCAATAACAATTGCATAAAATAAATCTTATTCATTACTTTGAGACAATATAAAGGGTACCGATCAAGCATCGAGGATGCTACCTCACTAGATCGATTACTAATTAATTTGATGCCCGGGCTGCTCTGATCACATTAATCACTTCGTCACTTACTCGGAAAGATTTGGTTAACACTTCATCGGGTATTGGAGGTGTTGTGTCAAAAAGAGTAGTGAGTGAGTCCGAAACGCCAGGATTTTGAGTATTGAAAATAGGTATAAAGGTGGCCGGCCCCTTTCCAACATTCAGCTGGAAGTGAATCAGCGCTCTAGGAATTAAGAATACCATCCCGGGAGTCAGAACCTTTGAGAAAAAGGTATTATTAGTTGTTACTAAACCTACGAGCACCTTTCCTCGAGTAACAATACCAGCCTCGGTTCCACGAGGGTGTGTATGAGGCGGGTTTATTCCACCGACACCCAAGTCAATTCGGAAGAGTGAAACTCCTTGAGTATTGACCACTGGAAAGCCAAAAACATCACCGAGTGTAGCTCCACGTTTAAAGACATCAAAAGTGGCTGCTTCTTTGGAAAAATCCGTGAAGAAATCATCAGAAGTTACTTCTGACTCAGGTTTGCAGGGGAAACCATTAATAGAGCCGGAAGCATTCAAATCCGCAACACAGATGTCTTGTAAAGGATCAGGGTCACTTGCATGGGAAGGGAAAGGGAGAATCAATAACACTATCAAGCAGCATAGCAGCCCAATGAGTGACGTTGATGAAGAAGAAATCATGGTTGTGATTAAAATCTAAATTTACACAATTAATGGCAGCAAGTAGTCTTTAGTTGTTGATTTAAAGGAAGATGACGGATCTATTTATATTAATCCTTGGAGCCTGAAAGCGTGATTAACATTACTTTGAATTAAGTAAAATATTAATGCCAAAGAATTGGCAGATCGATGAGGTTTGTTGACTTTCTGAATTCGGATAGCGCGTACAGATTATTTAAATTGTTACGTAACCTGGCCTTTGCAACCGGGAAAGATAATGAGCCAAAAAGAACGTCTCATTGTTTTGGCTTTCTGACAATATAACTAAGTAGTTTGAATGTTTAATTTTTAAAGGCGCTGAAAGATATTTAAAATTTAATGCTAGAATAATGTACTTTGTGCAGATAGTTATGAACCGGCAGTGCTCCCTTTTTTTAAGAGTTGACGTGATAATTACGAACCGGAAACTAGTGGAATTGTTAATGCGTGCAAGCGACATTCATATTCTGATAAGAGAAGTTATAAACATATATGGTCTTATTTTGGTTTTGAAGTGCTGCATCTATCGTCATGAAATAAAAGTTATTAGTATATAATAAATATGACTTTTAAATGAAAGTTTTGATAAAAATATAATAAAAATACTGTAAGTGGTTTATTATGTAAATGTTAAATCAAATTAACCTAATTTCCAAACCACAACAATAGGAATTTATCAAACAATTTACATCCAAACATAAATTTATAAGTCCAACATATATGCTCAAGAGGAAATGAGGTTAAAAAAAAAATCAATCTCAATTTTATTGTTTATTTTGACACAAAATTCATCTTTTTTTTTCTCCTTATTTATTTACCCTCTCCTCCTTTTCTCTCATCTTATTTTCTTTCATTTCTTCAAACCAAACACAAGTACTATAACCGAAGCTACAGCTGCACAACTATGATCCAAAGGTTCATTTGGGATTGAGGTGATGTACTTTTTAAGCTACTGCTGCTGTAGAAAAAAATTATAACTATCAAACAAAACTTAATAAAAATAATGCATCAGCTATGATATTGAGGACGAAAATTTTTAGACTAAGATGCAATATGATATTGAAGCAGCGTGCTAGATTTTTCAATTAAATTGTTCATAATACTAAATACATTCAACATATAGTTTGATTGAAAAAAGAAGTTTTTAATAGAAAATTGTAGGATCAGAATCAGAATAATGAGATTATTTAATTGTTGGCTTTTTCGGCTTTGTAAAGCGTGTGTTAACAAAGATCTAAGCTGCTTTTAATTTGATATGGCGACGGAAAAAAAAAAAGATTGAAATTGAAGACGTGGTAGAAGTATGTACTTGGTCAAGCGTGAGTATGAAGTTATTTCTTGTTGTTTTTGGTTATTTGATTCTGGGATATAAACTCTAGCTTTGATATGTAGCTACAGGTTGAAAATTAATTAAATACACTTTACAGAAGTACTACGTCAAGATAATGAGCCGTCTCTTCTTGTTTAAGTAATTTCTTGGAGTTGATATTTGAAACAAACAAATCAACATATTAAAAAGAGTTGAAGCAGTCTATTCTCCTATTATATACTTAGTGATTTCAAAGTCATCGAAAAATGAATCCGTAAACCTTTACCTAGTAGCCAGCTTGTTGATGACGATTAATTATCCAATCCATCAATTCTCAGGGATGGGGGAACAAGTTTGTTGATGATGATTAATTATCCAATTCATCAATTCTCAGGGAACATTTATGACTGGATAAATAAGATTCCTCATTCAGTCCTAGCATTACAGCCGAGTGAGAAATCAATTAGCTGCATAATATTTTTTGATTTGATTTTTGGTCCGTGAAATCTAAATGACAAAATCTTTTAATTTCGTTAATTGAAGAGTCGTCTATTCTTTTTTCTCTACACTTACATCCGTAAAATATATATATATATATATATTTTTTTTTAAATTAAGGTACACATACTTATGAGACTCTATCCCAGTTCTAGGGAGACCGTTTCTTACGCTAGAAGTAGACCCTGTCCACAATAATAGGATAGATTAGAAACACTTGCCTTCCAACGCCCTGATCTTTGCATTGAAAGTACAGTTTACAACAAACTCTGAAATCTTCAATGAGGTTTCAGTACCTTGTAATTTCAAGGTCGTGGAATTTTGAACCCATTTTCAGCTAGCTAGTAGCTTATTGAGATTTTATCACCAGAGTTATTCAAATTCATGATGATAGATTATTATTCAATCCATTAATTGAAGGCTATCTTCAGGAAACTATGGAAGCTTGAGCCAAAAAAAAAAAATTTAATTTCTTTCATTCCATTACCTGACGCACCAAGTATTAATTAATAGAGAAGCAATAAGATCTAATGCTTCTCG
Organism: Citrus x clementina; assembly: GCF_000493195.1. NCBI lineage: Eukaryota > Viridiplantae > Streptophyta > Magnoliopsida > Sapindales > Rutaceae > Citrus > Citrus x clementina. The sequence goes on along the minus strand of NW_006262339.1, from coordinate 2,476,924 downwards.
TATGCTGAAACTAGTAGAATAATTGTATTACAAGAGCCAATAAGTTTTGAGTTAATCATTTAATAAAGAATTGTCACAACAAAAATCTCTACCTAACCGGGAGCATCCGAGCATGCCTTTTTTTTCTGATTTTTTATTTTTTGGCATAAGCAACTGCTGTTTTTAATTTTTGCAGTTGGAAACTTGCTTCAATGGGTAAGAATGTTTTTTTTTTAACATTTTTAAACAATATCAAGGGAAAATGGATATTTTAATAAAGATTTTTTAACATCTTTTATTCAAATTCAACAAAAAGTGGTTTATTGATACAAGTTACAAATAAGAGGTAATTTGGATTTAATCATTAGTGGTGACATGTAATTCTGCATCTTGCTGCCTCCCAAATAATTTTCCTATTAATATTTATATTATATTATATTATATTATGTTATGTTATATTATATGATATGATATGATATATGATATTATATAGATATAGTAGTTTTCTAGTTCATAATTGTAAAGTGCGGGAAAGTTTTAAAACTGCACGGTTTTAAAGGCCTACAGTTTTAAGCCTTTAAAACCATGTGGTTTTTCCCGCACTTTAAGATCCTGAATTGAAACATTTATTTATGTTCCAATTTAGAATTTTAAAGTGTGGGAACGTCCGGAAAAACGCATAAACTGTGCGGTTTAAGTGTTTCAAGTTGTAAACCTTTAAAACCCCGCAGTTTTAAAATTTTTTCGGACTTTTCCTGCACTTTAAGATTCTGGACCAGAAAACTATACTAGATGGGTTATGTTGAGGAGGAAAGTTTTTTGGTTGAAAACTAATAGGATTTTGAATAAGTGTGCTAGATGGTGTCAAGAGTAACATGTTGTATTTTATTTAGTTCAATTAAATTATCCTAATACTAACTTACACGTTCATGATTCAACATATAATTTGTACAAAAAGAAATTTAGGGGGGAAAAAAAAACTTTATCATAATATGGAATTCGAGGTACATTTAGCATGCAAATCGCCACCATCTTTTCTTTATTCAACAATTATTACATAAAATAAATCTTATTCATTAGTTCTGAGACATTATAATGGGTATCATCAGGTGTCGAGAATGTTAACCTAGCCGGATCGATTACTAGTTTGATGCCCGGGCCGCTCTGATGGTGTTGATCACATCATTACTGACTCGGAAAGATTTGGTCAACACTTTATTGGGAATTGGGGGTGTTGTATCAAAAAGAGTAGTGAGTGAGTCGGAAACGCCAGGATTTTGAGTATTGAAAATAGGTATAAAGGTGGCCGGCCCCTTCCCAACATTCAGCTGGAAGTGAATCAGCGCTCTGGGAATTAGGAACACCATCCCGGGAGTCAAAACCTTTGAGAAAAAGGTATTATTAGTTGTTACTAAACCTACGAGCACCTTTCCTCGAGTAACAATGCCAGCCTCAGTTCCACGAGGATGTGTATGAGGCGGGTTTATTCCACCGACATCCAGGTCAATTCGGAAGAGTGAAACTCCTTGAGTATTGACCGCTGGAAAGCCAGAAACATCACCAAGCGTAACTGCACGCTTAAAGACATCAAAAGTGGTCGGATTTTTAGAAAAATCTGTGAAGAAATCATCAGAAGTTACTTCTGAATCAGGTTTGCAGGGGAAACCATTGATAGAGATGGGGGCATTCAAATCCGCAATACAGACGTCTTGTAAAGGATCAGGGTCACTTGCACGGGAAGAGAAAGGGAGAATCAGTAACACTACCAAGCCGCATAGCAGCCCAAAGAGTGACACTGATGAAGAAGAATACATGGCTGGCTGCTGTTAAGATCTAAATTACAGAATTAATGTCTGCAGGTCTTTTTGTGTTGGTGGATTGGATGGAAGGTGATGGATCTATTTATACTACTCCTTGGAATCTCAAAGCGTGATTAACCAAAGATTAAGCAGATGAGGCTTATTGACTTTTTGACTTTAGTAAAATATTAATGCCAAAGAATTGGCCATCGATAAGGCTTATTGACTTTTTGACTTTTGGATATAAAGCGTGTCGAATATTTTTAAATTGGTACATGATATCACCTGGGCATTGCAACCGTGAATGATAATGAACCAGAATAATGTCTTGTTGTTTTGGCTTAGTGACAAAAGGATAGCTTATAGTGTTTTGTCTGATGAGAGTTTTTGGACTTTAATCAATGGAAAATTTCTATATATATATATATATATATATATATATATATATATATATATATATGTATGTATGTATATAAATAATTCTTTTTTAGTGAGGATTACGCTATCATACTATATGGCATAATAATTTTCTTGTACTTCATTAAAGTGCTGGAACCTTCATTGAAAATTTTCCATATATAAATATAGAGTTAAGTAACTTAATTTTAATTGCGCTATATATATATATATATAATTTTGGAATTATAATGATATATTTTGTCAATATAATCAGGAATCGAAAATTTTTCACCTTATTGTTTAAGAGTGTATATGTTAAACACAAAATTCATTTAATAGATTAATAATAGAAAGTTGATTTCCTTCCTAATGAATCAAAAGCAATTTAAAACTTAAGTTGATGATACATAAAAGTTGGATTGAAAAAGAAACTAGGTTTCAAAATAATGAAAATTTTATTGCAAAAGTGTGAATGGACAAAATTAGGGGTTTTGGGGCCCTTTGATAATAACTCTAAATATCACGAATTTACTAAAATAAGTAAATCTAAAATATTATTTTATAATAAAATTCTTATAATCAAAATAAGGACAACAAAACAAACGACGCCTAAATCTAACATCTAAAAAAAATAAAAATAAAATTTTGGAAGTAACAGGAAAAATAAAAAAATAATTTCAAACAGCTAAACAATAACAAAAGAAATAGAATATCTCAATTATGACCCCCCAAAATGGACACATGTAACTAAATTATGACCTCCGAAAAATACTCTACTCATCCTATGCAACCATCCTATAAGTTGCAACATTCAATAATGAGATGTGAAGTAGTCGATGAATATGCGGCAATTTCATAGTGGTCAAATATTGACACGCAACCTTCCGCGGGAATGTTTGAAGAAGACATACTTCAATGACAAACTTCAATGTCAACTGCGGGGTAGTGTGATAGCCAATCGATCCCTTCCATTAATTGTGATCAGCAGAATATGCTTGGGTTTATTAATTAACTTTGACATGGCCGTTGATCCCGAGCTATTCAACCGCCAAACTTGACCCTTTCCTTAATTCCTTTTAGATAAACGTATATCATCAAACAATTTTAGATTTCTTAATACATTCCAGAGTCATTAACAAAGTTAATCTAATGCTTGCGAACGTGAATAACATCTGTATTCATTGACTGCATAACCCGTTGCACCAACTATAAATCAATTGATATATTTAAAAAAAAAATGGATTTATTGAGACGTGCAAGCAACATTTCGTGAATACATTACAAATCGGCGCGAGTTCCTTCTATTCTCAATCATCAACATAAGCTTATGTTGTCTAAACACATTTTTGTTTCATTTTTGGAACACCCAAATTTACATAAAATGAAAAAAAAAAAAAGCTGAAGGAAAAAATAGGAGATGACTACCTTTTTATTGAAATAATAAGATTATTACATAAAGTTTTAAAAAATAATTTTTTTATTTATTTAGGAAATTATTTTATAACTATTTTTAAAAAATTCTATTATGTTGTTGTCAAAATAGAGAAAATTATGAAATGAATGATTTAAAAAAAAATTACCAAAACACTATTTTAGTAAAAATTATGGAATAAGATTTTGTGATGTTTCAGATACAATGTATGCCTGTGGAAGGCTTTGTTTGGTGTTGTTGGAAAGTCAAAAAGATCTCGCTATAATACAAAAGTTAAAAATGTTTACTAATTGTAATTTTCTAAAATTAATTTAAATAAAAATAATCATTTTTTATCAAATAAATTGAGTTAAAAGAGCAACAAATAAATTGGGAATGGGTTACAAGAGCATCAATTGTTGTGTAAATTTGGAGTTCATGATATGATTCCTTCATCCATGTTCTACGGATAAAATAAAGTGCAACAGCAAAACCAAAATCAATATAGAAAAACGATTTAATTTGTTTTTCAACTCAAATTAGAGGTAAAGGATAATCAGTTTATAAAAATTTTAAGGTTCCTAAAAGGTTGATACCAATTTCTTTCCTTTGTAAGCTTTAGGGTACTACTACGTTTTCAAGAATGAGGAATGTATCGTAATAAATTCAGAGTATTTTTATCACATACATACATGAAAAAAAAGTACGTTATAAATGCCAAAAATAGAAAATTAAAATTAAAATTTAATTTTAGAAACTAAAATTTATTTTTAAAAAAAATTACAATCAATAATAAATAAGTACTATGTGATTATTTGGTATGACTTATTCAATGGCCATAAGTGATTATTTAATCTATTAAGCTCTTATAATAATTTTTGGTGTTGTTTGGTTGTTTTTCTAATAGAACTTTTGAAGTTTAAATAATCTATTTTACCTCTATGAACAAAAACTCAAATTTCGAGTTTTAAGAGAAAATATCTAAAATATCCTCTACTTATTTTACAATCTTATTTTATTTTTTTATGACATAACTTTAAAAAACTTGTCTATTAAAGTAATTTCATAAATTTTTAATAAAAGCTTTTATTGACAATTAAACAACTAATTATTTTTTAATAGAAACTCTACTCAAATAAGCTCTACTTGAAAAGTTATACCAAACGGGGGCTTAAATAAGTTATTCATTATTTTTATTATTTCAATTTTTTTTTTTTGGGTTGGTGAGATAAAAACTTTATTAGAATCAGAATCATAATACACTCAAGTTATCAATTTAAATGTGGTGGAAAATCTTCCCACCAAATATAAGAATAAAAAACTACATAGAATATTTAGCTAATGCATTTGCTTTGGTAATTGCAACTGCTTCAGCTCAGAAATAATTCAAAGCACCTCAGAAAAGATCTAAAATAGTTCTATGACTTGAAGCAAATTTGACTGCAACTGTTAACAAAATAAACCAGCTGCACTAGCGAACTGTAAACCAAAGCGCAAGGATTCTGCTTCAGTGATATCAACCTCATCAGAAAAAACCACATGAAAAGCTCCCGTAGCCATCACCAAACCTTCATGATTTGGCACAACGGCACCGTAACCCACTGCACCCCGAGCTAGATCAACTGCTGCGTCTACACTTAATTTCACCCAACCTACTAGTGGCAACTACCGCACAACACTATCATCCCCACACACGACACTACTCAAATTAGAATCAAGAATAGCCACACCACAACTCCCAAAAGATTCGAAAATTCTTTGAGCCCGTGCATAGATGGCTTGTGGTGAACTAAATTGCCTTCTGAATAATAGCTTATTTCGTGCCCCCCAATTATTCCACGTAATCGTCACTATCACTTTCAATTGGTTCGGTTGAATAGGGAGAACAAAAAAATAATAAAGCAATGAACGGGTTTGATTTCAGTATGTTTTCTATTTCACCGGTAATTTTATTTTTGACATATTTATCGAATTATTTTATCGCGGTATATATCAAATAGAATGACCCATGAAAAAAAATTAACAAGACAAAAAAATTAATAAGTATTAGGCATTTTTTATTCAATAATTATTGCAGGGGTACCATTAATGGATATTGAGAGGCTGGAAATACAGGAATGAAATTCGGATTATAAAAGATTATTTGAAGCCTACAAGGAAATACCAATGAACGAGGCCGATGGAAGCAACAAATTGCATAGATAATGCCATGGAAAAATCAAAAGTAAAAGAAGAAGAAATGAGAAAAAAAAAATCTCGCTTTCCTTATTCAATAATTATTGGTCGTCTGGACTTTACTCTTTATTCAATAATTGTAACATAAAATAAATCGCATTTATTAGTATATATATGTTGGCACACTAAAGCATATTGATCAAGCACCCAGGATGTTAACCTAGCTGGACCGATTACTAGTTTGATGCCCGGGCTTTTCTGATGCCATTTATCACATCATCACTTACTCGAAGAGATTTGGTCAGCAATTCATTGGGAATTGGGGGTGTTGTATCAAAAAGAGTAGTGAGTGAGTCCGAAACGCCAGGATTTTGAGTATTGAAAATAGGTATAAAGGTGGCCGGCCCCTTTCCAACATTTAGCTGGAAGTGAATCAGTGCTCTGGGAATTAAGAACACCATCCCGGGAGTCAAAACCTTTGAGAAAAAGGTATTATTAGTTGTTACTAACCCAACAAGCACCTTTCCTCGAGTAACAATGCCAGCCTCAGTTCCACGAGGATGTGTATGAGGTGGGTTTATTCCACCTACATCCAGGTCAATTCGGAAGAGTGAAACTCCTTGAGTATTGACCGCTGGAAAGCCGGAAACATCACCAAGTGTAACTGCACGCTTAAAGACATCAAATGTGGTCGGATTTTTGGAAAAATCCGTGAAGAAATCATCAGAAGTTACTTCTGAATCAGGTTTGCAGGGGAAACCATTGATAGAGATGGGGGCATTCAAATCCGCAATACAGACGTCTTGTAAAGGATCAGGGTCACTTGCATGGGAAGGGAAAGGGAGAATCAATAACACTATCAGGCAGCATAGCAGCCCAAAGAGTGACGCTGATGAAGAATACATGGCTAGCTGTGAGTAGGATCAATTAATATCTGTAGGTCCTTTTGTGTTGGTGGATTGAAAGGAAGATGATGGATCTATTTATACTACTCTTGGAGTCTGAAAGCGTGATTAACATTACTTTGAATTTAGTAAAATAATGGCAAATTGTAGGATCAGAATCAGGATGAGATCGTTAGATGGCTTTTCTGACTTTGTAAATTCTTTGTGTTAATAAAGATTCAAGCTGCCTTTAATTTGACATGGCGATTAAAAAAAAAAAATTATAGACGCGGCAAAATTTTTTTTTTTGAATGAATGCGACGTCGTAGAAGTTATTTCTTGCTGTTTTTGGGTATCTGATTCTGGGATATAAAGTGTAGCCTTTTATATGTAGCTACTAGAAAAAGGTTTGAAATTAATTAAATACGCTTTACAGGAGAACTAGGTCAAGCTAATGATGAATTCGTAAAACGTTTACCAAGAGCTTGCAGATTCCGTCAGACTTGACCGACTGATAATTTCAACAAGAATTTCGTGCGGAAGTTGCCGCAAGACTAGATCATCATTCATAAATTAATATTCGCATCCAACGGATGGAAAATTAAATTAAAAATTAACAGACCCCATGAAAAGTCATTCAATATCACAGACAATAGAAATATGGAGTCAGCATCGGAAAATACCTTCTCTGAAAAAACTTAAGCGAGTGTGTTAATGTAGTGACAGCGGCTGTTAATTTGGTTGTTCAGTAATGAATCTGTGAAGAAATGTAAAGAAGCAGTCGTATATTGTATATGTGTACATCATTATTCATAACAAATAATTGTACATCAAACAAATAGTTATACATCATTTACTTATACTGGATACCATTCGACAAGAATTATAAACCCAGCTTTGTTAAGATCATTAGATTCTCCTGAAGAGTCATCATAGACTAGCATTTTCAACTAAACATAGGTATTATTTAAGCAAATGATACTTGAGATGTACAAGTCACCAGAATGATCATAAACATGGCAATGATATCAAAACTTTTCTTCATATTAATGGGTACAAATTGAAGGCCTTCTGGTAGGTGTCGGATTTCAGCTGAATTAGTTGATAGTGAACAACAAAATGAAATTTTTTTTGAATGATTACCTGAACTGGGTATTGGGTATTGGTAACAACGACATCCGGCGGTGGCTGCTCTCGTGGTTGGTGATCGTATTGTATGTGTCAGTGTGAGGGATGAATCGATAGAGTGGCTAGGGTTTTTGAAGTAGAAAAATACGAAGTATTTATATTTTTAGTAAAAAAAATAGGTTTGAAAAATATTTCATTATGGCGGTAGTTTTGCCACTAAATAAAAAAATGACTCCTTAACCAAACGGTCGTGGTTCAGTTGGTGGCACAGGTTGGGTAAGTGGGAAGAGTTTCGGGTTCGATCCCCACTAAACACACCATTTGGGAGGAATAAGGAGCCTTAACTGTGACTACACCCCGAATCCGGATTAGTGGGGGCTCAATGCAGTCGCTGGAAACCGGGTGATTTAAACAAAACAAAAAAGACTCCTTATCCCAAGAAAAAAAGAGTCGTTTTATTTTATTTTATTTCATTATTAACAATAAAGTTCTGTTCATAATACTAATTTTTAAACAGTTACATTTCAATGACAATTGATTTATTATGTATTAATAGTGAATGAACTTTATAATGCCTATGAATGAATTGCACATCAATTAGTATATATATTTCATGTAGCCACCTCCGTTGCGCGTTATTACACAAATTAATTTGGTATAAATCTAAAAATATAATTATCATGTCTAGATTATATGATTGTAAAATATGAAAAAAAAAATATTATTCAATGTTCTTTTTTCTTTAATATGGATATTACTAAAATTCAGTTATTGTGAATTTATAATTATCAATATTATATTGCTAGTTACGTAATAGAATTTGGTTAATGAGAATTGTAATGATAACTAACAAAATCATTGTCTTATTAAAAAAATAATAATTATAATAGGAAAATAATCTTAAATATGGGCCACACCATACACAATTACACACATTCTGATAAAATAATTCATAAAATTGATAATAAGTATCATAATTGAGTTTAATTTAATCAAATTAATAATGGCTAACACTGCCATTTCTGTTTGGCTATAATCCGAATTCTAGAGGGTGTAGTGGTTACAAAATTATATTTTGACTCTAGCAACTCCTAACTCTAATAATAATAATGATAGTAATGGCTAACAATGATAGCTATTAATAACATCAATTATAAAGTTGTGTTATAATTTCATTAATCATGATAACACTGATAAATTAAGATCAAATATTAACATTACATATATAAATGTCTATTACAACTATTTACAGAAATTATTGTGGCTTGAAAATAGTGATAAATATAAACATAGAAATATTATAGCACAAAGGAATAAATATGGTAATGCTATATAGAATAATTTACTTAATTTCACATAAAGTTGCTTGAAATAATTTACATAAGATTATTCGTGAGTATTATTCTAATATTTAGATGTTTCACGGTGTCCTTATAATGTGATCTAATTGCACTACTAATATTAGTTGGTAGTACTAATAATATTTTATTGGGAATTATGTAGCTTGGTATTATCAATAATATATTTATTTGAGAACTATCCAACGGTTGGATGGAAAATTATTTTACTTTCGATATTGGCAAGTAGGGATTTCCTTAATGGGCATTATGGGTTTTTTCTCTTTCAAATATTTAGGGGTAATATGATTTAGCTACATTTGAACTGCATTGTAATATTATACAATTAACAAAAAATGTTTTAAATAATTTTTAATAAAAAGACTTATAATGTCATATTAAAATAATATAATTAATTTATGATTTATTTTAATATAAATATTATTCTCATTAGCTTAGAAATTACGTAATTTAAGCATATTTTTCATTGCAAAGTTAAAGGGGATCTTTAATAGTTTTCTAATTTGAATTGATTATTTTGAAATTCAGTTAAAAGTAAGGGTGCTACGTGAACATTAGCTTTCATAACTGCCTGTTAATAGTGGTTCGGTAACCGGTTATAAGCGTAAAATCTGTCCACCGTTGGATTGCTCATATTGTAAGCCAATGATGGTTCAATTTTAGAATAAAAAATTAAATAACATAGAGTATAGGAGTAGATGAAATTTTACGGGCTGACCGTAAGTTGCATTAAATGTAACTTAGGCCGACCCTATATATATATATATATGCGCGCGCTACATAATAAACTTTATTCATAAATTCTATTGCACTTACCAAATTAATCTCAGTATGCATATTCAGTCCTCTTCTTCTTCATCCCCTTATGTCCAAAAATCACCCCCTTGTTCACATCCCGTAGTTTACCATGGAGTGTGCTTATCTTGTGCACGAACAATAGCAAAGGGATATGGCTTATCATTTAACTGCTTAGTCGAGGGTTTAAAGCTTAATTAGCAGAGACAAAGTTACTCTTTGGAAACAAATGAACTCGGAGATGGTGTATCGGCAGAAGAAACTCCACTTAGTGCTGGACTTAGATCATACCTTGCTGCATGCAGTAGACATCGATATTTTAGCTTCCAAAGATCGTGAATATTTGATGAAACTAGCATCAGACGGTGACCTGTTTAAGATGGCTGGTGAGTTATTTTTGGTCAAGTTACGGCCTTATGGTGAGTTGTTTTTGGTCAAGGTAAGGCCTTACATCCGAAAATTTCTCAAAGAAGCGAGCAAGATGTATGACATTTATTTATGTACCACGGGGATTCGATCATACGCAGTGATGATGGCTAAATTGCTTGATCCTAAGTGTGAGTACCACATCAGGTCGAGATTGATAACACGCGAAGATTTTAAAGAAAAGGGAAAGAAGAGCGGTGATTTGGTTCTGGGACAAGAATGGGGTGTCGTCATCGTTGATGACACGGAGAAGGTTTGGAAGGATCATAAAGAGCATCTCATGTTGGTGGGGAGTTATAATTATTTTAAAGAGAGAAGAAATAAGAAGAATAATATTCTTCAGAAATCCTTTTCTGAGAGGAACACTGATGAGAACGAGTTGAATGGGGCACTTGTGAATGTTCTTCGAGTTCTGAAAACAGTTCACGGGTTGTTTTTTAAGAATCCGGTTTGCAGAGATGTTAGGTGTTTCTTGGGGAAAATTCGGAGGCAGATTCTTGCAAGATGCACATTGTTCTTTAGCAGGGATGTTGATGATAAGGAATTTGAATTTCCATTACTCAAATGGAGGGCTGGTGAGTTGGGTGCTGTATGCACGGATGTGTACAACTTGTCGGTGACACAAGTGGTCTCCGTCTCATCAAGGCCAGGAACAAAAGGTCGTCGGTTGGCGGAGAAACACAACAAGTTTTTGGTGCATCCACAATGGATTTATGCTGCTTATTATCTGTGGAGCAGACAAGCTGAGAAGGATTATTTTCCACTGTAGATTCAATTTTTCTTTCTGTAATTAGTTTTAAAGTTACCTAGCTACCTACCTAGCAGCATATTTTTATATACTACTTGTTGATGCTGAAATCTTGTCTCCATTTGCCTGATCAGATTGGCTCACCAACGGTTGTACTGACAACGATGAAAACGCTGCACTCCACAAGCTTCTTCAATTTCTCAGATTCTTGAGACTCAAATCATTTTCTTCCTCTTTCAAGATCTGTGTTCACAGAAACAAATCAGATGTGCCGGTGGTTTTTCCGGCGAAAACACTTCGATGCTTAAGCCATTATGCGGGGCTTTCGAAAAAACTGTGTAATTTAAGTTCGTGCACACTAACAGAAATGTTATTAAAGAAAAGTGTGTTGAAGGCTGTTATGGAGTTAAATTCTGATACCAATTTGGCAGAGTTTTTCCTCTCTGTTTTTTGTCCATCCCTTCTCAATTGATTTTCCCGGCTTTTATAGGCAATCGCCCCACGTTCATAGAGCATTTTCCATGCCCGTCATTCTCGGGCGATCAAGGGCCTTAACGAGTCTCAACAATCAAACGTGGGTAAACGTGGGGCATCGTGTTCTCCCCAGCGGCTTAGAGCGTGGCAAAACTGTCGCGTTTTTGCGAGATCGTGCCCTCTTTTTGGGTGACAAGCTTCTGGCCGGTACTCATTTTCTGGTCGGGTTGTGCTCCATAAAGTATACGCCGCCAGGAATCTGCTCATACCATTCAGTCGAGGAGATTCACCCCCAGGAAGGAAATGGGGATATGCCCAGCTGGTACTCTTTTGTTACTCAACACTAGTCCCTCAGTTTCTGGTATTACGAGTGAAATGAGTTAAGACTATAAATTAAATGTTGAACCTGGCCACATCCGTTAAATTAGTTTACATACATTAAATCTTATAAAGTATGCTCAGATTTTTACAAATTAGACTACTATTACTATGTTCGAATTTTTACCCTCACTAATATGGGTTTGATTATGTTGCAACAGTGGTACCGTGCCACAGTTACAACCAGCCATTGGATCCACTTGGATGGAGGGTGTAACAGTAGATCCAAGTGGATCTAATGACTAGTTGTAGCTGTAGCACGGTACCACTATTGCAACATAGCCAAGTCCCACTAATATTCAAAACAGGTTTAATTTACTCGCATATTAGCCTACTAGTACTTTATTCAGATTTTTATTCTAACTAATATTTAAGAAACGTTTAATCTGCTCGCACTTTGTAGTAAAGAAAAAAAATATCTTCACTTAATTAAGAGAGAAATTAAGTGCCCGTATTACAATATGACAACTCGAATTGTGAGAGTATGAGTTCTCACGTGGCTGGCTTGTTCGACATACTTGAACTCGCTTATTAGTTATTACTCCACCTTATCGTAAAAGTCGAGAATCCTCAACTAGGGTTGGTTTTTGTTTACCTTGTTAAGGCATATTCATGTAAAACGAGTTTATATTGTTAGTACTTTCAGAGGAATGAGGAATATTTAAATGAAAGTAGCCACAATTTTCTGTGGCTTGGACATTTGTAGGATGACTGAGAATCAGAGATCGTCTGCTGGCTCGCTCTGCGATTGTCAATCAGTGAGAGAAAAAAGTGTTATGAAAATGAACAAAAAAGAGACGTGCTTGTTACATGTTTAATAAAATAAAAAATAAAAAAATTAAGTTGCAGAACTCTGCACCTAACGCATGAGAATCATCATTTCATTCCACTCGTATGATTGTGAGTCATAAAAAATATCTACGGCGTACGTTTAGAAAATTTAAAGAAAATATCCAAAATTAGGACCGATCTATAAAACAACCCGCTTGCCAAAATCATCATAATTTGGGTACTAAAAGAAAAGAAGGAATCAAAATTGGACCACTATTTATAAATTAGGACAAATACTCGGGCCATTCTCGTAAATAGTTATTACTTTTCACAGAGAGAATGAGCTGGCAGGAACCCCCACTGAAGCGCGGATGGCCCCACTATAAAATAATCACATCACAAATAAAACGCCTCACTTGCACAGACGCATCAGAGCAGACTCGTAAGAGCAGCCAGCAGCAGCAACAAGAACGAAAGCACACGCGCATTTATGATTTATTCAGTGCTGCTGAACCGAAACTGAAACTGAAACTGAAACTGAAACTTTAAACCTCTTTCTCGTTTCCTTGTTTCCTTGTTTCTTCCTATGGCGGACTCGTACTGCGCAGATTGCAAGCGACTGACGGAAGTGGTGTTCGACCACTCGGCCGGCGACACCATTTGCTCTGAGTGCGGTCTCGTCTTGGAGGCCTACTCCGTCGACGAAACCTCCGAATGGCGTATTTTCGCCAACGAGTCCTCCGATCACGACCCCGTTCGTGTCGGTGGGCCCCTCAACCCTCTCTTGAGCGGCGGCGGCCTATCCACTGTTATTGCCAAGCCTACTGCTGGCGGCTCCACTGAGCTTTTGTCTGGCTCCCTTGGCAAGTTGCAGGCCCGCAGTTCCCATCCTGATAGGAACCTTATTCAGGCCTTCAAGTCTATTTCTGCCATGTCTGATAGGTGTAATTCTAAATTTAAATCTTGCATTTTTCTCTTCCTTTCTATTTTTTTTTTATTTTGCATTGGCTGGCCCCCACCCCTCCCCTTTTTTCAGTTTTTTTTTCCTTAATTTTGCTGTGTGAAAATCGTTTTCAGTTTTCAATAATCTAATGAGCTGTTTAGTTGGGCCAACTGTATGTATATATGTATGCAATTCTATATATGAAATGATTATAGATGGGCATTATGCAATATGTTTCTTGCTTGCAGCATTCTGTGAGAGAGACTCTATATTTTAATTTTTATTTAATTTAACGTGCACATGTTGTTGCGTCTCACTCTTGCAGTCCAGTGCTTACTTTATTGGTGGACATTTTGCTATACTAGATGTTCTTGATGAGGATTGTCTTATTCTTATCTGAAATGACCTGCAATTCGAAGATCAATAGTTTTTAATATATAACTTAAGATTTTTAACTAAAGACAGAAATACAAGACGCTTGCTGCATGACATTGTTCAAGTAGTAAGCAAACTTTTGTATAGTTAAGGAGGAGCATGTTTTTTTTATTTTTCTGATATGCCTCCAGGGGACGGACTTTACCTCATTGTTTGTGTTTTCGCGTATACCTTGAGCATAAACTGCTGAGACTTTCAATGAATAGCATTTTTGTTTCCCAAGTTCATTCTTGAATATTCCTCAGCTTTAGACTTGTACACTACATTATGCTTTGCTTAGTGAGTCATTGAAATATTTTTTTCTGGGAGTCATTTTCCTGATGAAAATATTGGTTCTTCATAGTTGAATAAATTGCTGTTATAGCTGATGCAAGATATGGGTGTTTCAGGTTGGGACTTGTTACAACCATAAAGGTATTTAGTATATGTAATAATTTCTTTTTTTTAAAATATAGAATTACTGGTGCTATTGCTTCTTCACTATTCAGACATACTGTTGATTGCTCTGTTACCATGTGTGCATTTGTGCATTTGAATTTTTCTTGTATACTTCTTGGAAATTGATTCTGCCTGAATACGAGGATTCTTGTGTCCATTCACCCAATTGGGTTGGCAGTCCTGAATTTCATAGTGAACTTAATATTATAAAGAACACTGGCAATGGAGGTTAGAAAGTGATGTTTGATTTGTCTTAGACAGAGCTCAGGTAGGATAAAGATGAAGGTTAGGAAAGAGTGAAAGAGGTGGGATGATAAGAGTTCAATAAAGGAAGAGTTTAATTAGCCTTCTGCTTAAGCTATACCCTTCTCAATGCCAACTAGCTTTGTTGGTATTGTCAAATTTACTCCAGTTAAGGCACTCGGGCCAACATTCAATTTATGGTTGTTGTTATCATACGTGTATAAATTTCAGGCTTGAGGAACTGAAAGATACAAACATGGCATTCATAGATGAATCAATCGTGATCTTAGGGTAAACTGTGGAATGTTAAGTAGTGTGGTCAAAACACACAAAGCTTCACACAAAAGATTCAGAACTTCATCATTGATTATCAATTGATTAAACCACAATTTGGCTAGCATATATCTTTTTAGAATTATTTTGTCTGATATTTTAGTATTTATGCTTCTATTTGGGATTTATATATGCTATCATATTTTAGTTTATCTTTCCTTTCTCGAACATGCTATGCTGGTTTCTACTTTCAAACGGTTTGGTCCAATCTTTTTGTTTTAGAGCTTTTATCATCTGCTAACTGTTTCTACTTATGACTTTAAGGATCGAGCTAATGAAATCTATAAGAAGGTAGAAGATCAAAAACCTCTTAGAGGACGAAATCAGGAAGCAATTGTGGCTGCTTGCCTCTACATTGCTTGCCGACAAGAAAACAAACCCAGGACTGTGAAAGGTACTGAGCAAACTTTCTCTAAAAATTTTCTTGATCTTCCGCTTTGCATTGTAAGGTTTCATATGCTAACTACATAGATTTCAACTAGAATTTTGTTCTGTTGCTAATGGGACAACAAAGAAAGAAATAGGACGGGCAAAAGAATTCATCGTGAAACACCTAGAAGCAGAAATGGGTCAATCTGTGGAAATGGGAACTATACATGCTTCAGATTATCTGGTGATATTTTTGTTGAATATTTTTAAAAATTTTTTCTTTCTGTTCGTATTGGATTTTTCTTCGTGTATGATTTTTTGTTCCTTGTGGCCTTATCTGTCTAATCCAATGCATCCATTTACATAAATTTTATCTTCAATCTATAGAGACGTTTTTGTTCCAATCTTGGAATGACGAATCAAGCTGTTAAGGCTGCTCAAGAGGCTGTTCAGAAATCTGAAGATCTCGACATAAGGTTAATTCTGGTTTTCTTTTCACTTTTCTTGGTAGAAACTAACATTCAACTTATAGTTTGGGCTTTTATGAGATGCATTTATACATTTCGGTGTTATGGATACTAAGAATATATTAGTTGAACCCTATGAACACATAATTATCTTTGAAGAAGAAAAATATAAGAAAGAAAGAAAGGAGTCGTGGTGGGGGAGAGAAATGAGTTTATTTCATGTGGTCTTCTCTTGTTTGATTGAGTTTGTCTAACTTCATTTCAGTAGATCTTCACATGGCTTTGGATCATAGACATAGAAGCTGTTAATGAACATTTGCCTTTTTGTCAAATGAAAGGAAGCATCAGATAACCTGTGGAGCTGTTTTATTTATTTGTTTATTTATCTCTCTCTCCCTCTCTCTGTGAAATTTTTTAACAACTCCATTAGAAAATTAATATAAATGAATAGTGTATGTAGATGGTGTCATTGGCTTTGGGTAAAACAAAATTCTTGCTTGCTTTCACAGGAGAAGCCCGATCTCAGTGGCGGCAGCTGTTATTTACATCATAACTCAGCTATCAAATGACACAAAGCCTCTCAAAGGTTAGAAAGCTATCAATTCTTTTAGAAATTATGCTTACTCAGATGCCATTCATGCCCCTGTTTTTGCAGAGATCTCCATTGTTACGAGAGTGGCAGAAGGGACCATCAAGAATGTCTACAAAGATCTTTTCCCTCATTTGGCACGGATAATACCAGACTGGTTTGCCAATGAGGAAGATATGAAGAATCTAAAGCTCTGAAAATGCAAAAGGTGATGGTTATGATCGAACGTAGCATATCCATGAACGTCGATGCTGCGTTCTTCGTAGAGCTCAATGCACCTTTCTTTTTCTAAAAGCTCATGTGAATACAATAGGCTTTCACTTCATCACAGCAATTAGCACTAACAACAGCTTAGTTTATGCACCGGAACAACCACAGCTGTTCAAAAACTACCTTTGTCTCAGTTGCTTTGAAGGAGCTCCACACCATCCGCACAACTGAACTGGAGTCGTTTAGCTTGCTTGGCTAACTAACTCACCTAAGAAGCTAATTCAAAAAACATCGAATTAATCTAAATCAACCTTATCCATTCTTTAGAATGATATGCACTAGTTTCAGCTTTGACAGATTTAAATTATTTCAACTAATATTAAACGGATCCTTATCCATTATAAAATCTGCACTTTGGATAATAAGTTTTTGTTCTTTACTACCAACTACCAACACTTTTTTTTTTGTTTGACAATACCAACTACCGAGACCTTAAATAATTAATAAATGAAAACATGTGTCATACTACCAACTTACTTTATTTGCCTTTTTGGTTGAGGAATGAGGAGGAATCCATGTATTACAAGTGCATGTTCCAAAAACAAAAAGATATTAAGAGTGAGTGCCTGCCTAATCCATTTAGGTTGCGTTCATAAAATAATATTCATGAATGGACGGCGGGCGATCTTTACAAATTTATAATTATTTATTATAAAACTTGGCGTATTGCGCAAATTGTAAAGATGACAAATGAATGAATACCCAAGTTTAGTCTCATAAGAGCAATGTCATTGTCACGCGGGGTATTATTGTTTTGGAGTAGGGCTATTTTTAAATGCCTCTCTTGACATTTCACGTAATAACAGTTTAATAGAAAATATGATAGGATTATTACATTTCTCTCCTGCTGTTAGTATTTCTGTCAGTATAGTATCAATATATAAGGCTACAATTGTAAAAGCACATTTTAACATTTAAAAAACTTAAAAAGTTAGCAGGAGTGGCATTGGTAAGCGCGAAATACCTACTGCATCACCCTATTACCTAGTCTATTTCATTATCCAAAAAAAAAAATCTCTTCACAAAAGTGTAAATCTTATGCAAAATGATTTACACTCACGCAACATTCACCCCTCAGCAGCTTAAGTGCGAAAACAAGCGAGTATTATTGAGTTTGAGGATCTTGATCATCACCATTTTGAACTTACCCATGAAGAAGACAAGCTTCGATGCTGATAGAAGACTGCCGACGAGCTAGTACAAACGGCGACGTGGTTCCGCGACCGGTATTGGAGCCGAGAAGAGGTTAGTTAAATTGCCGAAACCATGGCCAATGGAGGTGGCGTTTCTGTGACTTTTCATGGCTTCGATCGGTGGCTTTCTGGACACTTTCCGGCGGCAAGGACGGCATGGAGATGACCAGCGGCTCAAGGGCTTCCAATCGGTACCAAGCTCGACCGAAATGGTGGCCCGAAACGGGAGATTTGACCAGGTCACTATCGCGGGTTAGGTTAGAGCCGGTTCTTTCCTCTCTCTCCCCGTGAGCTTCTCTCTTTTCCTTTTTTTTTTCTCTCTATATAAAGGACTGGGCAAAAGTCAAAGAAAATAGGGTGTGGGTGTTTGTACTTGAAATTCACTTGTAGTCATACCCGAAAGATTGGAAAATTGGTGCTGCCATGTTGTGGATATTTGTTGTAAAAGATTATGGGTTTCGATGTATGTTGAATTTGCAGAAAAATTAATTTTTATATTAATTGATTTAATTTTATTTCACTAGAATCGCCGAACGAAAAGGGAAGAAATATATTTCCCACAAGAATCGATGAAAAGTAAAAGTAATGCATTTTCAAACAGTAATTCGTATTTTCCCCAAATAAAAAAGTCCAAGTGGCAAGGTACAGTTGACATGTTTACTCCATGGCTTCTGCATTCCCATTCTCATGTGCAATGGGCAATGAGCGAGAGATTTGGAGGAGAAGGGGAATCTCTACCCTTCACTTGACCAACATGAATAACTTTTTTTTTCTTTTTTAATTAGGGTTACTTTTTCAGCCTTGAAACTTGAAAGGGTAATTTTATCATTTTATCAGTCTACAAACAGCCAACCGAAGAAATTACTAATGGCAGGGGAGGGATATAAAAATATTATCATACTTTTTATTAAACTGTTATTACGTAAAAACTCATGAAAGGTATGTAAAAATAACCCCGAATAATAATAATTGCAATATTTTCTCCGTACCAAAAAAATAAACAATCCAAAACAAAAGAAAAATGAACAATAAATTTTTGCAATGTTACTTGTACTTGCCCCAAAGTTTACGCTCATAGGACTAACCCACGTGAGTTGATATGACTCGAGCATTTGTCTCCTTTCATCAAAAGTTAAGTCCAAAACATGACTAACAAGTCTATTCCACTACTGGTTTCCTTTAATAATAATAATAATGCCTTTACAGTGAGTGGCCACATATTTGCTGACACCTACTTTCTGGGTCGGGTCACCACTCACCAGAGTCCAAACAGTCTCTAAGTTTTTTTGGTTATACGTATCTCATTCTACTAAAAATTTAAATACAAAAACATCAGAACAAACCCATTATTCTCCTTGAAATTTGCGTTCTTATTTTCTAGAATTTTCGACACTCGACAGCTCCAATGATTTAAGGTTGAACAAATGATATGGATGGCTAGTGGCTACGGCTTTACAAATCTTGAAAGGACGTTATAAATTTATCATAGTTGTTGAATAATAGATTAGAAACGGGGAGCTGGCAAGTTACGGATTCTGTAACTTACAGTTCCAGCTTTAGCCAGCTCCCATACACACCCATTTGCTGACTTTTATAATATAAAGTTCGAAGCAGTGAGTGTCGTCATGCTTATTGTCATGAGATGACTTCACAGCTTTCATTATCATTGCAAAACGTGTCAAAAATTTCCCAGAAGTTTCCTACTTTCGTCCCCGATGATGCTACATGCAGATAGACAGCAGGCTGAGAGACAAGTGCAGAGTGCAGTCTCTTGGGAATGATTCTTCCCAAGCAAATCCCCAATCTTTTCAAGCCCACAAAATTGATGGGGAATGACTTGGAAATTTCTGAGCAAGCAAGATCAAAGCATAGATGATAGATCAATCCCCTCCAAGATTCGTTCACTTTATTTTGAAAATCAGCGTCAACGTCAACCAAGTCCCACTTTTCACTTAACTTTGCCTTCTTTCTTTGTCATTAAGCGGATCAAAATGTGACTTGTTTTTATTTACAGCACACGGTGTGGACTCGCCGACTGCATCGTTTGTCTTTTTCTATCGCGGTCCACGTAGACCCACCAACTGAATTCTATTCCATTCATAATCAAATAATAGAATTTAAACAGATCCTTGATGCACATTTCGCAAAATGTTTGCATCACTTTTGTTCAGACATTCGAAACAAAATTCACATTATTTGCCTTATTTAATTCATTATTTAAGAATACCTTGCATCATAATGTTAAATTAAATTAGAAGCGTAAAATAATCTTTTGACAAAGATTCTCTGACAAATTTATAGGGAAGCTGTAACAATAATACTTTTTAAAAATTTTATGGATGGTTTAAAAAATGATAGATTTTGGTTTTGGCTGAGTGGTGAACAACTACCTTCACAGTTAAGTATGATTGTGAGACGTGTTTGAATTTTCATGGTTGGCAAAACTCCGGGTCGAGTTTGGGTATCGCAATGCCCGGACCCAGCCCAGACGTAATTCTTAAATGTATGGGCTGTGTTTTTTAAGCTCGGCATCGGGCCAGATTTTAATCCGAGTACCTAAATTTTAGATTTTTTAATATTATATGTGTATATTTTTTTGGTAATTATATAAGTTTTAAATTTATTTCAATAAAATTTGACATGAAAATATAAACTTTAAGTGTTTTAAATTTTATATATGTGTAATAAATGAGTCAAATAGATATAAATATTTAAAATAATTAATATTTTTTAATAAAATTCGGGTTCCAGGTTTATCAAGTGATGTCTAAGATCGGCCCGACTTTATACCCGGGGCCCACAACACCCGGGTGCGGTCTAGGTCCGAACCAGGCCAATATTTTTGCCACCCCTAAACTCAACCTCACTCAATTATGCATAATTGTGTAGAGTTAATTTGTAAATATTTTTCTTTGTGAAATACGAGTGGAGTAGAAACATCTCTCATGTGTGAGAATTATTTTTCTGGACATGTACTTCATTAAATTTATTGTAATAATGTAAGTCTCAGTCATTATCTGACTGTAAATATCAGTGTAATGATCTGCTGTACAAAAATTTAATGTGTAATCAATATTAAAAAAAATGATAGATTTTAAAATTTTATAATATTTTTAGCCTTTTAAACATTTATAGTGAGAAAATGGTAATTTCCCCGTATATCACTTGTGTCCATAAAAAGCGGTGTTTAGTAATGACTCAATTCTCTACTCTTACCTACTCTGTTTTCTCATTCTTCACTTTATTTAAGTGACTAGCAATGTTATGATTCGAAGGCCTAACAAACAGAATAAAAGAAGCACAATTCACAAAGCTTTATCACAAATACAATACTCTTTTCGCTTGGCTTGGCCTGGCCTGAGTAAAAGCAACTGTAAAGCAAAGAAATATGGTGCCAGCGACAGTGACTGAGATGTTGGCAGCAATGGGTTCGACAATAGCAAGTTTCATGTTTGTGTGGGCTATCATTCGCCAATATTGCCCATATGAAGTTCGCCGCCACTTTGAAAAGTATACGCACAGAATCATGGGGTTCTTTTATCCTTACATCAAGATTTCAATCCATGAATTCACGGGTGATCGCCTCAAGCGCAGCGAGGCTTATGCTGCTGTTGAGGCTTATCTTAGCGTCAACTCATCCAAGAGTGCTAAAAGACTCAAGGCTGAGATGGGCAAAGATAGCAGCAACTTGGTGCTTAGCATGGATGAGTATGAGAGAGTTACTGACGAGTTCCGCGGGGTAAAAGTTTGGTGGGTTTCAAGCAAAGTCGTGTCAACAACGAGGGGCATGTCATATTATCCTGAGCAGGAGAAGAGATACTACAGGCTCACATTTCATAAGCGGTATAGGGAGATCATAACTGAGTCTTATTTGCAGCATGTAGTGAAGGAAGGGAAAGAAATCAGAGTGAGAAATCGGCAGAGGAAGCTTTACACAAACAGTCCTGGTTACAAGTGGCCAAGTTACAAGCAAACTATGTGGAGTCACATTGTGTTTGAGCATCCTGCAACGTTTGAGACAATGGCGTTGGAGCCGGAGAAGAAGCAGGAGATTATTGAAGATCTTGTTACTTTCAGCAAAAGTAGAGATTTTTATGCAAGGATTGGGAAGGCTTGGAAAAGAGGGTATCTTCTTTATGGTCCTCCAGGAACTGGCAAGTCTACTATGATTGCTGCCATGGCAAATTTGTTGAATTATGATGTTTATGATCTTGAGCTCACAGCTGTTAAGGACAATACAGAGCTCAGGAAGCTTTTGATTGAGACGACTAGTAAGTCAATTATTGTGATTGAAGATATAGATTGCTCGCTTGATCTAACAGGTCAGAGGAAGAAGAAAGCTGAGAAGTCGTCGGATGATGAGAAAGAAAAGCTGGATAAGGAGATTTCGCGCAAGGAACCAAAGGAAGAGGGCAGCAGCAAAGTTACTTTATCAGGGTTACTGAATTTTATTGATGGACTATGGTCGGCTTGTGGAGGGGAGAGGCTGATTGTTTTCACCACCAATTATGTGGAGAAGCTTGATCCAGCTTTGATTAGAAGAGGCAGGATGGATAAACATATAGAGCTCTCTTACTGCACATTCCAGGGATTCAAAGTGCTTGCGAAGAATTATCTGAATGTGGAAACTCATACATTGTTTGAAACAATTCAAAAGCTGATGGAAGATACCAAGATCACACCTGCCGATGTTGCTGAGAATCTGATGCCTAAATCTCCATCTGATAATGTAGAGAAATGCCTTTCAAGCTTGATTCAAGCTCTCAAGGAAGGGAAGGAAGAAGCAGAAAGGAAGCAAGCTGAGGAGTCAAGAGAGGAGCAGAGCAAGGAAAATGATGCCGACCCAAAAAACAGAGTTGAAAAGCAAGAATTATTGTGACTCATGAAATCGGCTATCTTTAGGAATAATTTTTCTACGAAATTTTTACGAGGAATATGTCTATGTTAATAGTGGAATAAACATCATCTTGGAATAAGTTGTGTAATAATAATACTACTACTTAACCTATTTGATTAGTGCCAAAAAAAAAAAAGCTGTTTCATCAACATATTAAAACAATTTAGTGAACCCACATGAAAACAGAGCAATGCAACACTTCGATATATAGAACACATAGTTGAGTGCAATTGAAAGAGTAGAAGAATAGTAAGAGAAACAGTAGTTGCCATTTGCGGGAGGATGGTTCAGTTACAACAAAGATAACATTTGTAAGCTCAATATGTTACCAACAGGCCCAACCAACCCAAATGCTCAAGAGGCAGATCATACTCATGATCATGAAATATAAACTACGGTGCTTGAACATCTAAAAGCCAAATTTATCAGTTACAACATTAGTTAAAGGTTATTGTACATTAATGGGATAAGCTAAATAACTCTCAACTAATACCCATCCACCTGTCGTAGGTTTCTTTGAATGTAGACATACTAAAAAATGACTACCTAATCTACATAGCTCTCAGCATTCTGTTGCTCCCCACAGCAAATTTTGGAATTAATTGCATCAAGGGAGTTGCTTATATTAAGCCATGGAAGGGCTCTGATTGTAACTTCCACGATAAGCTTAATCCAAAATTTATAGCTCTTACTATCGTACACTAAGCTTCCCCGAGACAGAACTACTGCCCTTGCTTTCCAGCATATGGGATAGCTCTATAAATCACCTGTATCATCATCTTTTATCGAGTTTGGACCATCATCAAAACCAGAACCCGGGGCAAGCTCATTTAGGTCAAGGAAACGTCTCTTTTTCACTCCTTCAACTTCAGTTTGGCCTGGGTTATTTGGTTTCTCTGGTGGCTGACTTTGCTCTTCTTTCTCAACTGTCTCGGCATAACCTTCAACTGGTTGATCAACTTTTATCTCCTGGTCATCGTCATTGCCATCTGACTCTTGACTACCCATTGAATATTCTGCGTTCTCACTTGCATCTGATTGTTTATCTGTTGCATCTGATTGTTTATCTGATTCACTGGACTTATTGGGCTTTGCCGACTCTGTATCTGATTCAGACAACTCATACTGTCGGTAATTAATGCGGTTTCTGGAGGCCCTTTTACTGCGTCTTAGACCTGATTGCAACTCATCTACTGACCTCAATTTAGTTTCCCTCCGAGTACGGCCTGGCAATTTCTTAACCCTTTGAGGCTCATCACTGTCCTCACTGATACTCAAGGAATCTTCTTCTTCTTCTTCTTCTTCTTCATCTTCAGCATTTTCTTCATCCCAATGGTATTCCTCATCTCCTTCCGAGCTGCTGGAAAGCTTTCTCTGTTTCCGTTTCCTCAGATATTCCTCATCATATACAACTTCTCCAACTATATCATCATCACTATCAAAATCTGCATCATTATCTGAAACAGCTTCAACAAACTCTTTGACTGAATATCGTTGAGGCCTCTGTCTTCGCCGATTGCTATACATAATTTATGTCATGGTTAATTCCTTTTATAATTTATGTCATGGTTAATTTCTTAAAAGTCTCAAGGCAATGAAAATAACACAAACTTATCTTACCTTCGGTCCAATGATTCAGGTTTACGCTCTTCATCAAACTCATCATAATCAAGCGAATTAGGGGACAGCGCATTGAATGTGACATGTTCAGAGGCATGCATAGAATCACTCCATTTACCATTCATGGAAGCTTCAGATTTGAAACCGACTTCTCTTCTTAGATTAGGCTCTGGGGATGATGGCTTCCGCCTGATACAAAAGTAGAGAACAAGGACATCAAACAACAGAATATTGTCCAAACATACATTTTTCCCCCTCCCAACAAGCTATATTGAATGTAAACCCAAAAACATGGATTCAGGGAAAATCTCCATACTTGGTTATCTTGATAGCCTCATTGATTGATCGGTCATAATCGTCTGCCAAAATGTTTTGACATGTCAGAATTCCTTCAATCCGTAATCCCTAAACTTGGGGGCTCTCATTAACAGGAAGCAGAACAAGATATTGAGAAGATTGATAAATAGATTTTGTTATTCTCACCAAAAGTATAAGTGACAGGTTTTCTGTCACGAAGGGAGCGTCCGGGACCAAGCCCATCGACATTTATGAAGTTATCAAGAAGCAGAGCTTGTCTATGCTGCTTTTTCAGTAATTTCTCTTTCCTCTGAGAACATAAAAACAGAAAATGGGATAGCATTATTTACTGAAACATCACAGAGACCACACAACTGAGAAACATCACAAAATGCCAGTGAAAAGATGAGGCAATCCTTTTTTCAGCTAGTTAAAAAAAACACAACTACAGCCCCATAACAGGGCTTATGGAACCTGGAAAAAGGCAGTTTTAAGTACCTTATGTTCCTTCTCAATTTCTGGAAGCATGTCATTCTTTAACTTCTTCCCAAGGGATGCCTCGGTTCTATTTTTGCTAGAGAAAAGCTTTTCCTGTAGGAGCAGTACCAAAAATTTAGTGTAGGACAAGATAAAACCGTCTTGGAAAATACACACACACACACATATATATAGCCCTGCATGTCCTCTCGCAATATCAGGTAATTGACCATATTTGACGTTCTTAGATCTCACAACATACAGAAGCGAAAAAAGTCCACTTTACACATGGACAGAAATATACACACATACAGAAACATCTTGAAATTCTTCCAAATTAGTTGCAACTGTTTCCCACTGGTATGTAGCAGTAGGGAGGACATGGGAACCCTTGGCTTTCACTTTCTTCACCTCAACTTTTCTTATCTCTCTGTACAACCGATGACCTACTACTGGATCATCTTCATACCTGCACCAAATTACTAATACCATACATCATTTTCACATACCAAAAAATCATCTACTGATAACATAAGACATTATTCAGTCAATTTGAAAGTAGAAATTGCCAAAATCATTAATGGATCCTTATGAAAAGCTTAGTTATGTTACCAGTAATTAATTCCATATGAATCACCCCCAACACGTTCTTTACGAAATGCCGAAAGTTGAACACCATGTTTAAGCGAGTTGTCAATATAGTTCCGGATATCTTCTTGCTGCAGAAATCAACTGATTAGGATGGTGATAAAGATTGTTCATCTAGCTATTACTTGCTTAGTTAATTTACAGAAAGGTTTTAGAGGAAGCAAAAGAAATTTATATCGAATTTATAACTTGGTACCATCATATGACATTAGATTTCACAACTGACTTTTAAAATCAATGTGTAGCATCTATCACCAAAGATTATGTTTCTTATGTTCAACTTACAAATAAAACCCAGAAAGAAGTACCACAGTATATGTTGTTT
The DNA here is from genome assembly GCF_000493195.1 of Citrus x clementina. Classification (NCBI taxonomy): domain Eukaryota; kingdom Viridiplantae; phylum Streptophyta; class Magnoliopsida; order Sapindales; family Rutaceae; genus Citrus; species Citrus x clementina. The sequence continues at coordinate 2,450,655 of NW_006262339.1, read as the reverse complement.
GTACATAGTAGACACTAGAGACTATGTTGACAAAATAGGAGGGCATCGTTACCAAAATTAAAATCACGGACTATTCATACATATATATGAATAGCAGCAACATAATATGGCCAATAATTTAATAGGGTTCTTGATAGATGATAAAGTTAAACAGCGTCAAAAGATTCACAATCTAACTTTAAGCAGTTGGAATGAAGGCTTTATTGGATGAGCTATGTTTTTGTGCAGACTAATTCAACAAAATTATGATTTAAGTTTCATGTATGATGATGGACAAATAAGCACAACAGGTTTCAAGGTGTAGTACAGAGAACAAAAGAGTCGGATCCTAATCTGCCAAACAGTCAACTACCCAATTGCAGAGTACAACGTATTTTTCTATAACAAGAGTAATACCTCAACACGAATATCACAAAGTGCCTTCAAGATAACCACACGGACCCCAGGATCAAGTGTTTTATATACTTCAACCTCCGTCCTAAAAAATTAGCATGAACATGCAACATTAGCAACACAGAGATAATCATATAGTAAAGTGCTTCAAAGATGCAAAAACTCACCCATGCGAAGCAACAATAGGAAGATCCCCTTCTGCAACCTACAATAAGATTATAAGCCTATGTTAGCAATGACCTTATTATGTATGACGCATTGTTGTCATCAGTTGATAAGGGTTCAATAACCAAGTTACCCAGTGCCACCAGTCTCTTAATTTTCTGCATAAAACAGTAACCCAGGTATCACGTGTAAGGGCCATTCGTGTAATAGGAGGGATTGCCTATAACAAGGAAAACTAAAACAAATAAGCAATAGCACTGAAATTCGCAAGTGATAAGTACCATTAAAAAAATGTTGAATTTCTAAACAATGTTCCATGAACATGTCAGAGCGCATTACAAAATCAAGGAAAATGTTAATTAAAAGGAAAATCATATCCCAAGTAAACATCCCTTAAATCTTTTCAAAACATTAATCAGATTTAACAGATAGAGGTTATATTCAAAACCTGAAGGTCTATGAACTAAAACAGCAGTGAGAAATATTAAAATAATAATAATAATAATTTCACCAGCATCACTCATCATCTTTTAACTCCTTCAGAGATGAAAACTCTCTCGTCCAAACTCTCAACTATCAGGTTGAAGCCCATCCTTAAGAGAGAAGAAAGGGGAAAAAAGACGGGGAGCAAGAGCCCAGGCAGCAACAGGAGAAACTTCGAAACAGAGCACCTCCAGTGCTTCTCACTATTATACAAGTGAAAACTATCCCCATTACTGCTTAAAACGGTCTGAAAGACCAGAACAGCGGCTAAGTTTGAGTGGCACTAAAAATCAGACAAGTAATCAAGTTTCTCATTTTGAATTATCAATATGCCAAAATTGTGTGACTAAATATACAAAGGCAAAGAGGCTCATAGAATAGAAACACAGAGTAAGCAGAAACAACTGTAAGTTTTGCAAATTCATCTAAAGAAAAATCATACATCATACAATAAAACCTTCCAAACGGTTTTCTGTTCTCAGCTCTTCCCAGGAGGAGGGAAAATTTCCTACAATAAGTTTTCATTATTTGACTACTAACAAAGGCAGACATCAAACCTCATGGACACTATTAATGAAAATCGATTTTTCAACATTAAAAGTCTGCTTACACTAATTTAAATGTGCTTCAATGTGAGAGAAACCCAAAGCTCTTTTGCACACTCTACAAAAATCTTCTTTATATATTGCTATAAATCTAAATTCCATTCATTTTTGTCCTCTATAGCAGAAAAGGATAATTGATGTACTTTTCTTTCAAAATTCAAATGCCCTTGTAGAACATGCCATAGAAGGCAAAATTTCAAAAACTAGGAACTTAATGTTTGAGACTCAAAATCTACAAAATGTACTCATGGAACACATTGCACAATTTGTGATCATAGGACAGACAAACATAGCTCATTGCTCATACAATGTCATGGAGTTTTATCTGCACTGTGGTAACCAATCAATGCAATAGACAGATGAATAGTATAGTTGTATTGAACCCTAAAAATCATTGCCAAATACTCAAGCATCTGTATTTGGATTCTTTGTTTTGAGAGAAAATTACTAGTTACAAACATAACATTCAATATCCAATCGACAGTTTTTACCATTCATCATATGAATATGGAAAAAGCATCACCAAATGATAATCACATTCCCATTGCCTTTTTCACATCACAACATCACATTGTGAGCTAATTCTCTGCTAAAAAAAAACCCATGATACATCAACAAGTACAACTGTAGTGTTCTTTGCTGTTTCTCTCACTTAAAGTCTGAAGAACAGGCTACACCAAATATCAACAAAAGCATCGCAAAAACTACAATTAAGCACTAAACCTTGCAAGTACATTCCTCTTATTTAGTTGAAAAAATGGCAAATAGGACTAGATGTACAGGCATTGCCCCGCTAAGAACTGAATTGATGACCAAAAAGGCTAAATTCGAACTAGAAACTAAAAAGGAACTGAAACTAAAAACACAAACTTTAATGCAAAGCCAAAAGCACCAACCTTTAAAATGGGTATATGAATATCACTTAAAGTATCATTAGGAGTGATCAACGCCGTCTCGAACTCCTCTGCCGAAAACTCAGCTGTTACATTCAATAACGGCCTAAACACCTAACAAACAGCAACAACAACAACAACAAAATCACTTCACAGAAACAAAAAAAGGGGGCGCGGGGGGGAATTTGCTAAAAGGAAAAAAAAAAACACTCACATGCAAGAAATTAAGTACGGAAGCTAACTCCCACATGGCCCGGAGACTCCAGCGTGGCAGCTGCGACGGCGGAGGATCAGCGAGCAACGGCGTGACAATCTTACTATTAGCGCTGCATTGCTGCGGGGGGGACTCATCGAACCTCTCTCTTTGCTCCTTCTTCTTAGGCTTGCGCTCGATCACGGCCTGGGCCTGCGCCTGGGCAGCGGCGTAGAGGCGCTGAGCCGTACGTAGAGTGCACGCGCGGGAAGGGCGGTTGCTTCTATTGACAGGAGGAGTAGGGGCAGTATTAGTTGCAGTAGTAGCAGTGGTGTCGTTTTGAGGGGAGTGAGCGTCGTCGTTTTGGGGATTAGGGGTATCGTCGTTAGGGATCGGAGACGCAGGGGTGGATTCACGGGACATGGCTGGGGAGACGAAGATGGAGATCGAGAGGGGTTTAGGTTACTTACGGTGGGATTACATGTAGAGGATCATATTCCTCATCGTATTCATGGGTTTAGGCATTTAGGTTAAAAACAAAAAAATAAAAAAATCAAAGTGAAATTAAACTATAAAAGAAAAATTGGAAAATAAGATTAATGTTGTTTTAAGACAGAGATAAAAATGAAGACAAAGCAGAAGCTGGATTAGGACCTATGGTCCAAAGCATCGTTCACATAAATAAACCGTCTGTGTTTCTAATTCTAGTCTGTGTCGTTTTTTCTTTTTTCTTTTTTCCTTTTAAAAAAAATTTAAGTTTTTCTTTTAATTTTTAATTTTTCTTTTTCCTCTTTTGGGTTCGTGTGAGAGTGAAAACAGGAGAACAAGAAAGAGAAGGAAAAGTGAGGAAGAGACAGAAGGAAATGGAACTTGGGAAGGAGAAGAAAGCAGGGTAATCAACTCATAACTGTTTGTGTGATTTCACTTTTGTCTAAGGTTATTTGGGTCATTTTCCGAGTAAATGCTTCGGCTTTTGGTGATTTTAAATTAACCTGGACTGGATTTTGCTTTGTTAGTAATTAGTGGTTAGCATGAAGGTTTTAATTTTTAAGCTGGTTTGTTTTTTTATCTAATTTGGATTAAAGAGAAGTGCACCCGCATAATGAAATAGAAAATCTCAAACCAAAAAAAAAAAAAAAAACATTCATAACTTACACCACTCACACTCACGCGAACAGTAAGTGACCCACACACCACTAACTGTTCATGTGAATTGATATAAATTACATTACATATAACTTAAGAGTTCTCTTATATTACTTTAATTTTTGTTTGCAAGCGTAGGTTCAGTTATGGGATGAAATGTAAGTGTGCCTTTTAATAAATCAACTTAACAATAAATACATACTATTTGTTGGAGATTCACCCAACCATTAGTAGTTTTTGGGTTTGGGATATTAGAGTGAAGGAAAAGTTCAGGAAAATTTTAAAATCGCAGGATTTTAAAGACTTAAAACTTAAAACACTTAAACCGCACGGTTTATACATCTTTTTCATATGATTCCGTACTTTAAAATTCCGAATTAAAACATTTTTGTCCAACTATTTAATAATTTCTGTTGTTTACAGTGCTAACTTAAGCTATTGAATGAGCTATGCCATTACATAATCTATGGGTACGCTGAGCTTTAAAGTATTCTTTATATCTTTAAATTGCCGCTACTCAAAGAACTTAAAAATTGTGGAAACTAATTTTAGATTAATTATAAGTGAAATTTGTAACTTACCAGCTGTCGTTGATTTGTATAATTGTATTTGCTTTGAACTTGGATTCTGGGTATGGATTTGTTTTTTTTTAAAAAAAAAAATAAGATTCCTTTTTCATTTAATTTTTATTTTGAGCAGTGACTTATTTTTTAATATTTTCATCGCATTCCAATATTTCATTTACCATGGGCCAAATTGGGCCCGTGGGCTGACTGGAGCGATGGTTTCCCAAGATTTGATGTTGGGAGGCCCGGCTTGTGTAAATTGAAACGCCGAGTTTCGAATAAAATTTGTATCAGCTTTACTGAAAAAATATAGGCATGGGGACATTATTCAATCATATAGTATGGCTATCTGTGACAACAATATGCTACTCTCTGCAATGGGATACAAACAAAGTGAACCAAACTGATTTACACAATCGCCAAAAACTGAAATACTAATAGATAGTATACTTCTCTCTTTTAGCCAGTTCGGATGTACGAGATGGAAAAAAAATTAAAAAAAGGAAAACAAACAAACAAAGATTTATGGTAAAGTAATCTCATCATCTAAATTCAGCAGTCATGGCATTCTAGAAAAGACCAAGCAGAAGCAACAACAAAGAGGAAAATAGGAGAACCAAACTGTTATAAGGGTCACACAAACGGTTTGCAAATGAATTGGGAGAGGTAGCAGGACCCGGACCAGCACTTGCCGTGGTATTTTCCTTTGAGCAAGTGTAGTTGCAGCGACTTGGACGAACAACTCTGTAAACTCCATCGCTGGTTAGGATGAAGATATCCTTCCGGTTGTCCTCCCCAAATGAGTAAATGTAACCCAGAGAGGGAAGATCATTTCCGGGCAAGACTTTGCACTGTATAGGTGAGTCACGTGCACAGCTGAAAGGAATTTTGCTAGTGGTAAAGTTGCCACTATTTTCAGGACTTTCACTTGCTGCCCATAAAGCAGTAGCATACAGATCTGCATACAAATACCTGAAAACCACATGACATGTAAGAAAACTCATTAGGCAAGCCCTGGATTTAGAAATTGAATTTTCTACTTTTGCACAGAATATCAATATTACAGACAAAAAATTTACCTTCCAAACATGCATGGATCAGTCATGGAACGATAGAAATAGCCTCCAGTGATTGATGCTGATCCTTCTTTCTTGTTTACTTCCGAGTGATTGTATCCCAAAACTGGGAATATTGGGCTAACAGAATTTAGAGGAGTAATTCCTCCAGGTGTTTCAAGAGGAGTGAAAAGGTAAGGTCCCTCGTAAAGACGCCAGCCATAATTCCCACCTCTCGTGATGATATCAACCTCTTCGTATACATCCTGTTAGATGATATTGGTCAAAAGTGTCAAACATGCCCATGCTTGGAAAAATATTTTCTGTAGTGGTTGAATAATGATAGCATAAATTGTTGTTGATCAAAAAGCTTATTTGAAACAAATACCTGTCCAACATCAGCACACATAAAGTAAGAAGGCCTATCTGAATCAAAACTGCAGCGCCAAGGATTTCTTAAACCTAAAGCCCATATTTCAGGCTGCAGTCCACTATCTTCACTGAAAGGATTGTCCTTAGGGATAGAGTAGCTTCCCCACAAGCCAAGTTTCTCAATTTCAGCAGCACCTGGATATGATGGACAAGCATCAGTGAAAAATTAGTGTTAACTGCAAAGTGACAATAAACCACCTTGTTTAACAAAGAATACGAGGAAATTGGCAGCAGACAGTATTAACACAACTAAACAATGAAATGTGATGCTCACTTGGTATATTATCAACATCAAGCCTCATGATCTTTCCAAGCAGTGATTTCTTGTTCTGGGAAAAGTTGTAGGGATCGCCTGGACCACCGCCATCTCCCATCGTAAAGTACATATACCCATCTGTTGGTCCAAAGAGTAATTGTCCACCATGATGACCATTAAATGAAAGGCCCATGGTAAATATCCTTCTCACTTCTGATGGCTTGGCTCTTTTTGCCTGAAAAGAGATCAAGATTCAGTTACAATCCTTGAGCTACAATCATAATTAGGTAGAAATTGGGTCGAAATTCGCAGGATATATCGAATCATACCAAGGAAGGCTCAGATGCGGTGCCATTAACAGTATACTCAGCGACAACAGTTTGATACTGACATGGCTGTGCGCCATTATCACCTCGTAGTTTAGAAGGATCACAATTCACATCCGAATTACATGAACATCTACCCGCACATCCTGGCCACTTCACTTTATCACAGTTGAATGAAGCAAAGAATCTACCATTTTTTGCAAAGTTTGGATGAAACGCCATACCCATCAACCCAAATTCAGTATCAAAGTGAACTTCATCAGTCAGATCTGCAAAGGGACTGGAAGCATCAAGCTCCATAGTTTCTCCTAATCCTTGTTCAGGAATAGTCGCCAACCAAATCTTGCCTTCTTGATTAGAGAAGAATGCACGGTTGGAACCATCAGGATGAGCAACCATATTGAGGTAAGAACCATTCCCAATTTTCTCAAGGCACAACCCCTGTGGAGGGTTAGGTGTTCCAGTGTTGTTTAGTGTGACAGGTTCACCATTAAAACACACTGATCCATCCTTAGATGTTCCACCAAATGCATTGCAGAAATCAGCTTTTGACTGCCAGAACTCAGTTAGTTTGGTGAAATTGGAACTAACTGGTGCTCCGGCTTGTCCCTGCAATGAAGGTGAGAAGGGGGAATTACGGACAGATACATTCTGACATGTATCCCATACTTCAGAGCAGAAATCCGTAATTGTAGCTTTGCTGGACTGAGATGAATTTGAACCAGTGGAGTTGCAAAGTAATGGAACAGGCCGAACTACAGAACCAGCAGTAAATAACTCCCCTGCAAACTGATCACATTTCTGTAACAATTGCAATGAAGAAATGAGCCACAAGGTGAAACTTTCCTAAAATAAACAACAAAATACGAAATGAAAAGAGAGTTCATTAAGTATTGAATTATTGATGCTTATTGTTCTATTTAACATGTCAAGATCAAGTCTCTGTCCTTGCGCTGGGGAAGCAGAAGTGAGAAACCATATATATATGTATGTGAACAAAACACCAGGTGAAGAGTTTTTAATAATTGAAAAAAAAAACAGCAGAATGATTATCATAGATCCTTCACCACGATTAATGAACATTGATTTATAAGTTTTCAATCACATGGAAATTAAAAAAAAGCTCTGGAGCCCCAGATTATCATCACATTAACTAATAATATAGTCAGCTTCAATTGCAGAATTATTTCAGTAGCTGAAGCTAATCAATGCAAGGTTTAAAATTTGACAGCATCATAGATAAATTAATTTTAAATTATTGGAGGAACATTGACTTACAGCACAAAGGATTGATTTCAAAAGAGAAGAGCAGCCAGAATCAGAGATATTCATTGCTTGAAACTGCTTCTGCAATTGAGAATCTCCTGTAGCGTTGCAGCATGTCTTCCCATTGTAAGGACAGAAACTCAGTGTTATGTTCAGAGTAATTGGAGCCCCTGGATACCAAATTAATGCAGGGAAAATAAGAAATCAAATGAAAATTCAACCAGACAATAACATAAATAGTAGTGTGACAAAATTCAAATAAGAAACTCACTTGAATCAGTGCATAGAGGAAGGGAAAGTGAAGGAACAAGAAGCATAACAAAGTTGGCAAAAAGAAAGATGATGGCGAGAACTCCTCCCATCTCCACCAAATGGACAGAGATGAACAGACGTTACAGATATAACACCCCTTCACTTTGTCAATCTATTGCAGGCCCATCTCTTAACAAGCAAGCAAAATCGTTTGGTTGGCTGAAGAATACCAAAAAGATTATGGTTTACATTCATAAGTTTTGTTGGTTTTCAAACATTCTTCCCAGTACCAACTCCTAAATAGTGCTCCCCCTCAAAATATTAAAAAAATTTCTTCAGCTCAGCTTCCAGAAGAAACACCATTTTCAAACCCCTTTTCATTCTTTATCTCTTTAAATATCAACTGCCGAAAGGAAAGTTGATTTTATCTCTCTCTTTCTTACAAGCTTTTGTCATTTTCTTTTTTAAACTCCATGGATAAAGACCACCTATCCATAATAGCTTTAAATCAAATACAGAAAGCCATTTTGGGCAGTCCACATAGTTGACCTTTGAATAAACTTCTTTAATGGGGTGGTTGAGAAGAAAAACACCCACTTGTTTTTCCCACAAAACCAAGTTGCATATTCGGATCTCGGTTGATTGCACTAACGGGTTCAATGTTTTTTAAACACAAGCCACAAACCATGGTTTTGCCACTTAAATTTATCAATTAAAAGAGAGAGCCAAAAAAAGGTATTAAAATAGAAGGCGATAGCATCAAAACCAGAAGAAACAGACAACCAATGTCAGACAACATTATCTAGTTGTAAATAATATAGTAATAAATTGGTCAAAGCATGCATTGACTTTTTTTTTTTTTTATAATTCTAAATGATGCACTAACATTTATTAAGTGAGGAAGTGGCTGTTAAAGTATTGAAAAAGAGACAACACAATTAATAGAGAAGCTTCTTCTGCCTCTTGCCTTCTTGGTTTCACATGCTGGTTGGTTCCAACTTCCAACAGTTATTTTAATCTTTTTTTTTTCTAATCACTGACTCACAGTGTCCTTCTCTCTTTTTAGGCTTTGACTAGTCATAGATATTAATTCACCCTGGTGCATGTAAAAAATATTTGGTACTTAAAAAAAAAAAAATTATCCATGTTCTGACCAATAAAACCTTTTAACACATCTAATCGTTTGATCAACACAAAATAAACAGATGGATAACTATGAAGAGCAGGGAGTTTGTTACCCCATCAATTCACCACTTGATTTTTAAGTTGACTTTTTACGTTTACTTGCCAGTAATTGCCTTATTACAGAAAGGTCCCATGTTTCGGTCTACTTCAATAAAGATGCTGACTTTCTGTTTCCCTTAGACAAAAGTAACAACATTTTTAATAAAACTACTACGTTGCCATTACTGACCAGTGACCACAACCCCTCACTTTCCCTAGTTAAGGTAAATATAAATCCAAAAAGTTAAATAATAGCCTATTAATTTATTAATAAAGCTCAGAGAATCTCTTTAATTATTTAATTTGGCCTTGTTAGGTTACATGTTAGTAATCAATAATGCTATATTAATTAGGCTATCGCCTGAAAATCTTCGCGTGTGTCGTCACGCCACACCAAATAGAAATTTTCCACAGGATCTCGTAACTATCACCGACTTGTCTCCATGTTTCCGTTCGTGTGATTGTCATGTCATGTTTGGCCTAAACACAAGTCATTTTTTATTCATTTAAAATAAGCATAGACTAAACCAAGAGAAGATTCGGACACTAATTTCCCGAATAAATAAATTATTATTTTATAATAACTTAATTATCATTGACTTGTCCTAATGTTCATCCGGACATGTAAATTGTTAAATTGCAGCGGCTTGGCCGTGCAATTCTATATACACTTGTGCTTATTAGCATATAAGGTTATAACTATCTTGGAGTTGCTTTAAGATAAAACACGAATCATAGTCACATACATAAAGTGATAAATAATAAAAACTTCATTATAACTTTAATCGTGTAGTTATAAAAATATACTTTACCTTAAAGTGGTTCCAATATAACCAGACCAGCATATAAATATCCTTCTTATTGTCTTCAGCAAATGAGAGAAAACATAAGCGAGTTCAGGCAGAGGACTTCCTGCCACAAACCTACATCAATCTGAGAGTTATGAGCACATCTCAAAGCAACTTTGCTAGTGGTGAAGTTTCCACTGTTTACAGGATCCTCAATGCCTGCCCATAAAGCTCCTGCATACGAATCCGAATACAAATACCTGGAAATTTAATTTACTAGTAAGATGGTTAAAAGCAAAAGCTTATATATACATCTTGTGCACTAGGATTCAAAAAGGGAAATTTTGATTGAGCCTCATTGGGGAATTTTTTTTTTCTTTCCCAAATTGGCATAAATATTGACATACCATACATGCATGGATCAGTCATTGACCAATAAAAATAAGAGGCTGCCATGGAGGCAGATCGAACATTATTATCTATATCAGAATGGTAACAACACTTTACTGGAAAAATGGGATTTATGGAGCTAGGAGAGATGTTTCCTCCTGGAGACTTTGCCGGATGGAAAAGCAAGGGCCCTCATGAACTCACCACCCATAATTTCCGCCTTTGTAACCTCTTTATATTGATCCTAAATCAAAAGAGTAAATTAAATTACGGTTTAAAGAAAAGAAACAACTCAAGAATTGACTAGATTAATGTCTTATAATGTGACCCAAAAGTACATTAGGACTACAAAACATATGCATTCTTGATGGTGGTCAAACCTAATAAAATAATGAATAAACCTTGTTGCAAATTATACAATAGTAAACTAGAAATTCCGGAAAGAATACAAAGCAAAACGATTAGGAGATTGCAAGATACACCAAACATTAGTAAAGAAGAGGAATCTCCAAACCTATCCAGCATCGCCACAAAGTAAGTGCGTTGGCCTTTCAGCATCAAAACTGCATCGCCTTGGATTTTTAAAACCCAAGGCCCAGATCTCTGGCTGCTGCTCTTTATCAGCTATAAATGGATTATCTTTTGTTATAGAATAAGTTCCCCATAGGCCAAGCTCATTGATTTCCCTCGCACCTAGTAATATTTTGAAGTTAATACACATTCCGAAAAGTTATAGATCAGTTAAGCTCAGCTTACACAGCAGATAATTTAAAGAGCTGACAATACCAAGAATAGCAGTATCACTGGCTGCTGGCATCAAATTCAATCACCAAAACTAGAACTGAAGGCATCCCCTTTCTCATGCTTAGCACATCAAAATGAGTTTGTCTCTATGTATAAAATTTACATAATCATCACTTACTATAGTGAAACTGAGCCAACTTCCATCTATTCACATTTTCTAATTTGCAACTACTTCCATAATGATAGAAGTGTTCACAGCAACATGCTCTGCGGATTTGTGATTCAGCAGCTGCTAATCTAAAATACACAGACTTGATATCTTGGATTAAAAGATTGTAATGAAGTAACAAAAAGATCTAAGAACAAAAAAATGAAAAAGTAGCTGGGAGACATAGTTGGTATGTGATCTACATCAATTCTCAGAATCTTTCCGAGCAAAGATTTCTTGTTCTGAGCAAAATGTAAGGATCGCCGCCTCTATGTGAACCGTCCGCAATCATAAGGTATAAATACCCATCTGCAAGTCAAAAAGAATTTGACCCGCATGACCTCCACTAAAGGGAAGTCCCGTTTACAAAAATCTAGTTAGAATTTGCTTAGATAGAATTTAAGAGAAGAGGCTTTGATGTAGTATCATTCGCAGTAAACTCAGAAATAATAGTGTGATGCTGACATATGCATACTCCATTATAAGCACCAATACAATCCACACCGGTATTACATGCACGTCTCCCAGAGCATCCTGGCTGTCTCATTTTATCACGGTTGAATGACAAAAAGAAGCGGCCATTTTCCCTGAGTTTGGATGAAATGCCACACCCACTACACCGCGCTCAGTATCAAAGGGCACTTCATCAAGTCTAAAAATGGGTTGGATTCGGCAATCCCCAGAATCCCATTAGATCCCTCATCAGGAACATTTGCCAACCATACACTACCTTGCTGATCAGATAAAAAGACGCGATTGGGAGCAAAATCAATATGCGCTCCAAATTTCCTATTTTCTCGAGGCAAACACCAGCTGGAGGTTGAGTTTCTATGTTATACTTTGAAACAGGTTTAGTATTAAGCTGCAACTTTGCATCATCTAGAGATCTATCACCATATGTATCCCACAACTTTGTGCAAAATTCAGTTGAAGTACTAGCTTGGGACTGGGTTGGTTTCTCCAAAAATGTGGAGCTGCCGACAACAGACACGTTACTGCGGTGGACTGACTCCTTTTCATGTAAGTCAGCAGCAAATCGATCACATGTCTTCATGTGACGTATACAAAGATACTAGCACAAAAGAAGAAAACTGATATTTATATTTTACATCCAGAAGAAAAACATGCATATATTTACTTTGTCTAAAATCACGAAGGAATCATTTTGGGTTGAGGAGGCTTACCGTAACCGAACACAAGACTAGGAGGCTTACCGTAACTGAACATAAGACTAAGTTTAACAGAGAGGCACATGCTGGAATGGAGGCGTTCTAGTCTGAAAATAGCTGCTGCAAATGCCCATCTTTAGTAGAGCCACAGGAGGCACTTGGTGTTGTAAGAACAGAATTTCAAAAGGCTCTCAAGCACCTCTGTTGCATAACATGGGGAGCAAAGTTCCGATTAGATTAGACCAGCAACCGCAGCAGACAATTAGAAATAGGCTCACAGACAGAGAATTACCCACTTGAATTAGTACACGAAGCACAAGATGAGAAGTTTCTGGTAAAGGGGAATAACAGCACAGAAAACAGGAAAATAGCACCAACGCTCATCTCACGACACGTCACAAGGAAGCAAAAAAGGGGAATTCTCACTTCACTTGTAAATTACTAAGCAAGACTGACATTGGATGATAATATCTATGCATGTGAAAATATGTTCATATTGCTGTTTCTTCATGTTTCATTTTTTACCCCTACGCTGAGCTGATATGATTTTGATTTCCAATAAAAAGTCATTTATTTACTTCATAGAGTTTCTCAAACCCGTATTGAAAACAGTATAATGCCAGCGCAGCCACATCATTCTCAGATTCACAGGATCTTGATATAAGCGGAAGAGTTCTCTCAAACCGTCCTCCATGCATCTGTTTTCAAAACGTTGACCTAGATTCAGTGGCCCCCCGAAGAAATGCATATTGAAAAGTTAGCAATTCTCGGAAGAGTGAATGAAATGCCGGTATAAGTATTATTATTATTAATTTTTTTTTTTTATTTCGATCTCATACAATTGTAGCTTTATCAAAAGCTGATACATTTGTTAGGTCAATCATTCAAGAAAAGTAGGGCAACTTTACTCCCACCTCAAGAACTCCAACATAAAAACACCTGAGCAATAGAAATGATGAATTGATAATCGATGATACACAGGTAAGTTCCTAAACAAATAAGGGAAAGAAATAAACTAAGGCTAGCAGCAACAAAACGTATTTCCGCTTTAGGATAGCTTGCATACAGATTTTCTTCCCCCCCCCCCCCCCCCCCATGGCTCTTCATTACCTTGTACATTGTCAAGCTATTTTTTTTTTTTTTTTTTTTTGAGAAGGTCAGGCTATAAATTAAATCAACTATCAAGTGCACCCAGTGCTTTCATGTCCTCCAAAAATGCCATATATGAGTCATCAATGCTCTTGCCCTGAGACTTGGGTGCTGCCGAGCAGGCTATTGATTCTTGCCTCACTACTGGTGCAGTAGCCGGCTGAATGGTAGTTACAGTGGTTGACACTGAAGGCTTTGGCTTGGCTTTTGGGAGGGCAGTTTCTCTCCGGACCCTAACAGACGCAGGAACCTGAATCCAAACAGAACATTAGGTTCAAATATATAGTAGTAGTACAAACAAGAAAGCAAAGCTTCCTGGCTAAACCAAAATTACAGTGTTGATAATTCATATAAAATAAGCTTCTGCACTGCAATTCACACCTTTATGACATAGCAACTTCCCAAATTTTTAGAAAAAGATTCCACAGACTTATGCAAGCTCCTCATCATAAGAGAAACTTTTCATAATATAGAAAAAGAAAATTTGAATTTTGACCAATTTATGATATATATATATATATAAGTACGGTCTGCAATAAAACAGAAATTCAATATATTAATTGAAGAGGGAAATTACTCACCATAGCAGTAAGTTCTGGCGTGTGCTGTGCTAGTGGTCTCTTGACAACAGTTGGAGCAGCAGATTTTACATATGATGGCTTCTGAGGCACTGTCGGCCTATTAGCAGCATATTCACCTTCTTGCAAGGTGGGAGGAGGACCAGGTGGAAGTGGTGGCCTCATCATTGGGGGAGGACCATATGGTGGCCTTGGAACGAGTGGGACCATCATACCAGGATGGTTAGCTCCTCCAGGAATTCCAGGAGCAGATAACGGCGGGCGCATGTCTAACGGAGGTGGAGGTGGAGGCGGGGGAAAACTTGATAATCCAGGAGGCAATACATCAGCCGGCACACTGGGCATCAAGCCAGGTCCAGGCACAGTGGGCTGCTGCCTCGGAGGTGGTGGCGGAGGAACCATTTTAGGAAGATCCGTTGTTGTTGACAGGTTATTGCCATCAGCTTCGGAAGCAGTACCTCCAGACTCAGTATTTGGTGACTTTTGAGGCATCCCAGGTGGGGGAGGGGGTGGTGGAAGCGTGGAAGGCACCTAAATGATAACAAAAAGGAGGCATCAGCATTTTTCAAAAGAACAGTCATTAGTTGGGTTTTCAGATATAACCAAGTATATTCCCTCCGGCCTAGAAAATCAACCAAATACTTGACCATTACAGTATCTATATTTCCAATAATATGCTTCATTAAATTTTTAAACTTCTTAAGATGGGATACCAAATTAGATGGATGACAAAGAGCTAACCTGAGCTGATGCCTTGAAGATTGAGTCATCTGACAATGCAGACAGACTTCCCTCCCTTTCACTTCCACTCATGCCAGGTGGAGGTGGCTGCACCGACTGTTGGAGGGGTTGGGAAGGAGGAAGCGGAGGTTGACCTGCAACTAGATCTTTGGGTGGGGGACCAGGAGGTGGTGGTGGTAAAGGTGGTGGAGGCAATGACATACCCAAGTTTGCACCAGCAGACGTTGGGGGCTTTGGCGGGGGAGGTGGAGGTGGTAAAGGCAAAGATGCAGGGATGACAGAGCCATCCCCAGAGCCTAATCTTCCAGAATCTGGCAACGGAGGAGGTGGAGGTGGTACGGGCAAAGCAACATCATCTGATTCTGTTTTTGAAGATGATGCCTCATCACTAGATAAGGGAATTCTAGGCCCTGCAGAACACAGTAAAAACAGACTTCCAAGTGTGAGAGATCGTGTGAGATCTTAGCAAATAAGTTTATGTACTTGAGCAGAAAATTAGACGGATGGAAGAAGAAGCACACCTATTGAGGATAGATACATTGGAGGCTTTCCAGGTGGTGGAGCCCCGGTAGGATTCAGCGTAGGGTGATAGTAAGCAGAGTCCTGCAATACAAACAAGGTAAATAAATAAACAGACAAAACACAAAGGTTCAGCAGTAAGCAGAAGAGCAAGTATTAATCAGAAAACAGCAGAGCTTACTTCTGGCTTTGGGTGCTTAGCTCTCTCTTCTTCTTCAGCAGTTCTTCGTCGAGGAGGTCCTAAGTGACTGCAGCATAAGAGAAACTACAGTTTTTAAACAAAACAAATGGATGTTAAATCGAAAAGTTCAACCAGAAACAAGATTAGATAAGGAAGAAAGGCCTTTTTCACCTAAACATGACTGGAGTCTCACCCTTCTCCTTCATCTTTTCTTGAAGCTCCTGTCAATAGAATTACAAGGGCCATTGTAATTCATGATTAGGCAACGAATCATCAGATGATGCTTATAAAATAAATGGAAACATTAAGCCACAGATACTTTAAAGTACATAAATACATATAAGGGCCTAGCCCCTATAAGTTACCTGTTGAAGTAATATATCAAACCTAGAAGCTTCTACCCTTAGATATTTGCAATCTGAATTTCTAAATAATCTTAGCCTATTGATGTTTAGATTAGATCAGTCCCAACTATGTTTGACTGTGTGTGGTTAGCAGGGATGCATTGGTGCTTAAGAAATCTGAGTTATGACTTATGAGTTATGATCATTACCTTCCGTTTCTTCAGAACAAGATTAAGTGTGTCCTCAAGTTGTCTCTTCTTGTGTTTCCTAGCTTTGTCCAAAGCACCATCCGCCTCTGAAACAATCCATTTAAAAAGCTTGGTGAATTAAATGAGATAATATTACAGAAAAGAATACATTAAACATTAAAATTGCAAAGGGAATCACCACGTGCGAACCCAGCAAGGAATGTGGTAACTTGCAGTTATAGAAAATCCCATTGAAAAATTAAAGAAAAAAATCAACATTTCAATACTAGTGAAATTAACAAGAACTTTTAGCTCAAAATAGCCGCACAACCTCAAAGGCCACTTGATCAGAAATGTTAAAACAGATAACGACTTACTCATCATTTCCAACTTCTCAATCTGCTCCCGGATTTGTTCTGGATCTTTCTTCAAAATCCCTACCTCCCTAACCTTCTTTCTTTCTTTCTTGTTCTGTCAGACAAATAATGTAAAAATCAGAAACATTCAAGCAAGAACTTAACCCATGCACACTAAGCCCACAACCGCATAAGCTGTAAATTATCCACCAGCTTCTAAATATCACGCTTATTCCCTCCAGTGAAGCATAGCCCAGTTCACGTTTCATTGACTTATAGTTCCTTAAGTGGAATCATACAAAATTAATTAACAGGCCCTATTGTTTAATGTAAATTTCCTGACTTCTAAAAGAAAATAAATTTAACAATCTGAATAATAAACAATGCTAAGGTCAAAAGTAAAAGTTGCTCAAATTAAGCAAATTCTAAGTATAAATAAATCCACGCGAGCTTATGTCGACTAATTTCAGCCATATGAACAATGGATTGAAATTTAAAAAAATGAAAATAATAGACAGAGATAGAGATAGAGAAAAGTTACCCTTTTGAGTTCCTTTTTACGGAGCTCTTTACGATAGGCGTCGGTAGGGTTCATCACTTTGCCTCCTTTGGTAGTCTTCATCTTCTTATCGCTCCAAAACGACTCTTCCTTCTTGTGTCTTCTGTTTTCAATCTAACCCAAATCGGAAGTCGGCCCTACGAACTGCAACCACGAAACGATGCAGCTGGTGCGGAAGAAACTCTCTCGCTCTCTCTCTCTCTCTCTCTCTAATTCTAATATCAATGGATTTTTTTTTTAAAAAAAAGAAAAAGTAAATTGAAGTTAGGCGTTAAAATTACTAATGGCTGCCTCCCCAATTATTATATAAGATTACGACAGATGTTTTTGGTATTCGTATATCATACTATCTTTCGGTTTCGGATTTCGGATTTCGGATTTCAGAATAAGCTGAGCCAGAATTTGGGCCAAGTCTCAATCAGTTGGCAGGCTTGGGCTTGGGCTTTGGGCTTCACATTTATGGACTAAAATACCCCTGCGAGACAATATCAGGGTCTTCTTCTTTTTTATTATTATTATTATTTTTTAATAGGATCAATTGTCTCGTGGGCCGATCAAGGTCTTCTTTTTGAATTAGATAATAACGAATCAGTTCAGTTAACTGTTGGTGCTGATGCATTTAGGATCACTCTTCTCTTAGGATTTTTTTTAATAATTATTTTTAGAAAAGATAAGAAAAGAAAAATCACATACATCAAATAATTTAATTGATGAAGTCGGTAAAAATATTTGGAAAAAGGAATTGAAAAATCTCAAACAGTTTACTATTCTAGAGGTGGGCATGGGTTGAATTAGATCGGGGCTTATGAAAATTAAATCCAATTCATTATTGATTGGATTGAGAATAAATCCATCCAATCTAACAAAACAAACATGTTCAATTAAATCTTTAAATCATTAAATTGGGCTGGATATGTTGATCAAGTTTATTAAAATTAAAAATACAAAAAATTCAAACATAAAAGTAAAAAAAAAATTGGTATTTAAAAATTAGATTCGAATAGTATTTAAAATAAATTTACTCCGTTATAAATTAAATATTGTCCATTATACCCAACCACTATTAATAAGTAACATAATGTTATGTTAGAATATTAATCTAACTTACTTTTAGTGAAAATTTGGATTTGATTTCTGAATTTAAAACCTTAATAATTCAATAATATCGAGTTTAAACAAAGAGAAATTGAAAAGATTCCCTTATATAAAAGAATTCAAAATTAGATTTAGCTATTTAAATTTAATAATTGACATTATATTTTCTATAAATTTTATTACCCTTGAGTTGGGATGGATTATATGAACTCATTAACATGAACCTAATCCAACCTAATCATTAATCATATTGAAAAAAATGCACACACAACCCATATAAATTTAATTGGATTTGCAGTAGGGAGCAGCACCACATCGGATGCATTTTTATACTTTGCCAGGACAACAGCGGATATATACAATATTTTAATTTTGTTGTCTATAATACAGTTTACAAACTTTACATGCCCTTGTCCTTTTAACCAGAGCAGAGGCTTTCATATTCACAATCCAATTCCCTCATAATTTCAGGCTCAGGCACAAAATCATCTTCGTACAAGTGTTTAGAAACATTTTACTCCCTTACTGAATGTAGCAGTCTTCTCAATATGACCTCGTTATAGAACCTTTTTGTCCGTAAAAACAATCCAAAAGCGGCGAGAGAACCACAGAGGGTGGCAGATCCCATGATAAAAAAAGATAACATGAAGCAATGAGTCCCAGTGCATTTGTTCCCTTCCCCTGATGCTTCCCTGTCGTAAATATAACCAACCACTCTCACCGAAAAAATATAAGAGCCAACAGGATTGGCTATGGTAATGGTATTGAATATGGTTCCCATTTGTAGTACACCAAAGATCTCAGAAGCAATTGTGGGCATCAGTGACCATTGGGAGCCATAACAAACACCCACCAAAACTGAACCTGCATACAGAGCACCAGGCAAACCAGATGCAATTATCAAATGACCGATGCTCATTGCTGCAAGAGTGATGACCATGAACAATGGCCTTGCCCATTCTTTAACATGTAGGAAATAGTCCGATACATATCCAGCTCCAAAGCGGCCAAGAAAATTCCAGATGCTCCACAAAGAAATCAAAGAACTTGTTTCAAAGCTTGAGTAACCAAGAGATCCTCCTATCTGGCTGATGTTATTCACAGTAGCAAGTCCTGAGCCCATACCACATGCCATAGCGAAAGACAAAATCCAGAACTCCAAAGTGCAGATTGCTTGCAACAAGTCAAGGTCTCCTCCCCATAATGAAGTCGTTGCATCATTAGTATCTGTCCCTACATCAGGCTCACTAGGCAAACGATGATACCCAACAGGATCTTGTCTCACATGCATCTTCTCAGCATGCATCTCATGGGGATCATCTGTTAGCTCATC
This sequence comes from Citrus x clementina, assembly GCF_000493195.1. Classification (NCBI taxonomy): domain Eukaryota; kingdom Viridiplantae; phylum Streptophyta; class Magnoliopsida; order Sapindales; family Rutaceae; genus Citrus; species Citrus x clementina. Next base: position 2,431,058 of record NW_006262339.1, on the reverse strand, counting down.
CTCTTCACAAAAGCTGGTCTCCGAAGTCCTATCACTGTCGCTTCCCTGCACTCTAATAGCAACATAAAGAGGAGAGGCGAGCAAAAGCAGCAGCAAAATGAGTGTAAGAACACGCACTAAAAATGGGAGAGCAAATATGTGCTCCAATATTATAATAACCATAAGATAAGCAGCAACAATCAAAGCAATCAATGAAAAACTGTTCAGGTGCTTCTTCTCATTCCCTTCGTTTGTGTTGCAGATTCTCACAAACCACATAAGCAACAAAGGGTCTATACTCGCCAAAAGAGCCAGTAGCAGAAGATATGAAGTGGGTTTGTTGTTGAAAAATGTCTGATATACTTGGATCAAAATCGCACCACTTAGACCAACAAATCCCTAGCAAATAAATAGCATAATTACGAACTCACATAAATTCTCCATATCCCATAAATATTAGATTACTTCGTGTTGAATATTGCTAAGTAAAAATTGCTTAAATCTCTAATAAATCTCTCAAAATTTTGAACCTTCCTTTGACAAGTTATCTAAATTATGAAAATTTTCTGATTTGACAAAGTTTACTCAGATAATTAAGGGCTATAAGAAAGCACCTTCATAATGCCAACGGCAGTGCCACTGTAAGTAGGAAAATTACGCACGGAAGTGACAACATCAGCCGTGTTGAAAAAAGTCATCCCGTGAGCCGCAAACAACATAAACAAGCACATAACTGGAACCGGCGGCCTTGGAATTAACCCCACAACGGAGGCCCACATCAAGAAGTAACCCGCGAAGCACTGAATCGCTCCCACCAAGAGGACTACCCATGGCCCCAATAAACGGGTCAGTCGTTGTTGCCGTGGGTGATGGGAGGAATGATCCGATGTGGAGTAGGTGTAGAGGACGCCGGAGAGAGTGCCGGTGTTGGCGCCGATGTCCTTGAAGACGGACACGGTGTCGAGCGTTGTTTGGTCGTAGTGTTGGGTGGTTTTAAGAGCGGGAGAGTAGATGGAGAAGGTGTAGAGGGAGCCGCTGGTGCACTGAATCCAGATGCTGGCTACGGTTGAGACCCATCTCGTGTTTAGCCTCAACTGCTTCAGTCTCTCCATTTTCTTTTTCTTGCGTTGCTTTCATCGATTCTGTTCAGTTCAGGTGAGTTTTTTAGTATACTCTCCTCGGGTTTTAGCTGCCACGTGTCTTTTCCATTTTGATTTGTAATTGTTAAACGCGCACAGTCTCTGTTAATATAATAATAGTGTTACAAGTAATAATAAAGCTATAAATACTTGTATAAATATATTTCATATAAATTGATGTATCATTAATTTATTAGTTGAATTAAATATCTCTTTAATCATATAATTTATTTTTATTATTTTATATTTTCATTCCATCAATAAATTAATACCACATAATTTATACAAAATAAATTTATACAAGAATTTATAACTATATTATTACTCATACTACTACTGCTACTACTCGGTCTTGAATCAACATTTGTCTAACCTCCTCACTGTGTCAGATGAGATATCTCACCACTTGAAATACGAAATTCAACGAGTAAATGGTGAAAAAGTATAAAATGCCAATAAAATATTGATTTTCTTTACAAAAAGACATGGTACATCTTTTTTTCTCCTCGAGAAAACAGAGAAACCAATTACTCAATGATAATTAGACATATATGATAATACAAATGGACCAAGGAAAATGGATATCGACCGCATGTCTGCCTGAACATGAAGCTCTTGTAGTCACTTCTCATGTTCTTTAAGAATGCCCCAACCTCCTGAGAACAACCTGTTTATAGAACCTCCTTGTCCGAATGAACAACAAGAAGGCAACAAGACACCCAACAAAAGCAACAGACGCCATGATCAGAAATGATAACATGAAGCAGTGAGTGCCATTGCAGGAATTACCTTCACCACTTGCAACGTTGTCGTAAATATACCCAATAATTCTTACAGAGCATACGTAAGATCCAACGGGACTAGCAATGGCAATGGTGTTAAAAATAGTTCCCATGTGCCTGACTCCAAATATCTCATAAGTAATAGTAGGCATTAACGACCACTGGCAACCATAACAAACACCCACTATAATTGAACCCACATACAAATTTCCCGGAAAACCAGAAGCAACAACAATATGACCAACAGACATTGTTGCTAGAGTAATGGCAATGAACGATGGCCTTTCCCAGCCCATTCTATGTAGGACTATATCTGAGACGTACCCTCCTCCAAAACGGCCAAGAAAGTTCCATATACTCCACAAAGAGACCAGGGAATTGATTGCACTGGTAGGGTAGCCAAGAGATTCCCCTATTTGACTGATATTATTTACAGTGGCAAGCCCAGAACCCATTCCACATAACATGGCAACAAACAGCAGCCAAAAGTTTAGAGTACATACTGATTGCAAAATATTCATATCCTCTTCATCCTTCAATTTTTTGTCATCAAATTCGGCTTTCACTTGACTTTCCTCACCAGGCAGCTCATGATATGCTACAGAATCTTGTGAGGCAGAGAATTTAGTAGATGTCGTTGTCTCAGGGCAGTCCACTAACGGACTCCTCTGAGTGGCAAATGTTGGCGATAACCTAGTTGTATCCTCCCTCTGGGCTTTGATTGCAATTCCAAGAGGTGAGGAAAGTAGAAATAGTAGAAACAAGAATGTAATGATTCGTGCCCATAATGGAAAAGTGAAGATGTTCTCCAAAATTATAATGATCATGAGATAGGCTGCAATGGTCAAAGCAACGGCAGAAAAAGCATTCAAGTGCTTCTTGTCATCAGCTGAATTCGTTCCATGGATTCTTACCAGAGACATGAACAAAAGAGACGCAAAAGTTGGCAGCAGTGCAAGAATCAGAAGGTAAGTGCTTGGACGGCCCTTCCATATAGTGTCATAAGCTTGGATTAATGCTGCCCCACCTAGACCAAGAAAGCCCTGGACAGTGGACAATGGGAGAAAAAAAAAAAAAGGTATTCTGTTGTATTCCAAAAAATAAACCATTGCTGCGTTACTTACAAGCTAGTAAATTGAAAGTTGCGAAAATGTAAGTCTTTCCTAGATCTAAGTAAGCTAGCGGATATGATCTAAAAATTCACAATTCCTTAGGAGCACTGGAAGTATTACTACAAGTCCTTTTTTTTCATTTTGAGTCCAGAATCTTGTCTTCTCGTGTGTAAATGTTAAATAAGCTACTGATTTACATATAACTGAATTCATTTTGAGTCTAGAATCTCAATCAAAGCAAGAAACAAAAATGTGAACTAGTGCATACCTTCATGATGCCAACAATGGTCCCGCCATAATCACCGAAGTTCATCACACCAGTCACAACATTCCCCGTGTTAAAGAATGTCTGCGAATGAGCCGCCAGGAACATGAACAAGCACATCAACGGAACCGGCGGACTGTGAATCAGCCCCACAACGGAGGCCCACATCAAGAAGTAACCCGCAAAGCAAAGGATAGCACCGGTCAAGTGGACCACCCATGGACCGCGAAGAAAGCTGAAACGGGTACGGTGGTGGTGGTTGAGCGTCGCGAAAGAGTACAGAAGGCCGGATAGGACACCGACGTTGGCACCTATGTCTTTGAAGACTGACACGGTGTCAAGCGTGGATTGGTCGTAATTTTGAGAGGACTTGAGGGTGGATGAGTAGATGCCGAAGGTGTACGTGGCACCGCTGCAGCACTGGATCCATATGCTCGCCACCGTCGCTATCCACTTTGATTTCAAGTTTAGTCGTCTCTCACTCTCCATGTCCCTCCCGCAAACTCTGTTCGGTTCTCTTCGCAGCTGCTCTCCCAGTCCTCCTATATATCCTTTTGTGCAACTTTTTTATTACAAGAATTCGTGATCTATTTTTCTTCTTTGAATTTTACAGTAATTCATAACAATAACAAAAATGCAGTTGTAATTTTTTTACATTTACGTCATAAAAAAAGAAAAAGAAAGAAAAGAAATCTAAAATCTACAAAATCACCTGTTTCCACAAAAACGGAGCTTCAGATAATAAAAAAAAAAAATTTATTTCTTGTTCTTTCAGCTGAAAAAAAAGAAAAAAGTCAAAGAAATATACAGAATACCTTATCGTCGGCCATGCGAAGATTTGGAGAAAAATCGGAGTGAAGAAAGAAAGAGAGAGAGTGTGGAAGAGAAAATTACGAGGATGGGATTTGAATTTGGACCATAAAAATACGTAGGCGTATTGTATACGCTAAATGATAATTAAATAAATATGAAGGGTTATTTTTAGAGACCTCCTCTGAGGTTTGGTGTATTGACAGTCTGATAGAAAGTATTCACGTAATTACAGCGACCTCCCCTGACGTTACTACATGGTTAACTTGACTGTTAGTGGACTGACGAAAAGCCAAAAATGCCCTAGGCCTCAAAAATGCTTTGGCAGTTAATAATTTCTTTAATGATAATAACTACAGTTTGGCGTTAAACATCACACTAAAACCCTAAAAAGTCTAAACTGACCATTTAAAACAAATCATTGATATTACATAATATTAAAAAAAAGAGAAAAATATAAATTGACAAAATCAACAAAGCTATCAATGTAGTAAATATTTACAGCAACAGTGGTTGTAAATACAGCCATTGTCAAGTTAAAATCACCATTACAACCATTGCTTCTTTAACTTTCATCTCACAATTTCTTCCTTCATCATTCAACATCTCAAAAGCTCAATAATTAGTAAGCTGCTTCAATAAAACAATAAATAAACCATAATTCACTTTTCAATGCATTCAAAATACACAACCAATATTCCTTAGCCATTTAAATTGAAGCCAAAGAAGAAAAGAAAAGAAAAAAAAAATCTTCCTTTGTTATTCCAAGTTTCACACCACTAGCCATATGAAGAAGGCAGACTAAAGCGTAAGAAAATGCTACTGCCACAGCAAAAGTCTAGACCAATTGGGTAATGATACCTGCCATGCCAATTTCAAGGCAAGCAAAAATCAATTATCATCCCCATACAAAAATACCAGCAAACCTACCTTTTGAATTTAAATAATAAGTAAATAAATCAAAGATTTCAACTCATTTAAGTTTGAAATCAATTAAAATAGCCAAAAAGAAAAAATTCTTTTTCGTCCAACATAACTTATCCAGCAATTTCTTCAACACATATTTTCATTCTTAATCATCACAACAATTAAAAAAGAAAAACAATGAGCCCAGGTGACTGATCTTCCCATAATGTACTCCTACCAGCAACCGAAGTCGAGCATACATACGACGATCTTCGTGCGTGAATAGTCGGGAGGAAAGAAAGGGTGGTAAATGATAATGAAAAAGATGCGATCGAGTTTGCGGTAGAAATTTCTACTCTCCGATTAGACCCAAAGCTTGTTCAAAAGGGTCTCATTTTCCTCCGTTGAGATCAAATCCCTACCGACGAGTTGCCAACAACTAACAAGGGTCACTACGAATAGCTAACAACTGCTTTGCTACTACTGGCTCACTCTGAACGAGATTCCGATCCCCTGTCTCGTGAGCAAAGCCTTCGATTCCTTCACGTAGGCCGGGACGGATTGGTTCAAAAGCTTCTCCAGAGCTTTTCAACCTTGAAAATGGTTGTGGGTTTCGTTTAATGAGAGAGAAAATAGTGTTTTGGTTCTTTGATTTTTTTTAATTTATGAAATTACTAATTTACCCTCATATACTAACATATACGAAAACGTGTACTAACGTTAGGGGAAGTTTCTGTAATTACACAAATACTTTCTATTAGACTGTCAATACACTAAAGCTCAAGGAAAGTCCTTAAAAATAACCCTAAATATGAAGTTTGTTGGAGTGTTTTGACCGGCCGAACAAACCCCAATAATGCCATATCCAGCTAAGGGAGCAGGCTAAGGTGCTTACCTTATCCGGATCTTGCACTGTATTAAAATTGGAGAAAACTATTATGTCGTAGGGTGTAGTAATATAATAATATTACAGTATTGTGGATAACTTCTTCCAACTTTAATAAAATCAAAAATCTTAAATTAGATAATTTTTATCCTATTCAAATTTACATAATCGTCAGTTGCCATAGTGAAACTGAACCAACTTCCATGTATTCACATTTTCTAATTTAAGAGAAGCGCAGACATGTACCAAAGATGGCTTGGATGTAGTATCATTGACAGTAAACTCAGCAATAATGGTATGATACGGACGCAGTCGTACTCCACCATCAGCACCAATATTTGCGCCACATGGGCATTCCATGCACATCTCCCAGAACGTCCCGACTGTCTCATTTTATCACGGTTGAATGACAAAAAGAAACGACCATTTTTCACAAAGATCGGATGAGATGCCATACCCATTACACCGAGCTCAGTATCAAAGGCCACCTCATCAAGTCTAAAAATGGATTGGATTCAACAATCCCCAGAAGGCCAGAATCCCATTAGATCCTTCGTCAGGAACATTTGCCAACCGTACACTGCCTTGCTGATTTGGTTTCTCCAAAAACGTGGAGCTGCAAGGAACAGACACACGACTACGGCGGAATGGCCGCTTTGCAATTAAGTCAGCAGCAAATTGATCACGTGTCCGCATGTGGCGTATACAAAAAGGAAAACGCATCTCAGCGAGAATGCTGCGAGAATGCCGAGAGAAACGGCATTCAGTAATGCCGTTTCTCTCGGCCCCACCCTCCACCACGTGAACTTTGGCCCCTTTTGTTTTTTCTTGCTACTTTTGCTTTTTCCACGCTTTTGACTCTTTCTTCCCCACATTTGATTCTAGCTGTCGAAAAGCACTAATTGAGTTGAGATTTTTCTCTCATTTCACAAGTAGAGAGAATTAGGGATGATAAATATCTAATTATGGATAGATAATATATATCTAAATATAAATTTATAATTATTTATAATGAATATATTTATATTTAGTATTTAATATTGATATGGATATGAATTTTATCCATATAACTATAGAGATCCATGAATATTTTATTTTTATTATATAAAAATAATAATATAAAATAGTTAAAATTTTAATATTAAATTTAGTTATTAAACTATTTATATTAGTAATAATATATATATATATATATATATATATAAAATAAAATGGCGGTCCGGTGGTCGGTGGTGGCAATCCGGCAACTTTTTGGTGAATTCCGGCGGAGGTCCGGCGACCTTCCGGCGAAGCAGACGGTGGTCTGGTGAAATCCGGTGGTGGTCCGGCGACTTTCCGGTGGATGTCTATTTATAATATTAAATTAATAAAATAAAATAATAATTATTAATAATATTAAATAAGTTAAAAAATTAAAGGATAATTTTAAAAACTTTAGTTTTTAATATAAGAGGAATTTAAAATTTTCACTAGTTAATATAATATTTTTACAATTTTTTATTTATTATATTTTTATTTATTATTTTATAAAATTAAAATTTTTTAAATTTATGTTGGATTAAACGAATATCCATTAGATAAAAATAATTATCCATATCCATCTGAATATAATTTTAAAATATCAATTTCAATGAGATTCTCCTTGACAAAGAATAGACGGTGAGAAAGGAAAACGGCAGGAGTATTTTTCTCATTCACGTGAAAGGATTGAGTTGGGGGTTTTTTTTTCTCCTTTTAGAAGCAGGAAAACGGCATTAGCAGCCTAGCAAGAGTAGTTTATCACCAGCTTGAAGTAAAACACCCAGCTGGTAAAGATTGATTTTTTTTATTTATTCTATTATTTTTTGTTATATGATAATGAAATTTTGATTTAGAAATTTTGATTTAGAAATTTTGATTTAGAAGTTTGATTTAGAAATCAAATAATGATAAATTTGATTTAGAAAATTTTAATTTTAATTTTGTGTTGGATTTATAATTTCTTTTAATATAAATGTTGTGTTTGATTTAGAAATTTTTTTATTTAAAAGTTTTTTTAATTTAAATGATGGGTGGGATTTAGAAATTTTTAATTTAAATTTTGTTTCGATTTAGAATTTTTTTAATTTTAATTTTGTATTCAATTTATTATTTTTTAATTTTAATTTTTAGAATATGATGGATTAAATTATTGGTGGATCAAAATTTTGTAAAAATTTATAATAATTTATTCTTAATACGAATATTAAATATTTTGTATACTTATATTTTTTAATTTCTAAAATCTCATGTTTTAATTTTTTATATATTACAGCAACCACTTCCGTCATATGTTTTACAACCACATTATCATTCTCATTCGATGACGTACAAAGGAACTGGAAGTGGAAGTTTCCAACATTTGCTACATCAACAACGTAACAAAGACAACAATGAATGTGATTAATGTTTGACTTATATTTTGTTCGAACAAGTTTTTCTAGCATTTCACTTATATTTGGCTAAACCAAACTAATTACAGTGATGAACATGTAATTGCACAATTGTATTTTCAACGATGAACATGTATTTTCACAAGTAATTACAATCAAAAATTTATACCCAGCCAGTAATTCTCACAAAATAATTACCAAGTGTAATGCATATACCAACCCAACATAGCTTGTTGTGACCGACAAACTTTCTGCTTTTATGGCTGCTATGCGATATGTGATTGGTTAAAAAGTGAAGTACGTGTGGACACCGATGCTTTTAACTAAGGGAGCCCCTATGTTACAATTAATGTAACATACACACTCAACAACAACCACACAAATGATGGACCCACACAATTTGTGTGGTTGTTGTTGAATGTGTATGTTACATTAATTGTAACATAGCATTTGCCTTTAACTAATTATTCTTTTGTACCCCCTCAGCCACCAATTTAAATTTTAGAAAGAGAGTTTAGTCAGCGATTTGTAGATAAATCACTATTGAATACAAATTAATTTAATTAATGTAGTTGTTTATAATGAAATTGTTTGAAGGTAGAAATATGAAGATTTATAAGACAAGTTCTAGCTCACACATATAATATTTATTAGAGAGAAATGACTTTGTAACAACCTGAATATGTTGATGTCTAAGTTATTTATGAAACTGTCAACCACTATTTGGTCTATAGCAGTTTTACTCTTGAGGTCAAGCATTCAAATCTTTCCATATTAGGATGATCTTTAGATGAATTATATCAATGAATATGCTAAGTCTCCGATAAATTTATGGGTTAGTCTTCAAATTGACTATATAAAGAATTATATTACACACACGCATATATATACATAACTTATTAAAATTTATGTTTGCGCTAGTTAGTGAATAGCGGTGATATAAAAGTATTGGTGTTCGAACTCAGCTCAAATGGATTCTAAAAGAACTTATGTGATCTTGTTAATTTCTTTATTTATAATACAAAATAAAATAAAAAACTAAGACAGAAGAGTAAAATCTTTCACTCATTTACTAGAGGAAAATAAGGAAAACAAAAGAATTTTCATTTTTTAATTTTATTTATTAAAAGTGAAAGATGAATCTTGCATTTTCAAAAATGTTTTTAAATTTTATTTGTCGAACGTATATTTGTGTTTTTAAAGAGAATTGGTATTTAAACCAACTTACATGGATCTGAGGATGGTCACATAATAAACTTTTTCTTGATTAATCACAAAAGAGATGTTGATTTCTTTACATACAAATAATGTACATAAATTACTCTTTTGACAAGCTATACCTTGATCCAAAAATCAATTACTCCACGATATATTTAATACATGCTTCTAAATGTTTGACACCCGCATCATACCACAATCCACAATACAAGAAGGATAAAATGGGATTGTTTTACAACAGAAACTTCGTATGAATAACTCCTTTTGACAACACATTGAGCTAAGAAATCAACCACTCAAGTCATATTTAGGATTAAGGTGTTGTAATTTTTAAACTACAGTTGCTATGAATAAAAAACTGTAATTATAAAATAAAAGTTAATAATATAAATTTTAAATAATAATTTTGATAAAATTATTAAACATATAATAATTTTTTTATTATATAAGTGAAAAATTATATTAAAATAACTTTCAAATAACAGCAGCTAGTGTTTACCAAACACTTTAGTGTGTCGCTTAAACGTTACAGTTGTGCAACCTCAATCCCAAACGCACCCTCACTCCAAGATATAAAGATAAAAGAATGATACTTAAAAATGGTGCTCCGGCATCATACCACAACTGTGAAAAGGAAAAATGGGATTGAGATGTTTACCGCCTGTACGTGTAGCTTTACTGGTTATGTTGCTTCTCAGGTTGTTGAAGAATGCTGCAATCTTCTAATAACAACCTGGTTATAGAACCTCCTTGTCCGAAGGAACAACAGAAAGGCAACAAGACTTCCGAAGAAAGCAACAAATGCCATGATCATAAAAGACAACATGAAGCAATGAGTGCCATAGCAAGTGTGATCTTCACCGCTAGCTACCCTGTCGTAAATACGCCCAATGATTCTCACAGAGCATATGTAAGATCCAACAGGACATGCTATACTAATGGTGTTGAAAATAGTTCCCATATGTCTCACACCAAAGATTTCAGAAGTGATTGTCGGCATCAGTGACCACTGGGAACCATAACAAACACCAACTATCATTGTACCCACAAACAAGTTTCCTGGAAAGCCAGAAGCAATAGCTATATGACCAATTGACATTGCTACTAGAGTAATCACCATGAATATAGGCCTTGCCCAGCCAAGTTTGTGCAAGAACACATCTGACCCATACCCTGCTCCAAAACGACCAAAAAAATTCCATATACTCCACAGGGAGATCAGAGAATTTATTTCAGTGGTACTGTAGTGGAGAGATTCTCCTACTTGAGCGATATTGTTCATTGTGGCAATCCCTGAGCCCATTCCGCATAACGTAGCAATGCACAAGAACCAGAAGTTTCCAGTGCACATTGCTTGCAAAAGATTCATATCCTCTTCATCCTTCAATATTTTGTCATCAAAAGCAGCCGTTACTTTACTTTCATCATCAGCCAGCTCATGATATGCCAAGGGATCTTGTTGTGGTGTAGAGAGTTTAGGTGATGTCATTGCATCCTCCCGATCGGCTGTGATTGCAACTCTAAGAGGTGATGCAAGTAGAAGCAGCAGAATTATAAATGTAATGATGCGTGCCCATAATGGAAATGTTAACAAATTTTCCATAACGGTAATGACCATGAAATAGGCAGCCAGTGTCATAGCAACTGCAGAGAAAGCATTCAGGTGCTTCTTGTCATCAACTGAGTTTGTTCCGTAGATTCTTACATGACTCATGAACAAAAGAGACACAAGAGTTGGAAGCAATGCAAGAACCAGAATGAAAGTGCTCGGATTGCCGTTGCACACAGTTTTGTACACTTGGGTTAGCACTGCTCCGCTTAAACCAACAAAGCCCTGAAACAGAAACAAATTAAAAATTTTAAATTCTTTAAAATGGCATAGTACACTGTGTTCAGAAGATTAATTCATTGGAAAGAAAAAAAAAAGTTCTGTCTCGCTGTTTCATTCATTTTTTTTCCCAAACAAACTGCATACCTTCAAGATACCCACAATGGTCCCGCTATAATGACCAAAGTTCATGACGCCAGTGACAATATTACCCGTGTTAAAGAAATTCTGTGCATGAGCCGCCGTGAAAATGAACAAACACATCAAAGGCACCGGTACTGGCCTCGGAAGCAGCCCCACAACAGAGGCCCATACTAAGAAGTACCCAGTAAAGCAGAGGATAGCACCCGTGAAGTGGACCACCCATGGCCCGCGAAGAAACCGGGTACGGGTCTGATGATGATGATGATTAAGCGTGACGTAGGAGAAGAGGAGGCCCGATAAAATACCGGCGCTGCCGCCCATGTCTTTGAAGACAGCCACTCTCTCAAGCGTTGATTGGTCGTAGTTTTGAGTTGACTTGAGGGTGGATGAATAGATGCTGAAGGTGTACGTTGTGCCGACGCTGCACTGAATCCATATGCTCGCCACAGTAGCAATCCATTTTGAGTTTGTGCTTAACCTCTCCTCCATCCGCATCGCCGTGTCTCTCCTCACAGTCTCTGATCTCTTTTGCGCAGGAAAGCAGAGGGCTGTCTCTAATAATTGTTGAAAAATGATTTTATATGTTTTTAAGTATCAGTATTTTATCAGACCAATCATACATCTTTTTTTTTTTTTTGAGAAGGACCAATCATACATCTTATAAGAAAGAAAAAAATGACATTTCTTTATTTTATTCGGCTTTGTAATATTTTGTATTTTTAATACTTATTTTGAATTTAAAAGGCCGAATAATTCACTTAATTATTAGCGTACTGCATTATATTAACAATCCTTTTAATCATTATAAGTTTATACATTAAAATTTTGTGGCAAAAAAAATAAAAATAAAAATCAATATATATTTCATTGCACATTTGCGTACAATGATTTTGTCTTTTTTCTTTTAAAAAATATAATAAATATTTCATTGACCACCATAATTTTGTGAAATTATATTGCAAAAATAAACTTTATTTTAAAAATCATGGTTTAATTTCACTTACATATGAGATACATTTAACTTAAACAATCTATTTTATATTAAATAAAAATATTATCACTTTTCCACTTAACGTTCTCCTCTGACATGTCATTTTACTACTAAAATTTTCTAACAATTAATTTTCTTACTTAATGTTTCGATTTTTATCATTTCTTTTATCAATGGGACCATGAAATCCATATTGTTGCAATAATATTAACTAAACTAATTTCTGCATTATTTAATATAATAACATAATCTACAGGTCGGCTTAGCAATATTTAAGATTTTAAGAATAATCGATTTGCGTTTAAATTGTCACCATTTTTTTTCCCATATATATCATGTCCCAAATAAGTTGGATGCTCTTATTTAATCAAAGTTGTTTATTAATACTGTTGCTTACGATGATTGTACCAATGTGATATAAAGCAAACGTGTTATAGACCGTTTGGTATCAAATATATAATCTCCAGTTTATTTCTTCTATCATTTCTAGGTAGTTTGTTATCAATATATAACCTTAAATGCATGTCATATAATGTGCTAGCTGGTTTTTGTTTTTGAGGATGTGTCTTTTTTTTCTTTTTTCTTTTTTTTTTTTTGGTTTCTTGATAAAAATAATAGTAAATTGAAATTTTTTAAAATAAAAATGATATAAAAATAATTAATTTATGAGCTCGGAAATTAACCCTTAATAAAACTTGACAAAAAATTGATAAAAATTTTATTCAAAATGGTTTTGTTTTGAATATTTAAAAAAAAAAATCGCTGTTTTCTCATGGTTTATTATGGGGGAGCCCCTATGTTACAATTAATGTAACATACACACTCAATAACAACCACATAATTTATGTGGTTGTTGTTGAGTGTGTACGTTACATAACGTAGCATTTGTCTTATTACGGACATCAGTGCTCCACTAACACTGACAGAGGGACCCTACCACAAAATAATGGTGGCGTTTTCAATGAGTAAACATGGTCCACTAAGTCATCAAATTCCAAACGAACACGGATCCAATCGTCGCTTAGCTTGTGCTGCTATGGCCCATGAAGTGCTTTTCTTTTTTTCGGACCCACTTATTAATATATATTTTTTTAAGTTTGTTTGATTAAAAAAAAATAGTGTTTTTGCTCTCAAAAAGCTATATAACTAATTTTAGTAATTCCAACACGCCTTTATATATAAACCCCAACAACTTGGTTTGTTGGACCACACACATTGCTTTGGCGGTGGAGGACCACGCAGACGTGCTTCTTGGTCCACTCATAATTTATTTTCAATTTGCAATGTTGTAATTTTCAACAAATTATGATTTTCTTTGATTTAATGATGATATGCCTCGTTGTCATGTGTTGCTTTTGTTCTTGTCCCCTTCTGTTGCTGGAAATGGAATTCTATGTCATGTTAGTTGGTTGAATTGTTTCATTTGTTAGTTGATATGTATACCATTGTTATTTTATATTTGATATTCTTTTTTTTATATGTCCATTGTTTGTTTTTTATGCAATAATAATATATATCATTTGTCTAGAATAGAATCTACTATACAAAAACCAAAAGGAAAAAAAAAACTAAGGACAGATTAAGATGATGTCACAATTGTTTTTTTTTTTAAAAAAAAAGATATATGTCAAAGAAACATTAGTTGGGAATAGACCAAATTGTCATGAGATGATTACTTGGCACAACAATTTGTAGGGCACTTAACTTCTAACACTAAAGTTGCTAAATAAATCTATCGAACTTCTCATGCTAGTTAAGCAAACATACTTGCGAGAAAACTAGAGAGAAGAAAGAGCAATGTAATCAAAGAGAATTTCATTACTCGAAAGAAAGAATACGAGAGAACTTTACAAGTATGCTTGAATTGTTTGTGCTTGGTGTAGTATGCGTTATACAAAATGACAAGTGACATGCACTATTTATAGGGAGGCTTGCCTAGGTCTAAAGCTTTTCATGCTACCTGAGCAACTTGCGCAACTTACCTAAAAGCATCTACTAAGTTTTAGAGAAGTCTAGCTATACAAAAATGTAAAATTATCTAGATAATTACAAGTGTAGAGTGGTGTAGAGAATTCTACTTCTTCATTTTGCCTTGCAGATTTAGGCTTAATCTTGGATTGTTCGCTATTAAACGCACCACAACTTGCTAATGTATGAGGCAACCCACTACTAAGTGTACCCTGCTACTCAGTATATCTACCTTTAGGTAGTCCTTTACTGAGCGCACCTTGGTATGCCAATTTAGCCTCCTTTAGTGGTAAATAATTAAAAAAAGTTTTTTAACGTATCGAATCCTTTTAATTATTTTACTTGAAATATGTTAAAAAACCCTTTTTTAATTATTTAATCATTTTAATTTAATAAATTTAAATCAAAAAATTATATTTGACATTAATAAGTAAGATTAATTCAAAATTGCATTAAATATATAACATTATATTGCATTAAAATATTAATGTAATTTGTATTATATTATCTTTTATAGCTACTAGACAATATATAAAAATGAATTATAGTATATTATAATATAATATTAGGTAATAATATTATAATATTATAATATTTGATGATTAGTATCTTATTCAATTATTTTTATAATATAAAAATTAATACATAAAAGTAATTATTTAATAACTAAATTAAAAAATTCACAATATAACATTAAAATATTAACGAGTTTAGATAATATTAATCTCATTTTAATATTAAACATGAAATAATACTATAAAATAATATTATATATAATATAGTTTATACGACATCAGACATGATATTGTAATATGACTTAATGCAATACGGAATAATCCAATACAATTTACACAATATTGGGTGCGTTTGGGAGTGATGTGTTGCAACTAAACTTTGGTTTGGTAACACCTTGCAGTTGAGTTTTGGTAGCTCAATATTCAGTTTTCTTAGCCCTACTTCACAGTTATAACTTTTACTTCATAACAGCTGCAACTTAAAAAGAAATTATAGTGTGTTCTAGATTTCATGGGATAATAACCTTAAAGTAATCATCCTTAGAGTTCATGTATGGTGAATTGTCTCAATTTAATTCACCAACGAGGGAGTTGATTTTCAATCATTCGTCAATTATCTAGTGTTAAGCTCTTTTGATATTTTCATTTGAACCAACATATCAAAAACTTGGTCAACCCTTCTAAAAAAAATAACACCGATATTTACCCTGGATCAAACCCGAAACTTTAGAAAATGATGTCGTTTTGAGAATTAATTTTTTTAATTAAAAAATGCTATTTGCATGCACCGAGGACTTAACTTCTGCTTTCTCTTTTCATTTTTGTTTCCTCTTTCTTCTCAACTACAAACCCCCTTAATTGTTTCTTCAACTAGCAAAAACAGACTACACCATGAGCAATTTATGAAAAAAAAAAGTAAGAAGGTAAAGTTCAAACTTTCAATTACACATTTATGAAAAGGAAAAAAACACTTGCACATTCATAATCTTCAAATTTTGCCATCCTCTTATTCACGACATTACACTTTGTTGTTCAACACAAGTGTCAAAAGAAAACAATTCAAAAAGAAAAATCACTTGCAGCAACTACCAAAAATATAAATAAACAAGTAAAAGTCTCTTAATTTGCTTCTCACACTAGCAAAATCGTAGCAGAAGCTTATGCAAAGCTTTTGGCTCAGTAACTTATTAAAAAAAAAACAGAGAATTCAAAATATCTCAGCTTGCAAGCAAATTAAAAATAAACTTTCGCAACCAAATCTACTCTCTGAATGTTAAAGAGCTCAATCTCGTTGTCGTGTGATAGTTGTGGGAGTCGTGCTTTGTGTGGAGCTGTGGCTGTAAGTTATGGATTGTGAATGGTAATTTCAGGCGCAGATTGTGGATTGCGATTTGCGAATGGCTGTGGCTGTGGCTGGAGCTCGATCGACGAAAGAAAGGAAATGAGAAATATTTGGCTATGGCTGGAGCTCCATGGACGAAGGAAATGAGAAGTATTTGGCAAGGAAAACGGTGTCGTTTCTGACTTTAGTAAAACGGTGCATTTCATTTTTGGGATTTGAACCGGGATAAATATTATTTTCCAAAAAAAAAATGTCACCCAAACGATGAGGAAAGGTCCACGTGGATAAGGGAACGAGCAGGCAACAAGAGAGCACGTGGCATCCCAGGTTGAACACACGCGGGAGTAGCGACCCGAGAAATCACAAAAAGAAAGGATTTCAAGCAGTTGACTCACACGTGATTACAAGATACGGGCGGCGTGGTCTAGGCCCTAAATCACACATCTTAAATCTTTAAAGTTTAAACTGAACCCCACGTAATCTTCAATCTCTACTCCTCATTAAGATAATCGAACCGTTGTGAACAATGACATGGCGGGAAATCTAAATAATACGAAAATTTCTTATACTTCCACTCTCTTTCGTAGCGCGTTAGATTCATTCTCCGATTATCATCGAGCCGAGTCACCTACCCATTTACCACTATTCAAGATTCCGCCCAGAAATATCCGTTATCAGTTGATGCGTATGCAGGTACGCTTCTGTAGATTGTAGAACGAGAAATTATAGTATGCTCCAAATTTTATGGGATAATAACATTACAGTAATTAAATTCGTCATATTTTATAAAGTGAGATTTAATTTGTTTGGTTTTACCAAATATGTACTTGGTCTGGGCCCCCACTAAAATTTTGAAATATACTTTATTTATTGAAGCGGGATAAATATAGAAGTGGTATTTTAAAGTGAGGGCATGCACATGGTAATAAAATCAGCTGCCTGCATAAAACACGTAACATATAAATTATTTTTTTTGACTTTTATAGCTCGAAATCATAAAATTGACAATCGTTTCAAAATTCATTATTTATTTTTTATTTTTATAAAACTAAGAACTAAGCTAAAAGAAGCCAAAATGGACCAAACTAATCTAAATTTTTAGTGTAGCCGTCTACTTTGTAACAGATACACATAAACTATAAGACAATTTATACATTTTGTAAGGAGTAGTGGTATGTGCTGTTGTGCACAAAAAGTAACACAAAAGTAACACATAATCACTAAAAAAATTAAAAAAAATACTTCACTGTAAAAAAAAATATATATATATTTTGACTTTAGTGTTGTTTTTCAATTGCTGTACAAACATCATTACTCTTTTTTGCAAGGGATCATCATTCATCAAGGATCTACTTGATATGTATAAAAAATTATTTTATTATTTGAAAATAGTAAGGAAAAAAACTGGGGAGGGAGAATGCATGTTTTATCCTTTATAAATGTTATACTTACTAGTTACAATCTTATTAGACTTTTAATTACTTGTTTTATCCTTTCCATTAAGAGATAACATAATTACTTGTGAAAATGAGGGCAAAATAATTATTCAAGGTGTGATATTTTAAAATTAAAATTAAAATTTGACCCCAAGTTATTAGGATTAGAAAAAATAAATAAATAAAGGGTGGTGATATTTCTACCCCACAAATTCTATAAATCTACCATACTTCTAAAAGAAAATTATAAAAAATTCCCATTATTTTTATAAATTTCAAATACAGAAGAATTATGAAGAATCAATCAAGTAAATCCTTCTTAAATTCTTAATTTATTTTTTTATATCTTAATTTATTTTTTGTGACTTAGATTTTTTTTTATTATGTTTGAAAACTAAGATTATTTTACCCTAAATTTAAATTGACTATTTTATCCTTAAAAGCTAAAAGCACCAAATATTTTCTTTAACTTCAACTTTTTTTAATTTATTTTTACAAAATTTATTGTTTTTAAATAGTCAATTCTACTTTATTAGTATGATTATTAGCCCTTAATTAAGCTAACATAATGTCTTTATAAGCCAATACTCATGTAAATTATTAAGCTATCAAATTTATGCCATTTATATGTGAAATGTTGAAAATTATTAGACTTCATTTAGAAAGTTAATCTAAGTAAAAAAAATTAAGTAGCTACAATATTAAATATAAGAACACATATTTCTTCACGTAATTGGTTCATTTTATGTCATAAAGATAAAATGATTAAATACAACTTATATTAAAGTAACCTTAATAGTAAAAAAAAAAGTAAAAGAATAAGAGTGATTCAATTGATTAATTATGCCAAATATTTTTGTTGATCTATATTTATTAGAAATAATGTGCATTTATTGTGAATATATTTTAGAAGTAGAGTGGGCTTACAGAAATAATAAGGTGGAAGTATCCTCGCCCATAAATAAAAAATGCAAGCACTATTTTAATAATTACATAAGTCTAATCGTTTTCATGTTCTCTTAAATTTGGATGTGAAACTACTTAGAAATATCATAAAATCCTATAAAAAAAGGTAAAATAATAAACGAATAAAAAATGTTAATTTTATATGTTATCTCTAACAGAATGAATGAAATAGATAATAAAAATATAATATAGATGTAAGTAGTAAACAGAATTTCTATGACATGCATTCTTCGACCGGATGAAAAATGGAGCATATGGGCCCCCGTTACTCCCCCGCTTTTATAAAATATATGGCGCGTGGAGTAACCACACGATCGCAACGAAATACGGACAACCGTTGGCCGTTCGGTATAAGGTCTCGATCACCTCCGTGGCGATAACAATAATCAAAAACCAAATTCAAGTAGACGTTAAAATTAAAAATAATTTCTATTCAAAGAAACTAAACACGACACACAGAGAGAGTTAAATCGAGCAGCATCCCCAATGCGAAACCTTCCCCTTCGCTTTATCGTCGTTGATGCAGTCTGTAAATGGACGGCGGAGATTCTACGGAGAACGCGGCCGACAAGGACGAGGACGAAGCGCCTCCACTTTCGGAGTCCGAGACCTTCTCCGGCGTGGGCCTTGCCGATGCTCCGATTCTTTTCCTCGTTTATTTCCACAAGGCTCAACGCGCCGAGCTTGTCGAGCTTCATCGCTTAGCGGTTACGGCTTTGGAGCGTGGATTTCACGACCGGAAGCTCATACTCGAGCTCCAACGGAGATTCGAGTTCTTGAAAGTTGTTTATAAGTATCACTGTGTGGCTGAAGACGAGGTCATCTTAATTCACTCACTCACGCACACTCTAATTCATACGCTTCAATATTTCTGTTTGGTTACCGAGAAAATGCTACTAAGAAAAGTCAAAATAAACTCTTTTAGTTAAACTAGTTCATAAGTAGGATGAAGCTTACAATTTCGACTATGCTCAAACCTTTAATTTTAAGAGGGAAAAAACATCCCCCCCCACCCCCAAAACCCAAAAAAAAAAAAAAAGCTTTATTACAAATTTGTTTGGGGCAATTCTCAGAGAACTCAATTTAACCGGTGTTATTATTTTTGTTTAGCTTCTTTTAGAAACGTGCCATTTTTATTTTATTTTTTTGAAAACTGAGCAAGTAGTTAAATGAAGAGATAATTGATGAGTTTTCAAACTAGATTTCCATAATTGTGAACTGCGGATTTCTAAGAGGCTGCATTTGGATTTATTTGATTTTCCCGGGGCCAATGTTTTGGGGTATTATGATAACTTGCTCTAAGAACGTAAACGTTGAATTTTTCAGACTCTGACTTCCATTAATTAAAATCTATATAATTTACTGGGCTGTAAAACTTTATCAAGTCAAACGAGTAGGATTTAGGAACGACCTCAGTTACAATTCTGGACGTATATATTTAAGCAATTTGACCAAAAGGTCCAAAAAGTTGGATGTTAGTCATAAATAAAGTGAGAAAACAGGAATTAGTGATAATGTTGTTTTTAGCTTCTGATATTTGTTATCCTTTTCCCCAATTTTCCCTTCGTTTTGCATTCCTTGTAAAACACTATGGTTTCAAGAGTGAAATTAACT
This sequence comes from Citrus x clementina, assembly GCF_000493195.1. NCBI lineage: Eukaryota > Viridiplantae > Streptophyta > Magnoliopsida > Sapindales > Rutaceae > Citrus > Citrus x clementina. The sequence continues at coordinate 2,410,746 of NW_006262339.1, read as the reverse complement.
TATATTTTCTTGACAGGTGATCTTTTTAGCACTAGACGCACATATAAAAAATGTGGTCTCTACATATTCACTTGAACATGAAAGTATAGATGAGCTCTTTGACTCTGTTTTTGATCTCCTGAATGTTTTACTGGGGGGAAGTGAAAATGTATCCAAGCCATTTCAAGAAGTTGTCTTTTGCATCGGCACCATCAAGACCTTCATTTGCCAGCACATGCTGAAAGAAGAAGAGCAGGTAGATATATATTTTTCTACACCTTTACGGTAATGTTGCTTGGTTGAGGAACTTCATAGGCTTATATGTTTTCTCATAATTCAAGTTATTCTGGTACACTTTTAGCGCTAGTCATGAATTTTGCTTCTTACCTAGTTCAAACAACTTATGGTTTCTCACTTGGTAATCAGTCGGTAAAAACTTTTAAATTAATTTGACATGACTACTACATTTTTCTAAATTAATGATTTCAATTTTGAATGATCAGCTCTAAGACCTCTGGCATGACTTAGTTACATATCATTCTACAACACATAATTAATTAGAATTTGATATGGCATGGCATTTCGTAAGTATGTTTTAAGTTAAAAATATCCAACTGCTTCACTTGTTAATTAAGGTGGCATTCATGAAGATGAGCTAAATTAAACAATCAACAAAGTGATTGTCAACTTAAGATGAAATTTACGTTCAAGCGCCTTAAACTGCTTACGAGGTAGCCTTTTATGCAGCTAGCATGTAGTAGAACAAAGAGAGTGGATGATAATATTGAAAAAGTTCACTAGTGAGGAGATATAATGATTTAGGATTGGGGAAATATTTTCAGCTTGCAGAACTTCACATATTCTAGTGGAGTATTGCTGATAATGTCAGTTTGGTCAAAATTCAGCATATGTTATCCTGACTGTGAATGTTTCAACATTGGAAAACATAAATGAGCATTTAAGAAATACAAAGAAATCAAGAATAGGCATCGGATGGCTAGCAGTTCCTCCCATTTTTTTCAGCCTTCGGTCCAGTTTTAAAAGAATGTACCACATTAAGCATATTAAATTCAACAAGGAGACTCCTTTGGATCTGTGTCCATTGATATTGCAACAGACAAACTTCTGCCCATCTACAGTGATGCTTCATATCTATATATGTTATGAGTTAACTGGTCATTTAATTAATACTTGTAACAAAGTATCTGTTGGTTTTAACTTTGAGTAATTTCTAGTATTATTTTAATATTTTTTTTTCATAAAGCAATTCTAGAATTCTTTATGATAAATGATCCTTTATATCATATGGCAGTGTTGAGTGTAATAACATACTAGCTGTGGGGATGCAGGTTTTTCCTTTGCTGGTGAAGCAGTTCTCTTCTAGAGAACAGGCTTCACTTGTGTGTCAATTTCTGTGCAGTGTTCCGGTAATGCTGCTGGAGGTGCTTTTGCCATGGATGTTGTCCTTTCTCTCCGAGGATGCAAAAGTAGAAGTCAGACATTGTATAAAAGAAATTGTATCTGAGGAAACAACACTGCAAGAGGTAGATTCAGGATTAAATTCTCACCCTATTCAAATAATCTTCCAGAGTGTCATCAGTTTAAATATATTTTTGCAGGTGTTAACTTCTTGGCTTCACAGCAACAGCCAACCCACTTTTTGGGATTTTTTCGTTAAGAACGAGAAAATAGTTCAACATCTTGATGGATCTGCAAATATGAAAAGCATCCCAAAATTGCTCCAATCTAAGAGTTATTCTGGAGAAAATCGGGATCGGAAGAGAGTTTGTGGTCTACATGCAAATGTTGAACAGAGTCCAGTTAGTGGCCTTCTGCCTTGGCACAGAATCATAAGAAAAGATTTGGAAGGAATTCTGGAAAGCCTACTTCAAATGAAAAGTTCAAATGCTTTTTCTGATCTGCATTCTGTAGCAGTCCAGCTGAAACTCCTTGTTGATGTCCTTATATTCTATGGGTAATTAATTTTTTGCTCAAGTATTTCCTTGTCATAGACTCTACTTATTCAAGGTGTCAAGTAGAAACTCTTTCTTTATTTCTTTCATTATAATTATTGAATATGATAAATCTAAAAGTTGTTTTTTCTCGTTTATAGCACTGCATTGGAAAGATTTTATTATCCTGGGATAAATGAGCTTCCCAGTGGCTGTCCTGCTCGTCCTAAAGAACAATTTCATGTTGAACCTTTACAGCAGCTGCTATACCATTATTTTCATAACAGTAACCCTCCATGCAAGTTTGTGGAGAAGCTCATCTGGGAACTGGAGTCTTTTGTGATAGATGTCAGGAAACAGATTGCTTTTCAAGAAACAGAGGTATACTGTTTATTTTGTTTATTAATGTTCTTATAAAAACTAACAGTAACTTTGAATATTCTATAATACCTTTGTAATTCCTGAATTATTGTCCATCTGATCAACTTTAGTAAATTTTACTTTAATCTCAGGCCCGGGGAATTAATTAAATAATATTTTCTTCACTACTTTCATTTGGTAATTTGTCCTTTTTATTATGAGGTGCTAACCATCTTTGACCAGTGCTGCAGCCTTGAAATGCAGCAGCACCTTCTGTACAGGACCCTTTATATGATGCCACTCGGGTTACTAAAGTGTGTGATCACTTGGTTCTCAGCTTACTTATCTGAGGATGAGTCTAGGTCCATTCTTTATGGCATAAATCATGGAGGCCCCTTTATCAATAAATCATTTACATACCTATTACAGGAGTGGTTCCGTATTGGCTGTTCAGGAAAAATCTCCGTTGAAAATTTCAGAATGAACTTGCAGAAAATGTTCAAAAGCAAATGCTCATTTCTGTGTGAGAAGCAAGCCATTGAATTTTCTTCCTTGCACCCGGATGTTGAAGCTTGTAAAGGAACAAAACAAGGACAAACTGATCCAATTTTTTCCGACAAGGACAACAAATGGTATCCATACTCTTCATCTTCTCCATTCCACACTGCTAAGAAGTACGAGACATCATGTTCGAGTGGAACTGGTCTGCTCATATCTTTCCCACAAACAATAAGGACATTCGATCCCTTGCCAAAGCTTTCAGTTGAAAAGAGTTGTTCTGGTTCCATAATTGACGAACCAATCCCAATGGACCTCATCTTCTTCTTCCACAAGGCACTGAAGAAAGATTTGGATTACCTTGTCTTTGGTTCAGCTCAATTGGCTGAAAATGCTCTGTTCCTTGTGGAATTCCACCGGCGTTTCAATCTAATACGACTTCTATATGAAATCCATAGTGACGCAGAGGATGAGATCGCCTTTCCTGCTATGGAGGCAAAGGGAAAACTGCAGAATATTAGTCACTCATACTCCATTGACCACAGATTGGAAGCTGAACATTTTAAAAAGATTTCAAACATTCTGATTGAGATGCTTGAATTACAGGCTTCGGTTTCTAGTAATGAATCAAATGTACAGGATAAGAGAATGTTGAAGTATAAACAATTATGCATCAGGCTCCAAGATATATGCAAATCGATGCATAAATTATTATCAGAACATATACATCGTGAAGAAACTGAACTGTGGCCCTTATTCAGAGAATGCTTCTCTATTGAGGAGCAAGAAAAGATCATAAAATGCATGCTTGGAAGAATAAGGGCAGAAACTTTACAAGATATGCTACCATGGTTGATGGCATCGTTAACACCAAGAGAACAGAATGCCATGATGTCCTTGTGGTGCAGTGCCACAAAGTGTACAATGTTTGAAGAATGGTTAGGAGAATGGTGGGAGGGGTATGATATGACCAGTGCAAGAGTAGAGTCAAGTGTTTCTCCCATATTTGCTGGAGATCCTTTGGAGATTATTTCAACATATCTGTCTAAAGAAGTTCCTGAAGAGTGGAATGGAGAATCTTGCAATAAAGGCAGCAATTTTACACAAAACAATTACAATGGGACTGATATTGGGCCGTTACGGAAGAGTAGTGTGGGCTGTAAAGAACAAAATTTTATTGAAGAACTAAGTAATTATGAATGTTCAAAGTGTATAAAGCTTTGTAGTGATGGTGACAAGAAGAGAAGCAATGAAGCGGTTGGTCTCATGGCTTGGATTGATAAACCAGGTCAAAATTTTCCAGAGAAGTGTAGGAATCATGAGAACATTTTGGCAGTGAGTCAAGAAAGTCTGGAGGCTGCAATCAGAAGAGTATCGCGTGATTCTTCCTTAGATCCTCAGAAAAAATCATTTATAATCCAGAACCTGCTAATGAGGTAATAAGCATTTCCTTCCAACTAAAGCTTTTGGTTTATTCCCTCTTTTCTAGAGGATAGTCAAGGATTTATCCATTTTTTATTATTTTTTTTATGATGCAAATGTAGACTATCTCAATTTGTGTGCAAGTCATCCTTGTGCTGGGTGTCATGCTCATATTCATTCTAGTAATCCGAGTTCTGGACATTTCTTTGGAGAAAACTGTCAAGATTGTCTGTTACATGGCCATCAATGCAAATGGTTTTTCTCTCAACTATGCTTTTCCCCAAATATAAAAGATGACATTGGATGGATTGGTTCTAATCATGATCAACTTCAAAACAAACTGTAGCCAAAATGGCGCATGCTTGCATTTTATGTCAAAGTGCATTGTACAGACAATGTGCTGCTAGAACTAGAAGGCATCAACATGCTTAGGCAGCTTAGTAATATTTGTTGTTAACTCTATATTCTGCACTGTAAATTTATGAAACATGACACTCATATCCACACATGGTTCAGCCGTTGGATCACTGGACAACAGATGACACATTCAAAAGTAACCATCTCAAGTAGTGGGGAAGAAATTCCAGGTCAGCAGCCATCTTATCGAGACACTGAGAAACTAATCTTTGGTTGCAAACATTACAAGAGGAACTGTAAGCTTGTGGCCACCTGCTGCAACAGTCTTTATACATGCATACGCTGCCATGATGAGGTAGCTGATCATGCATTGGATAGGTAACAACAGTGTCAGATACTTTCTATCTTTCATGCTTAGAATTTTGAGGCTTTTGTCGTCTCCTCCGCAGACTTTCATATTAATTTTTCAATATGCATACAGAAAATCTATATCAGAGATGATGTGCATGAAATGCTTGATAATTCAGCCAGTTGAGTCCAGATGCTCAACTACTTCCTGCAGGAACTTTTCCATGGCAAGATATTATTGCAGGATCTGCAAATTATTTGATGACGAAAGGTGATGTAGCATAATTGATGATTTTCAAGCCTTCTCATTTTGGGATGATTAGCTATCGATATGCTGTCTTCAAAGATTCACTTAATTATTATACATTCTTTTGCATGACCTCAAATTTGAATTCATGGAGTTTTTGGCAGAAACATATCTGATCTTTCCTATCAAAATACTTTTACGTGTTCCACTTATTTTTTAGCAAATTGCAACAGTCTAGGATAAGTTCAGATTTACTTGGCGTATCTTATCTGGGTATGTTGATATTAGGTATATTAATTATTGATTGTGGAGCTTCTAAAAGAAATCCTGCAACAGGGAAATCTACCACTGCCCTTATTGTAATCTGTGCAGAGTAGGGAAGGGATTGGGCATTGACTATTTTCATTGCATGAATTGCAATGCTTGCATGTCGCGGTCTCTCCAAGTGCATATATGTAGGGAGAAATCTTTTATGGATAACTGCCCAATCTGCCACGAAGACCTCTTTTCTTCTACCAATCCAGCGAAGGCCCTTCCATGTGGCCATATGATGCACTCAACATGTTTCCAGGTACATGGCTCTTGTAATTCTGGCCTGGTCCATCTCTGAGATTTTTTATTATATGGACGGCTTTATTGAAAACTCTGGTGCTGCTTCTAGGATTACACTTGTACCCACTATACCTGCCCTATCTGCAGCAAGTCACTTGGGGACATGAAGGTCAGTTACTAATTCGCCATAATAAATTCTTGTATTCCTTGGCTTGGATTTTCTGCTGATGTCTAGTACATTGGCTTTATTCTAGAATTATAAATTCCAAAATCTTTATTAAAAAGCTCGTTATTGAATCTTTATAAAAAGCTCATTATTGACTGTCGCATGTGGAATATGCCTGCTTGTAACTATCGGGGAAAAGTCTTTAAGCTTTTACTGTTGAATTTTCTTTTTTTCGTAGGTGTACTTTAGTATGTTAGATGCACTGTTGGCAGAGGAGAAAATGCCACCAGAGTATTTAGGCCAAACTCAGGTTCGTAATCCTCTTATACCTTTAAATGTTGCAAATGTATCACCAGATATATTTTTTGATGGACTGTGAAAGGAATCACAGGTGATACTGTGTAACGATTGTGAGAAGAAAGGAGCAGCTTCCTTCCATTGGCTTTATCACAAATGCTCCTTTTGTGGATCTTACAACACTAGGCTTGTATGATTCTCTCTTCGATAGTGGGTGGTGGAGTAATTGCTTGACTCAAAGCTACTTTGTAGAGAAAGATGAACTCTTTATGCATGAATCAATAATTTTTTTGTGCTTGTGATGGAACGAAAGCACTTTATTGCTGCTTAATCATTTGAACAATCTATTTTATTGTCCATGATAAATCTATTTGTGCTTGGATTTGGTTGAATTTCAGGTTCAACGCATTTATTCTTTTTGAAAATAAATATATCAGTTTGGTAACTACTAGGTTTTGCCAGTGCTCCAAATTAATGATGAAGTCCCACAAAAATGCACATAAAATTATTAATTTGGAAGTACTTGAAAGTACAAAAGATAACAAAATGCAAAAAAATATATTTGAAGAACTATAACATGTAATTTAATTAAGTGAATAGTTGATTAAAGATCTACGATAGGCGGCTACGAAAAGCTTAAAATATACCGAAAAAAGAAAATGAAATTATAAAAAAAAAAACAAAAAGGCTCAAAACTGTGGAATCTACCCTATGAAAACAATATGACAACTTGAACAAAAATAAAATATATATATATATATATATTATGGCACTAATCTTCTCCGGGTTTGTTGATCAATTAACACTGGTAAGACTAAAACATGCAGCAGCGCTCTTCAGTTCGTTTTCCGCAACGTGCTCAATGGATTGTGTTGTGTCTTTCAATGATTCTTCCGAGCTGCAAGCGAAAATACAAACTGTTACGAATTTCAATGATCACTAAATAAAGAAGTAAGGGCATGGTACAAGATTGATTACCTTGACTCGTAAGCCTCTTTGGAATCTATGTAAGACTGCCTGTCATCGATTGTATCAAAAAAGGGATGCATCTCGTCGTAGTCCTGCACGACTTCCTGCTGGATCGTAAGGGGTTGTGAGGCAATTAATTGGGACTGAATCGCCAAAGAATTGGCGTTGTTGTTGATAGCATACGGATGTTGTATCCACAAAGAATTGGAAACACTACTATCTTTGACATCCATGTAAGGAGAATTGTAACTGTTATTCGAGTAAGAATGCTGCTGCGAGAGTGGCAAAGAATGCTGCTGCGAGAGTGGCAGAGCAGCAGCATTGTAAGGCTGCTGCTGCTGCTGTGGATTATGGTTAAAAAGAGAGAGAGCATTAGGTGGTGCCATGCCTATGCCTAGTTCTAATTGTGAAGGAACATCATCAGTCATGGTCGAAACCTGTTGTTGATAATGCTGCCTGTACATCTCAAGTTGTGCATGAACGGCGTGTAGCTCTTCCTCCGCCTGCCAAATTTGATACCGTAACTGACAGATGATGCCCCAGCAACCATGGACAGGAAACCTGTCGCGTATATTAGCTTGGTAAATGATGGATCGCATTGCTTCAGCCTTCTGTTCATCAGAATCCAAATTCTTGATAATCTTGACAATGTTGCTTACACCAAATAACTTGTGAGCATTTTGGAACATTTTCGGTTGATCGGGAGGAAAATATGGTGCTAAAAGGCATTCAGCAGAGCACCTCCTCCTTTGGTACTTGCACACAGCACAGGCTTGGCTGGTGCCGCCCTTAAGGGTCATGTTTCTAGCATTCAAGAATAAGAAAGCAGAGAGAGAGTGTGAGTGTTCATAAGACGAAGAGGGCAGTGAAGATGATTATTGATGATGATATAGTAAAAGAGAGAGAGAGTCGATGATTGAAACTGAAATGGGTAACTAAGTAACTACACCCTTTGATCTGAATAGGTCTCATATGAGCGGATTTACTGGATATGAATAGACTCAGTAAAAAGTTCAAGATAGAGAAGATATGGAAGCGATTATTTCGGAAGTTATTGAGCATAACTGACAGATTAAGGAAGGGAGAGAGGGACACGTGTTACTATTGCAAAAGCAAAAGCAAAGTCCCCTTTTTTTGGGCCACTTACGGTCAGACCTTACTTGGCTTGAAATTCTTTTCAGCATGCAATGCATTGATGTGTTGTTAACGAGAGATAAGATGATGAATTGATGATTGCTTTTAACTTTTATTGGGGATGTAATTATGTAAATATATAATGTAATTGGCTCACAATCTCATTGTAGGCAGTGGTAGACCTAATAAAAAAAAATGGTGATAATTGCTCGGATGTTCTTGCTTCGACCGTGTTTAATTAATTTGCAAATCTAGATGTTAGTGTCAAATAGCCACACTTCTTTGTAATAATCAGTATGGGTTCTATGGTTAGCCAGTAATTTTAGTTATTAATTTGGACTGGCATATAAATCCTGCAGACTGCAGACAGATAAGCAACCGCAGGAAATCAGAGATAAAAGATTGATGGCTTCCCTTTGTAAGGGCCTAATAAATGCTTTACTGCAACAAAACTACATTTTTATCGTTTCTTCAATGAACTTATCAAAAAAAGGAGTCTCTTGCCAGGGTAATGTAGCTTGGATGGTTCGGGATGGTTAGGGCAAAATTCAGTGGAAGCATAACTCCCTCCAAATTCCCATTTTTGGATGTCATTAGATTAGACCCAAACATAAAAACCACGAATAATTAAAAAAAAAAAAAAGAATAAGAATAATGGGAACTTGACACATGCAAACAGCAAATTCATCAGATCGTTTAGTGCGGAAAGGAAGGGTGGAAGCGACATAAATACAATATGATTAATTGTATAGCAATTTGTATTTCTTTTCATTTTTTCCTAAATAAGCTAAATCCTACTCAGTAAAGGGGAGTTGTCCGAAATACAAATGCGGTAACAATTCACCCGAAAAGAACCCAGGACATGACTGAAAAATGGACGCTAAATCCTCATCACTCTGGAGATCAAGAGGAACAAGATGATTCACAATTTTAACCCCATCAGCATCATAATGAAAACAAATTTACTCTAATATGCTGAAGTACAAAGAGTTTTAAGGGCCCGGACGGACCACAATATCTGTACACAACCTCTTTCAATTTGGGGGGAGAAAATATTTCATTAAAGAAAATATATCTCGCATAGATTCTTGTTCCTAATAAACTATTCCCCCTTTCTAGGTGTGCTCCTGGTAACAACCGCATAGCATGGCATGTTCCTCCAATGCATTCATCAATGCCAACCTGGTGTTTACTTCTCTCTTTCTCCACCAAAGTGCTTATTAGAAAACTCCATTAAAAAAAAGGGAAAAAAGGGTGAAAATTTCCATGGACAGCTATCCCAACTTATGCGGACAAAATACTCCTACGCAATTGTACCAAAAACTACATTTCAGGCTCTACTCTAATTTTCTGATTTTCGTCAACATAAAACAGAAATTTCCTTCAGCACGTCATTCTTCCCAAAAAGACAATTTCTCCTACAAAATTCTTTAATTATTCCACAAAACTCTTGACTTTTATCACAACTCCTATATTGTACCAAAACTTCTTAACTTCTTTTGAAACAATACTGTGAGTACTAAGTATTACTGTCTCAGCTGCAAGGACGTAGGATGCAATGGCGTCACTATACAAACAACTTCCAATCACAAACAGTGATCAAATGCCACCCCATGACAAACTCCATGCTCTCCTATTGCAGCAAATAATTGATAAACATCATTATATATCTAATTTACAGCTTCGAAGAAAAGAACCTGAGGTTGCAAGTGCCCCCTTTCACACATGCTGAGAACATCGGACCAGCTACCAACAACCTTCACAGTTTTGTCATCATACATAATCCACCGTTCTTGATCATGACTGTAGGCAAAGCAATGATAATGCTGCCCGTAGTAGCAAACCTGAAAAGTTGCAAAACATTGAATGGAAATGTTTTAACATTGCTGTCTTTATCACTAGGCTATCGTCAAATATAAGACAATTAATCAATTTCAAGTACACAAGCCCCCATTTTGCTATTACATCTTAATTTCTCAAACTCAAGATAAGGCAAAGCCACCAATCTAAATTCACAGCCAAGAGAAGGAAAAAAAAAAGAAAAAGAAAAAAAAGGGTCGTCATATAAAAATCAGCATTAAATATATATACTCAAAGTTCATCCAAGTATACATACCACTGAAACCAAGCTATGTCTCCTCTTCGGATCCAGCCCACGATAGAGAATGCTAATATCAATCTCAGGACTTAAGGCTGCCAGTGTTGCCGTTATGTCATCGAAACTCTCACATGTATTCTGCCAGCCCAGAACTGCAAGACGAAGCACGACCATCAGTATGAGTTTATAAACCACAATGCTGATATGATTTGTCTTCATAACTCTGAAATCACCTGTTGTGAAAACATGCGGTGGAGTTGAGAGAATATGATGGATGTAGTTGAGCTTCTCACAGCCACCAGCCCCTGGATCACAAGCTAATTGATGATTCATTTCTACAAGATTTAAGAGCTCATCTAAGGAGCTTTCTGCACACATAACCTGAAAGGGCAAAAGAGGTAGAAAGGTCACAAGGATTAGGGACATTATTACATGTAACAAACATGGTCTAATAAATTTCTCCCTGTAGCAGATACCTTCATTGTTCGGAGGGCACTGGCATTTATGTTATGAAAGAATGAAGTGTACTTTAGATGTCTGGATTCTAAACCACAACTGTAGCAGTTCATTCGTTCAAAAATGTCCATTCCAAAAAGAGAATGGACTATGCAAGCACTGTTTGTACAATCCCAAGATCCCATGCAATTGCTTTCTACTGATTCAGTATCGGAAACATTAGAACCAGGAGTAAATGACCTATGAAGGCAGTCAAATATTACTGCCAGTACTTCAGAAGCATCATTCATCTGTGCCTGTCAATAGCCATAATCTTAGTCAAAACTTCTATTATAAAGAAACTACTGAATTTAAATTGGTCATGAAACATCAGCGATAATTAAAGCGGGAATGGTAAAGAAATAGAATGTAAAAACTATTTGAAGCAAAGGCGCAAAAATGGCTCTGTGAATTTACCTCCTGGAAGAAATTACTATCTGGGTATAAGTTACTTAGGGCTATCCTCAGAGATGTAGGGGCAACTGCCTCTTTCCGCGTATCTGTTGATGCAATGCTCAGAGCAGTAAAAATCTCATACAATGCACAGACAACACATGGCTCGCCCACATGAATATGTTCTGACGGTGACCTCCTTGAGAACTCCTCTCTAAAACGCCTTAAATGCCATAACGACTAAATTTATAGAACAAAGAAAAGCATACAATTCAGCCTAGAAAAGATAAGTAGTGCAAAAAATAAAAAATGACTGCAGCAATGAAGATTCTAAAACTTGAGGGGAAAAAAAAAAAAAATTCTTCTAACACCAAACCTGTATAATAACATTTAGAAAGCAATTGTATTCACCAACTTCATTCTTCAGTCCTGCACCATAGACATCAATTCCATTCACATTTTCACTTCTGACTTCATTTGATAAAACTGCAACTTTATTTGCTTCCAGAGACACATTTTGTGTCATCCTCAAACTTGAAACCAAAGGCATTTTTTGATGCGCTTGGAATGTGTCTAAGAAAAACAGAATCTAAGGTTAGAGAGTTCACAACTAATCTTGGGAAAAATTTTAAAGTAACTAAACTAATGTAGTTTTCTTTATATGCTACAGTCCATTCTATCACTAAATAGCTTCAAAAATTAATTATGGGAGTAAAATAACAATGACAAGATTACAGGAAAAATGGGAAGAAAAAAGGAGAGAGTTTACCAAGGCTTTGGCGTACAGCTTGCTTAAGGTCAGCTTGGAACCTTTCCTCATCATCCTCCTCTGCATGTAATTGTCTCAATGTCTTTGTTCCACCGTCTCCCAAATAAGGAGCAGCTGATTCAACATAAATAAATCCATGATAGATTAGTTCCATATTCAAGAGACTAAGCATGGACTGACAAGCTCAAGACAATGAAGCATCTATAGAATATAAACTCTAATACTGACCAGATGTTGGAGACAAGCAACTAACATTGTGATAAAAATTAAAGGAAAAATTGATAGGCAACCGAAAAGAAAAAAAAAACAAGCAAATTAATCCTCATGCTCTTGTCTTTTACAGACCAGAGTCAATATGATCAATTCGTTTTTCTTCCACAGTACATAGAATGACAAGCAACTAACATTGATATGTTTTACCATGTTGCCATGCCAAGTGATCTAAAATCCCAATATGTTCTTCTTGAGTCACTTCGGAAGCATTTAAGTACTCATATGCATTGATTCTATACCACCATGAAGTCAGATTGAAAAAGAATGCAAACGGTCCAATTAAACAAGTAAAGCATAAAACATAACAAGAGCATAAGGCTTACCAGCACCAGTAAGGTGACTGTCATCGGATCTAACTGCAATATTTTCCTTTTCAGATGACAAGGCCTGATTCTTCCAATCTTGAGATCTATTAGAACTCCTATGCCTTCTACCTCTCCTTCCTGTTCGTCTATCAGTGGGAAGGAAACCATCCTCTGGAGTTTCTCCATTGGGTAGACCTACACAATATGAAAAGGTGATGAACATGTCTCCACGTATTACACCATATACTGACCATTCAATATGATTATTAACCTTGTTTAATGCTCAAGTGATGAGCAGTGTTGATGTTCTGGAAACTGGAAGTGGGGGAAGATCTGATTGGCGCTGCAGCACCATTAGCAGTATTCACAGGTGTCCCCTCAAAATTGTGTGGGAACTCATCCTTTGACACCAATTGTACCTGAAAAGTGAAGTTCATGAGGTCCCTTAGAAATCCCTAAGTCAGCAGCAAAAGTTTCCTCTTAGCGTATCTCCAGTATTCAATTCTAAGTCCAATTTTCATGGAAAGGGACATACAAACTGGTAGCATCAACTTCTAACATTTAACAGCAAGAAGACAGTGATGCTTACCGGTGATGAAAGTCTCATTGACTTGTGCATATCTAGATCATTACTACCATGACCCAAGTATGTGTCACAGATTCCCTCAGCCACATTTTCTCCAAATATTAGAGCAGATTTTTTGCTTTGCTCAGCAAGGTGTTTCAATTTAGCCTCATTCTCAATTCGCCTTTGATACGCCAAAGTTTCTTCAAGCTTTCTTTCCTCAGCTTCAAGCTCAATTTTACGCCTAAATTCCTCTTCCTGTAGTTTTAAGTCATCCCCATTGGCAGAAACAACAGGCTCTGAATCTGGATTATCACCATCAGATTCAACTGGAAAGGAGCTGCAGTGAGATATGCATTAAACATACGTTAACAGTTTAGTCTACCCAGGTAACAAATTTTTAGAAAAGAGCAGCATGTCATAAAAAGAGCGAAATGCATTTGTGCAAAGAGCATGCAAAATGATAACATACACCAGGTCAGCAGTCTTATCATGAACTATGTGCCGCTCATTACCACCAACAGGCTGAAAAAGTAAGAAAATGTTAAACTAGGATCACAGATTTTATATGATAATTAAATAACTAAAACAGAAGAAAATAAACAAAACCAAAATTATAACCTTTGAATCTTTAGTTTTCCTGTACTCTTTGTGCTTCCTTTTTTCCTTTGTCTTATCATTTGTGTGTTTTGAAATATCACTTCCTCCTCGAGCAACCTTCTTAGAATCAAGTGCAAGTTCTGCTAAAAACGCTTCTCTTGCAGCATCAGACTTCTCGGTGGCATCTTTCTCAGCCAGATCCTCCAAATGTGCCTAGAAAGATTGACATTCAAACTAATAAAGTTGAGCCAACAAAAATGATGAACTCATACACAGATCAGGTTGTTAATTACAAACCCTCAAATATGACTGCACTAGAGGTAATAATATTGACTGATAGTCATAAGCAGAAACAGGTTCGAGTTTGAGTTCCAACTGCTGCATACTGGTGACATTTCGCATGATTCGAGCATCAATTTTGCTAAGCTGCATGACCAAACAAGTTAGTTAAAGCATCAACATTAAGTGTTTCTTAATCAAAAGGTCTGTCTCAAACCAATGAACTGACCTCTACTGATAACTGTTCTTTCTGTCTCTGAATTGCAACTTCTATGCATGTGTCCACTTGATGCAAACAGTCCTTATTTCTCCAATCATCATCTTCACCAGATTCCAAATCACATAACTGGGAAGTCATACCAGAATAAGTATCTTCGTATCCAAATTGATTGACATTCAGTGCTTCAGCTTCTTTTAAAACATTCAATATTGCATCTGACTCAAACCTACTGCTGATGAACATATCATTTTCACTCTCAAGAAGCTCTTCTCTTCGCTTCCTGAGCACAGACTCATAGCTTCGATGGCCAAATTCTGCAACAGTCTCTCGTTTCTTACCTTCTTCCAGACAGAGATCCTCCAATGCCTGCAATGCTTCCTCATAGCTCAAATGCTCACATTTTCTCTCACAAAGGCTCTGCAAGTGATAAAACTCCTTCTCAAGCGTCTGGAGGATTTCCATTCCCTGATGAGTTTTTTCTTCTTTCGAATGCATCCACGTCGTTAGATGTTCCCCACTCGAGGGGCCTGCAAAGATCCAGGTCAGCAAAGCATCTGCATCCTCTGCAACCCCATTCTCATGCCTAATATTTGCAGAAGTTACATTATCTATAAAAGCATCACTAGAAACAAGTTCAGTGGATAGTAACCGTTCATCCAACAGAAGACATGATGCATCTCCATTAAGAACAATAGTCTCTTTAATCTCAAGACTTGGGCTGACACTGTTTGCATCATCAATAGAATTAATTCTCTCAGAATATCTACCCAAACTACAAGCATGAGATAGTTCCTGCAAGAACTTGACAATTTTTCTCAGCTGGTGCACTCCCAAAAAGCATATGCACATTGGTGTTTGGCCCACACCATGATTCAGAAGTAGAGAGCCAGAAGCCAAACTCTGCAGCTCATCCATTGTATACTGTATGACCTTGCTGAGATGGCTTGCAGAGAGACATTTATGCCTAAGAAGCAACTCAAATAAAGCATGAATTCTTTCAAGGAGTTTCACTCGTTCAGTGTCATCTGCCACCGGCCAACTGTCAATTAGTGGGTATACAGCAGATACCTGGTTACCATCACATTCCCTACACTGGATGCTCACAACCTTTTCACAATCATTTCCCTCAACAGAGCTAGAGTTATAACTATGACCCAAGTTCTCCTTCTCAGGTGAAGAATCCAATGCATCTTTAAAGCAATCATCACACTCCTCAATATGATTCCCAGAGTAGAAATCCTCACTAACTTCAGTATCCCGGGACTTGGTTTTATCCCGTCCAAGCATTTTAACAGCTGCTACAATATCCAGTGGCTTCCAAGAACAGTTATCAATCATCTCATTCCACTCATTATCAACACTCTGAGGCAAAACTGCCTGCATCTTGGGCAACAAATTCCCCATATGCTCTTGTACAACATGATGCATATGTGATTCCGAATCAGCAAACTTCTCATTGCACCTACAACAAACCCAAAACCTCCAAGTCTTATTCTCTTCCGCAAATGCCAATGCCTCAGCTAAAACGTCACTTGCCAAACCATCCTTCAATGACGCAGAATGAGCTTTAATATCGCAAACCTTAACCTTAAGCAACTCCCTCTTCATTTCTAAACTCATGGAATTCCAATAAGACCGCACAAAATCCCTCCTCTCTTCTTTTGACCTGTTTCTCCTCAAATTACTTCCATGCTTCCTCCTCTCTCTTTCTCTCTTCTCCAACCCTCCTGAACCAGAATCCACATTTCTCTCCCCCTCATTATTCTGATACAGCTGCCCTGTCTCCGATTTCTGTTGCAACAATCTAGCAGCAGCAACCCTAACCTCAATCTCTTTTCGTCTCTCTTCTGGTGTTTTAGTGGCCTTTTTAATCTCATTAGGCCTCCTTGCTTGAACTAACCTAACCTCCATAGGGTCCTCGGCCACTCTCCTAATAGGAATCAACCTAAACTTCTCTTCACCAGTTCCTAAGTTCTTCATCCATGTAGAAATGGAAGCAATGTTGGATTTCTGAATCAAGCTCCTAAGCTCACTCTGCACATGCGCAATTCGAGCATCAGCTGTCAAAATTTTTTGCTGACTCTCATCCTGTAAGCTCTCCTTAGCGGGATCTATAGGATTCTCAATAGCTAAAGCACGCTCACACTCTTGAACTACTTCTTCATATTCTTTTCCGTCATTGGCAGCCTCGTACAATAGATTCGCGTAGAAGTGCGCGAATTCAACGGAGTGAGGCGACAACTCCGCGGCTTTTTTGGCCGATTCAATCGCATTCTTCAAATGCCGTTGTTTCGAGTTTAAATCGTCGATGATCGACGCCACTTTAACGCACACCGTGCCTTGCACGCGGTGAATCAGCGCCACGTACGCCGAGTTCTCATGGCGCGAACTCAACTCCTTCATCAATCTCAACGCTTTCTTGTGGTTTCCGCGCCGAAGAGCCGTCAAGGCTCGCTCGCACTCGAGCTTGATCGCGCCGTAAGTCGACGCACCCCCGCCGCCAACGACGACGTCGGCCTCCGACGGTTCGGTATTGGTTTGGTTAGACGTCGCATCGGGAGTCGCGCACGGCTCGGCTTCGACCGCGGCCGCTGGTGATTGTTTAGAGCGAGGAGCAGTGTTCTTCTTCTTATGCCCCATCAATTAATTAAAATCGAGATTTTTTTTATTTACATGCGCGTGTAAATAAATATACAAAAAACGAGTGAAAGAGAAGAGATTGTGAAGCAGGCACTTAGTTGTAAAATTATGAGAATGTTGAGGGTAAAACGGGAATTGGAGACTTATAACGGTGACGGAATTAGATCGACGGTGAAATCGATGAAGAGAGTGAAGAGTTTTTAAAGGGACTGACGGAAAGTGGGACAGAAGGAGAAGGAGAAGGAGAAGGAGAAGGCGAAGGAAGGAGGCAGGCAATCACCTAACCCATGGAAGGGGGGTGACGTTTGATGAGAAAAAATAAAAACAAAATAGAATAATTTAAAAAGCATGGATTAAGCATTTATAGAACCATTAGGCTCCCTAACTTTTTTTATTAATTATGCCAAACGAGGTTGGTGAGGGTGGAGGACTAAAACTTTTTTCAGATAGTATATACATATCCCTCCAGAGGGGCGGATGATCAAGTTCCTAGTTCCTACATACATAAATCATTTTAAAATATTCTCAAAAAAATTATTTTAAAATAAAAAATTTAATTATACGGTATTAAAAAAATGTAATCATGCTTAATTATTAATTAGTTAAATTATTAATTAATGTCGCATCAATTTTGCCTAAGGAAATGTTTTGCGAATTTAAGGTAATTATAATTGAAATGGGAATAATTTGCCCTCGAATTAGTAAAACCCTTATTGAAAATACCCTTATAAAAAATAAGTGGCATCCGGAAGAATGAATACTATGACAAAATACCCTTATCACGCGTTAAAATTTTATCTATGTCCCATTTAGGCCATAATAAAAGTTAAGATCTAATTAAATGCAGCAGTCATACCAGAAATTTGAGATCTAAAATTGAGATTGACGCATACATACTTAAAACCGCAAACGAAAAGAGGGCTGAGGGCCTGAAACAACATCATATTGTATTGTTTTTGGATTTTATAGAGTATGTAGAACCCACAATCATAAATTAACTTGTACGACAGCACTCATCAGAGAAGTGAGATCTTCTCACCAACCACTGCTCCATCATTGGCATGCAATCTTGCAATCTGATTTTCTTGGTCACGGGATGATTTCAGAAAAAGGGCATCGAAAAGTTTCAGCATTCATGACTTTGGACAGAATCATGGCCGTGCATTTAAAGAGCGGAGCACATTGGAAACGAACACTGCAAGGTCCGCGACCTGTAACCGGCTAGCTCATAACAAAAAGTGCAAAAAACTAAAAATACATAAAAGACTGATAAAGCAGCCGCATAAGATGAGAAGATCATTGCCTGCACCTGCAGTGGTAACATGGCCACTCAGCCACTTCAATCCTCTTTTTCGACATTTACAAATGGCTTAATGTTGAACTACAAAATCGTGAAATGAAAGCTACAAGATGATGTAGCACGCACAATCAAAATCAGGCATTGTTTTCGCATTTCAATGTGATTTAAAACTAGTTGCACAAAATTAGGTACAAAATGCACCGTACATCCGAACACCTCTTCTACTTCCCGCAACAAAACTCGGTTGTGTTCATGCAGCTAAGTGCTGAATATCAACTATAGTAAATGCATCCGATCCACATATGACTGGAGCAGCCATTTATTAAGAGGCTCCCCACACCCAACAAAGCACCCAGAATTGCCATTCTCAGTGAAAAAAGGGAAGCTAAACATATGGAGCAATTCCTGCACAGCCTGCCTCACAAGAGAAGTTCCTGTCACCCTGCTGCGCCTCCCCCAACCAGTTACTATATCGATACGACTGGGACCAACCCCTGACATTAGCATTTGCTTCCGGAACCAGGCCAGTGTCCTGGAGAGGGCTATCACAGCAGTGCCATCTGACATGACATGGAGATTGATAAGCCAATAAGACATGCCTTTCTCTCTAACAGCATCTGGGTAGACATTCTTCTGCGCAGCCACCTCCCAGACAGAGCCAGCCTCCTCTTTCAGCCCTGACTTGTGAAGAAAATCCACCACCGCATCTACAAGTCCCCTCTTGCTCTCTCTGTCCTCACTGTGCATCATCTCCAAGAAACTGCTCACATGATCTCGCACATTCTGACCATCAGGCCCTGGAGATGGCATAGAGAGCAGAAACATATGTGCAGGGTGGCCCGACACAGCCATAAGTTCATGACAAAACCCCATGTCATATGGGGACCGTGCTTCTGTACAACAACTTAAGAGTAATGTATATGTTTGCAGCGAAGGCTTTAAACCAAGATTCAACATGCCTCGCAACAAGTGAAAAGCATCTGACAGCTGACCCACCCTAAGGAATGCACTAAGCAGGGAATTGCAAGTGGGCACATTAGGGCGCAAACCTGCTTGGAGCATGGCTTCATACCACTCCCATGCCTTCCTAACATTTCCAGCCTTCCCCCACAAATCTACTAAAAGGCCGTAAACTGGTTCATCAGGAACCCAGTTTTTCCTTCTCATCTCAGCAAAAACTGCTTCTGCTTCATCAAGATACCCACAATGCCCAAGAACCTCCATTACTATGCTGTAAGTCACTTTGTCCGGTTCAAATCCTGCATTCTGCATGTCTCGGTAAAGCTTTAATGCACTCTGATAATTCCTAGCCTTGGCTTGCAAAGCAATCATGATGTTATAGGTCACTAAATTAGGTATACAACCCTGATTAACCATCTCGCAGAAGAGTTGGTGGGCGGCCTGCAAATGGCCAGCTTTTCCAAGGCAGTTGATTATAACGCTGTAGGTGAATGTGTCAGGAGAAAGACCAGCAGCTTGCATTTTTTTATACATATCCATGGCAACATCAAGAAACCCAGCTTTTGCATGAATGTCAATAAGGGTGCAGTAGGTGACACGATCAGGTTCACACCCTACTACTTGCATTTGTTTGAACACATCAAGTGCTTCATTCAGGTAATTTGCACGTCCATAACTGTGAATAAGACGGTTATATGTCACAACATTTGGCTGGCATCCATCCCTCACCATCTGATCAAGCAATTTGTTTATAGCACCAAACTGCCTGGCACGGCCAAGGATGCCCACCATGGTTGTATAGGTATGCTCGTCATGCTTGAACCCAGCTTGCCGCCTCAACCAATTGAAAAAACCAAGAGCAACAGTGTGATCTTGGAGCTGCTTCAGAACTTGGTTTGCCTGATATGCATCCATCGAATAGTTGGTATTTCCAAGAGCCTCTTCAGCTAGAGGGCCCCACTTCCACTGTTGCAGTATGCGAGAAACACTTTCCACTACATTCCCGGTGCTGGCAAAGTGCCTGGAAAATGGAGCAAGCCCAGCCGGAATTTTCATTTCTCTGGAGGGCTTGCTGAAACGTTCTGAGACACACTCCACAACCTTTGCATCTGAAGGCTGTAGGTTTGACTTAAAATTTGAGTTCAAGCGGTTCGAATGAGCTTTGGATCTCGGCTGTACAATCCTCCTCCGATCACTGTTATCAGAAGATACATTATGAGTTTCCAGCGAAGTCCCATTTGAAGCATTTGAAACTCGCTTGAAACGCCGTGCAATGTTTGAATTATCACCCTTATCCTTGGCATTGTGACAGCCAGTCGAAGGATTTGACCCCACTGTTGACTCAGCAGATGAGTTTGGGTAGACTTTGGAAACATTTTCTCTTCTAATGGTCTTCACATTTGCAGGTTTTATATTTGAAAGAGGCCTGGTGGGATCGACCATAAAGTTTGTTGGAGAGTTTGCTGTACCACTTCCATCTAGTGCAGGAAGCTTGTAATTTACTAAATCAGACAAAAAACTCACTGCCGCAACACCTGCCTTAACAAACTGGTCTGAAATAGGTGAGGATGTGAGCACATCCTTTGGAACAGCATCAACGGTACTAGCATAACTGACATGATCTGATCTTCCTAAAGAACTGGGAGAGGGAACAGATACTCTCTCTGATTTTTGTAAACCCGCAGCTTTTACTGCTTCCCCTGAAACCACAACACCTGCCCGAGCAGGGGTGTATACCATTTGAGCATTGTGCTGCCTTCGGGAGACACAAGTTTCATCCTCAGAGCAAGTACATGAACTTCCATCAGATGCGCTACATCGTGATCCATTAAGAAAAAATGATCGAGCTGTGCTTGAAAGGTTAGTTATATGCTTTGCTCGCAACATTATCTGCAATTAGCCAATTAGCATAAAAAGGTTAAAACTCCATTGTCAACATCTGAAGCAAGACAATGTGCTCATGCTGGTTTGTGAACAACTATCAAAGCCTCTCTACCAAAGCGATTGAGAGATTGAAACCCCTTCATTTTAGCAAGATATAATAGCAGCAATTAGGCATTCCACTCAATGCAACAAAAGTACAACAAAGCCATGGGAACATTTTCTGGAAAGTGCTTTTCCATCCAACAAATAATGGAAGCAGAACTTGCTCAGATCACAATCCATAAGGTAAGCCAGATAAAAGTTGCTGTAGTTGATCAGCAGCTTATAGAATACAGAAACAGTAGCAACAAATGAAGTGGTTTATACTCAAGGACTAAACCTGTTAAAAGAAGGAGTTGTGGAGCCTCTTATAGAAGTTCTATGATATAGTTTTCTTGTTTCTTTTCATCTATGGTTCACACCCATGTCAGATTTTCCTTGAATTCTAACATTGATGAAAACACAATCACTTCCTCGTACACTGCTTCAAATGCTTGATAACATGAATTAAAAACCTAATACTGACTATTGAAATATTGCAACACGCTAAGGATACTATTCACAAGACAAATTGAAATACACAAAGCAGAGGTTTGGCTGTCCTTATTCTGCATCAAGCACAAAGAAATAAACACTCATATTTAAAATAAAAAAATGAAAATTTACTAAGAAAAAATAGAAGTGAAAAATATGCAATTAGCTATACAATCAATAGACTCACCACCTTACAACTTAAAAAGTAGTTTTGTAAACCCCTATACCAAAGGTGAAATCATTGAAATGAAGCATCTAAGTGCATATAAAAGCATGTAGAACTGTGCAAGGGTTGAATTACCATATGATGGACCATAAGAAAAGTAACAATGAAAGCCTACAGAGATTTTCTGTAACCCAAGCAACTTGGAGAATAACAGCTTGCACCAGGCTGCTAAAATATTACACTGCAAGAAATTTTGAATTGTGTGGATTTTTCCCATCATTTTGTCACTAAATCATTCGATTCAACAGGCAAAAGTGCGAAAACAAGAAAAAAAAATCGGAGATTTAAATCATCAACAACAGAATGTTAAACTGGATAGCGGATACTCCACACATGGAGCTCATATTTTTCCATACTTCATTTATCTTTTTTTTCCCAACCCATTACCAATAAACAAACCAGACATAAGATCGATACCACCTCAATCTACCATCAAATTACATTCTTATACACTAAGAAGTCAAACAAAAATATTAGTTTACATCAAACACGCATTACCTTCAGAATCATAACAACACCATGCATGATGCATCATTATCAAGCACACACTTGAGAAACTAATCAATCAATCTACAGCCAATCAGTCAATCATCAAAATTCTTTCTTTCTCACCGAAACGGCAAAAAGAACAAAAATTTACCCTCCAAATACACTCTTCCATCCGTCTAATGCCAAAAAATTATTAAAAAAAAAATCAAATTCACACCATCCACCTCAAGTTCTCAATCACTTAAAGGACACAAAAGCAAAAATACCCACAAGTCAAAGAACAAAAGAATGGTGCTTGTGACCACAAAAACCAACAAAGAAAGCAGTGACATAGTAAACAATGCGACTAAAAACATAAAAACAGCAGGATCATGAGATTACAAAGTACCTGAAAGTAGTGTATAAGACTCTCGGTGTGTGTTCAAAGAAAGAAAAAGAAAAAAAATGGAGAAAAAATTTGGAGAGAATGAGAGGGGCGGCTCCCTTCTCTCTTCTACTGCCGTCAACTCCTGAGGTTTTTTCTTTTTTTCCAACCAAGCTGGGGTGGCTGTCAGGTTAACTCAAAGGCTTCATATTAACACAGTAACAGCTTTTACTCTTTTGCTTTGTTTTTTTATTTCTCAAAGCCCTACTTTTATTTGATGGTTTGAGACACGTGGCTTCATTTTGGTGGTCTTCACGTGACAGGTAGATGAATTTAATTCATTAGACGCGTTTCGCAATTTTTGTTTTAGCAGAAGTCTAATTTCGCGACCCGGGAAATGGACAAAATATTTTAATCATAAGGTAAATATATTTTATAGGATGTGTTTAATTATCAATCACACGCTTCTGACAATGTATTTATTTTATCAAATGCACGTAGAAGTCTCTCTAGAATTTGTCGCAATTTATTTTATTTTTTTTTTTTTCAGTTAAAATATCATCAAAATAATCTTTTGATTTTATTTTTAAATAATTATGTATTTATTTATGGGATCAGTTCCAGTGTACCGTGGCACAGTTGCATCCAGTCGTTGAATGCACTTAAATTGGTGGGATCCACTAGCATCCAACGGCTGGATGCAACTGTGGCACGATACCACAGTTGCACCATAAGTTTCCCCTTATTTATGTATCAAATAGAAGAATGAAAAAATCAATTCTTTTCTAAAAACTCTTTAAAATATTAATAAGGTTATATTATTTTAATCAAAATTTTCTTCTACCAAATTTAACTACCCTCTATTTGTTCACCCTAACAAATTTAAGTAGCCTCCAATAATTATGTTGACATGCTTTTAACATATTTTTTCCACCATTTTTTTCTATTTTTAATTTAATGCATAATATAAAATTTTAGTTGTTAATAAATTAAATATATAATATTAATTATAAAATTACTTGAAAGCATTAAACAATTTGAAAAAAAAAATAGTTGTTAGAACAAAAAAAAGCAATTATTTAAAAAAAAGAAATTAAATAATATTTTAATTACTAATGTAACTCTTTAAATAAGAAGTAAAATCTTATCTAAAGAGTTTTTATTAATATTCTTATGTTTTTATTGTTTATTTTTTTATTTGTATAATTTTATGGGTTGATTTGTAAATTATATTTATGTAATATTAATAAAATCATCTAACATATTTCAATATTACCAAAAAATAAGAAGAAAAAGTTTTGGTTGTTATCAACCACGTTTACTATTTTAAATAAGACAAATAGGTAAGTTTATCTATTTATTTATTTTAACAACAAACAGGCACCTTACTATTTCTTCAAATAGATATTTTTTAATTCTAATAATATCATAGATCTTAATATTAGAGTTATAATTTGATTCTCAATAATAGGTATTACTCATTCATTAAATAATAAATTTTATAATTTGTAAATTATTTAGTTAATAATTAATAACTAGATATTATACCGATTAAAATTTAAATGTTGGATGCCACAAAAAAAGGTAAGATTTCTCTTTAAATTATTGGTTTTCTTCAAAAGCCAAGAAAAGTAACATAGACTTCTCCTGTATTTTCCATGGCTGCTTCGTCAAACATTTGCTTCGGTTGAACTTGAACAGGTCCCCAGAGTGCCCCGCGACCGCGAGCAGCCTCGCGGGTTAATTCGATGCACCTGCGGACGTCAAAATCAAAATTGAATCCCGAATGCTTAATTTTTAAAAAACTCCCCTGAGTTTTAAGCTTGTTATAAATAGATGGTAAAAATTTATTTATTTATAAAAAATTTTCTACCGTCAGTTAACTTTAATATTGACCGTTAATTGACTGTGTAAAGACAATATTACCCTTAACAACAGTTTGTAAAAGGAAATAACTAAAAAAAATTAAAATTATTGGCGCGAAAATTACAAATCTTATTTTTTGATAATTTTATCCTTGTCAATTCCAAAGATTTACAATATCATAAGTAAAGATTATAACTATTTCATTTTTAAATTTTTAATTTTATCTTTTTTGTATGAACTTTAAGAAAATATCAGAGAATTTTTTAAATTTTTAATTTTATCTTTTTTCTATAAACTTTAAAAAAATATCAATAATTTAAAGAGGATAAAATAATTAATAATTTTAATTTTTTTTAATTATTTTCATCTATAAATTATTATTAAGGATAATATTATCTTTGCACAGTCAACTAATGGTCAATGTTAAAATTAATTGATGGTAGAAATTTTTTTATAAATAAATAAATTTTCACCATCTATTTGTAACAAATCGAACCCTCAAGAAAGGTTTTTAAAAATTACCCAATCCTGAATCCGCGGATGTAGCCCGGAGCACGAATAATAACAGCATCACAGCTTGACACATGGGACTTGTCAAATATGGATGATGTGGACTGATATTATGGTTGGCAGATATTTCTTGTCATTCAATCAAGGGAGACCTTTCTACATTGAATATGATGCTTTGTCCGCGTTTACTGTCCACAATCTTTGGTTTAATAAACAGCCTTAAGAATGATACACGTGTCAAATTAAGATCCTAATATCCTGTAATGATCTTCTCTTGGCTCAGGCTTTTTTTCTTTTTAATTTTTTTAATTTTATATATATTTCCAATGATAGCTAAAACTTTGTTGGTGAGTCGGTGACAATAACATAATTAACATTCATGGCGTCATTTGGGAATGCCCATTTAGAGATATGCTACAAACATATCGTTTTGGCACCTGGAATGAATGCAGTCTTTTTATTTGACACCTAAATAAAATTGCATTATAGTGCATTACAATATACAGTAGCCGTCTCATTAAACAAACCCAACATGCAATTAATTCGCTTTTTTTTTCTTACTTTCTTTAATTAAAATAATAAGAATTAAATAAATAAATAACCCAACAACATTGCAGCCAGGGATGATGAAATGCTAGCAAGAGTTGGACGGTGGCTGGCCACCGGTGGCGGTGGCCATCGCATTTCAACATCTTTTAAACTAAAATCAGTACCATTGCAATCTTCAGCGTTGGAGCAATGCAACTGTTACCAGTGATGGAGTTTTCACTCGCCATAGATGTGCAGTGCAGCCAAATATTTAAAACCATAACTTTAACAACAGTAAATCTACAGCGTACAAAAATTTATTTGCCACGTATTATTTATACCGTTGCATAGAACAAATTATGAGAATTATAAAGTTACCAAAATATAGTTAAATAGACACCGAGATAAAACGGTCGATTGCGGCACGCTGTTGTCGGAGGCAACGAGTGGTTGCTAGCGATGAGAAATATTTACTTTAATAAAAAAAATTAAACTATTTAGTTAATATAAAAACAATAAAAAATATAATGAATATGAATCCAGATAACATTAATTTAATGTAAATATTAAAATAAAAAATATAATAAAACTTCTATGTAGTCATAATATTGGGATCCATTATTTTTATTACTATGAATAAGTTATTATCCATATGTATTTGGAAAAATTATTGGTTTAACTTGGTTATATTTAGTTCAAGTAATATAGAGGTAAAGTAAGTATTATATTAATTTTTTACCATTAAAAATTTACAAAATCTTCTTAAAAATCAAGACGTTTACATTCTTTTTAGGCCATGTTTGCTTGGGGGTAGAGAAGTGGGGAGAGCAAAATAATTTAATTTCTTTTCTACTTTCCATTATTTGGTTGGACCAAGTTTAATGGAATTAAATTTCCATTGAAATTCGGTTTCCATTAAATTGAAGAATTTGTATTTCTTGACTAAGGATTTCAATTTCCTTATCTATTGAAACACAAAAATTCCAATATTATCCTCTAAACAAAATTAATTTTAAATAAATTAAAGTACAAGTAATTTATATTTATTTTCTTAAATTAATAGGATAAATTTATTTGAAAAAAAAAGCAGTAAAGTGACTCGCCGGAAAGTCACCGAAGACTCGCTGGAGTTTCGCCAGAGATGTGCTTTACCATCAAAATCGGTACCAATGGAATCCTCATGAGCCGGTCTACAACTCCATGGGGTTAAAAATGCTAATATACGTTGTTATTTACCTCAAGTCTTGTTTAAATGCTTGAGAAAATTTTAACTCTCATGCTTTCCAACTGTATAGTGTATTTTCAGCAAAATTAACATTTCCAATGAGTAAATCGTCCATTTCTGATCGTTATTATGCATTTTACGCGATGAAAAATGGTGGTCAACGGCACCGGTCAACGTCGGTCAACTCGGGTCTACGTGGTAGCTGTCCATGACTTGGTGCTGGAATTTAAAAGAATTATTTAACTAGGTAATTTATAGATTAAATTAATTCATAGTTTAATTATTTTTTATTTATCTACATTATAGATAGTGGGTATATTTGTCCAAATAAAAAATATATAATTTATTTTCCTTTCAAATTTAATGTGAAACCAAACAATAATCATTAATTTTTGCACTATTTTCCTCTCATCGCCTCTCCACTCCTCTCTTTTTTTCTCCTCTCCTCTCCTTACCTTTCTTAAAACCAAACACCACCTTAATATTTTTCTCTCAATGTAAATTCTAACTAAGCTAACATGTCGCTTCAAAATATATTAAAATAATACAAAGGGTTATAAGAATATGGTAATGTTGAATACAGAATTGGGCTAAAATTATTTGAAAGGTCCTACCGTCTACAAGACTGCCTAGACCAATGAGGCCTCCTCAATTGAAACTAGACTTTAGTTTTATAGGCTTCATTCCAATCATCGGCCCAGAAGGTACATAAATGGCTTGATTTAGGGCTGTGGGCAGTTGAAAACACCATATGATCTTTTTTGTTCTACGCCCCCGATCATGGCTCATGGGTGACGCCGATGGATATATATATATATATATATATATATATATATATATTCATAAAAATGAAACGACACCCATTATGGCGTTTCACGTGCGATATTTTTTCCTGTTTCAGTAACCTTGGATCAATCCACCATAATTAGCCGTTTTATGAAACTGTATGTAAAAAGATGAACTATCATTTTGGTCATATAATATGATGATGGATTGCTACATTGCATTGACACTACGGCAGAAAAAATAATATGGTCCAGAACCTACTTTATTCCGCATTCGGCGAGCGAGTAAGCAAATAATTAGGGGCATAAACTTGATTATTACTGCTCTTAAGTCTTAAAGATAAGAATTCCCCCCACCGCAGGGCTTTTTGCACTTTTTTCAAAAAAAAAAAAAAAAGTGAAAACGTTTTGCAACGCTGCTTTTATTGGAGATTTGAGAGGAGGCGTGAGAGGTGATGGAGCTGGGGAAGGGGAGAAACACATGCTTTGCTTTCTTGCAATCCATCATCAAACACAATCATTTTGGTCACAACATTGCCTTTTCTTTTTTTTCCCTTCTTTTCATCAAATTCTTTAACTTTGGCCTACTTAACCATCCGACAGAGTATAAAGTTTAGTGCAAGGGTTCGAGCCTCCATAAGAGCATTATGGAGGTTAGTTTCAGTTCTTCCTCAATTATCATTTAATTGAGTGGAGACATTCTCTCTCTTACGAAATGTGAGTGGAGTAGGCACCCCTCGAATATTAGAGAGGGTTTAAAATATCTGAGCATATACTTCAATGTGTCAATGTATGATGGTGGTCCCAGTTATATAGTATGATTGTAAATATTAATTATAATGTCTGATGTAGTGTCAGTAATATCTGTGTATAACAGACTTCAAAAAAAAAAAAAAAACCATCCGACAGAGTATAAAGTTTGGCTACGTGAATAAGCTCCATCGTTGCTTTTTGTCTCTTCATTTTAGCTCAATCTGCCTTATTATCATTCAACAATATTAGTTTTAGTGCGTGTTTTGTATGTCTTATTTAATGGATATAAATACTTATTTAATTTCATTTGATTGTTTTTCTAATAGAATTTTTGAAACTTAAATAAGCTATTTTACCTCTACTAATAAAAACTTAAATTTTTTACTTTTAGGAGTAGAGGTTAATTTTTTTTTTAAATGTTAAATTATTGAAAATACCCTCAACTTATTTGATAATTTTATTTTATTATTTTCATAATATAACTTTTAAAAACTTGTTTGTTAAAGTAATTTCATAAATTTTTAATAAAATTTTTTATTGATAACCAAATAATTAAATTTTTTTAAATAAAAATATTTTTATAAAATATTTACTAACAAAAACTCTATTTAAATAAGTTTTATTTGAAAAATTATACCAAATAAATCCTTAATAATTAATTCCTCTCAAAATAACTTTGAAAGCTGTATGTTTATTAAACAACTTGATAGTGTCAGTGGCCATAAAATAAGTAGCATCACCAAAAACATCTCTATATATATATATATATATAGGAGCCGACTAAGTTACGTTAAACGTAACTTAAGCCAAGCACGGCAACAGTGACAAGTTTCATCACTAATACTGTTGGTGTATCTGGTATAAGTTATGTTTAACGTAACTTAGCTAAAGCCATATATATATATATATATACACACACACATACAATTATTAATTTATTGTTTTCATTCACATACCTTTTGCCTTCGAAAGCAAATTTGCATAACCATTGCAAGGTTAACAGCTGTACTCGTGGAGTGATTTGAGAGTACATAAAGCAAATGCCAGAGGAACAAACACCCTTGATTTCAGGCAGCTGTGGATAAAAAGGCTGAATGAAAAAGCGCAAGCTTTTTGAGAGAGAGATTTTAATCTCGAGTGTTCACGCCATCACAATCACCACCTTAAAACGTGACGCAATCATTAAGATGAGTACATTTGACGAGGAGTATTTTTGTTCCTTAAGATGATTAATTAAATAATTGCATAATAATCTATTATTATACAAACATGTAAATAGTTGTTTAATTTAAAAGATTAAACTTGAGTGTCACACAATGGATCACTCAAATAATAATAATAATAACAACAGCTGGGCTTTGGCATTTCGGTCCTAATCTTAACTACTAATACTACTACTACTAGTTTTAGGTAACCTTACCCAAAACGTCTATTACAACTCCAAAGATGTGTGATGTGGTACAAAATCTATGATGACAAATTGGGTAAACTAATTCATTACAAAATCTATGATGACAAATTGGGTAGAGTGGTCGTGGGCGTGGAGGGTCACAATTGTTCATACGAGAAGAAACGCAATTAATTGATTTGATTTAACCAAACTTCAAATAATTGAAAACCATTAGTTGATGACCCAAAAGCAAAAGGGACCGTGG
Source organism: Citrus x clementina (assembly GCF_000493195.1). NCBI lineage: Eukaryota > Viridiplantae > Streptophyta > Magnoliopsida > Sapindales > Rutaceae > Citrus > Citrus x clementina. Next base: position 2,380,710 of record NW_006262339.1, on the reverse strand, counting down.
AGTACTGGAGTTTGATTTTACTTAGGGGTAAAGAGGAAGTAAGAAGAATGAGTCATCGATGAATGGTGGGTATAGGTATAGCTTTTAGTAAAGCAAATGATTCATAATTCTGTTGACTTTGATTGTGCGGAATCTTTAAAAATTCAACAGAAGTCGATGGTGCTATTAATGCTGCCGATATCCGCTTCGAAGGCTCGAGTTTCTTCTTCTTGACCGTTTCTTCACCTACTTCTCTATCGGTGCCGCCATTATTCCTTTTGCAATTTCTGTGGAAATTCCTAATTCAAACGACTTTTTATGTGCTTCTAGATTGTATACAAAAGGTATGATTGCATCTGAGGGAAAATCCTGGCCTGTGCTTTTTTATTAGGTCAGCGGCAAGATCTCTCAAATGCCACGGCTTGACTATTTAATTAAATTGGCGTTATGTTTGTGTTGTATTCGACCCAAGTCAGTGTTATTGGGGTTGTTAACAAATATTCGAACAATTTCGGAATTTCCCTTTTCAATGAACAGCAAATCATCCTCTCACATGAATAAAAGAGAGGTGTGATTTAACAACACTGTATATACATATTCTATATATTCATAAAGAGTGTCGTTTGTTGGCAATTGCACCTAATGCGAGGCGAAGCCCAAGGGGGAGGGAGGGGCACTTAAAACCGGTAAACAACTTCAACCACTCACGTCTCGAAAATCTCAGCCCTTGCCGCCCCCGGCCCAAACCAAAAAGTATGAAGAATCAACGGTTATAATGCCGTTCACGTGAACTCGTGGGGTCCTTAAAAATCATTGCTATGTTCCCATTGTCCTTGTAAAAGTAAGGTTAATCAAGCTTTTGCTTTTGGTTTCATTTCATGTTGGTTTATCGGATGAGCCTGGGTCAAACGATGGGACGGCCGCTTGACTCGGTTTATGATGAACAAGAACAAGCAAACCAAACAAAATCGATTCCCCCCATTAAATTCCATCTGTATTATGTATCTTCGATTCACTCATCCCCCGCCGCGGTTAAGGATTGATCCATCAGCGTATATGTTGATATTTTTAGTTAAAAAATTAATATTTTAATATATCTGAAATAAAATGCATATATTTTTTTTATCAGTGCGAATTAAAAATAAATAAGAAATTACCCGCCGGTTATTATCAAATAATAGAATAATTTAATAAATAAGAAATTGCTCGCCAGTTTTTAATAAAAGCAGTGTGAGTAATATAATAAATAAGAGATGTATAACTGGAATTTTTTTTTTTAAAAAAAAAGGGAAGAAGAAGAAGAGAAAGAAGAAGAAGAGACTTTGAAAAAGAAAGATTAAGTATGGGGAAATTTCAAAATCCGCATATCCCTCAAACAGAACCGCGTTTTCTCTCCCAGTCTTCAGTCTCCACCCGCCATCACATCCCTATGTGCCCCATTCCCAGTCCTCCACCACCGCCACCCTCGCCAGTCAACTCAACCACCACTTAAACGCACCGTTTCACTGCCTCCCCTTCTCCCAGGAGAAAAAAAAAAAAACAAAACCACTCATAACCCCCCTCTCTCTTTCTCTCTCACACAGATACACGCACAGTCACGCTAAAAAAAAAAAAAAAGAGGCGACAACAAGAAACACAGAGCATGGGAAACTGTTACGCTTGTGTAAGACCATCACCGGAGACAAAATCAAAAGCGAAAACAAAAACCGACTCCAAAACCCGTCGCAAGAAACGAGCCACCAAAGACCGCAAATCGAACCCTTACTCAACCAGCCCCATCACCAACCCGATCCACTCACCTGCCCCGATCCGAGTCCTCAAGGACATCGTCCCCTTAAGCCACCGCACACGCATAACCGACAAGTACATACTGGGCCGCGAGCTCGGCCGCGGCGAGTTCGGCATCACCTACCTCTGCACGGACCGCGAGACCAAAGAGGACCTCGCTTGCAAGTCCATTTCCAAGCGGAAGCTCCGTACCGCTATCGACGTCGAGGACGTTAGGCGCGAAGTGATGATAATGTCAACGTTGCCCCACCATCCGAATGTCATTAAGCTCAGAGCCACTTATGAAGATGCTGAGAATGTTCATTTGGTCATGGAGTTGTGTGAGGGCGGTGAGCTTTTTGATAGGATTGTGGCGCGAGGGCATTACAGTGAGAGAGCGGCCGCTGGGGTGGCCAGGACCATCATGGAGGTCGTGAGAATGTGTCATGAGAATGGTGTTATGCATAGAGATTTGAAGCCTGAGAATTTTTTGTTTGCTAATAAGAAGGAGAATAGTCCGCTTAAGGCTATTGATTTTGGACTTTCTGTGTTTTTTAAGTCTGGTATGTCGGGATTTTTTCCATCGTTTCGAGTTGGTGAAATGTTGAGTTTTGAGTATGAGGTGTGGAGTTTTCTTTTTCTTTTTTTTTTTTTAAAAAAATTCCTTTTCCTCCTTTTTCTTTTTCTTTTTTTGTGATTTTTAAAGTTTTGATTTTGAGTTCGATTCACTTTTTTTTTTTTAAAGGTGAATTTTCATTATTCGGTTCTGATTTATAATAAGCTTTTGCTTGTCTTTCTAGTTTGGGCTTTAGGCTTAGATAATTTTGTTTGACTTTTGTAGGATTCTTCTTCTGGTTTTCTGCTTCGGTTTTCCAACTGTTTCTGGATTTTTTTTTTTTTTCATTTGCTGATGCTGCTTTTGGTTATTGTGTGATTTAGCTTTGCATTTATGTTGCAGGAGAGAAGTTCTCAGAGATTGTGGGCAGTCCATACTACATGGCACCAGAGGTGTTGAAGAGGAATTATGGGCCGGAAGTTGATGTATGGAGTGCTGGAGTCATTCTTTATATCTTGTTATGCGGGGTTCCTCCATTTTGGGCTGGTAATTTGTTTCTTGATTAGGTTACTTGGGTTTTTGTGCTTTTGGTGATAATTTTTACAACTGTTGGTTGTACTAGATTGCTGAAGTCAGATTGATCTTGTGCCAGAGACTGAACAGGGTGTTGCTTTGGCGATTTTGAGGGGGGTGATTGATTTCAAGAGGGAACCATGGCCTCAGATTTCAGAGAGCGCTAAGAGTCTAGTCCGGCAGATGTTGGAGTCAGACCCCAAAAAGCGGTTGACTGCTCAACAGGTTCTTGGTAAGTCCTCATCAATGTTCATATGTTCTTTGACCTTCCATTGATAAGCCAAAACTCAATTTTGAGTTCATATGTTCTTTGACCTTCCATTGATAAGCCAAAACTCAATTTTGATGTAAAGTAGCTACCCTTTGTAAACCAGACCTTGATCCGGGCTCAGGTTATGCATGTCTCTGTGTGTTGCAATGCATGCAGTAAGGGAGACAGAGATCCATTTTGAAATTTCCTGCCTCTCTCTGTCTCTCTCTCTCTCTGTCTCTTTGATAAGTCTTTTTCAACTATATTCGTCTGATATCATAGGCAACCAGTCAACTGAGATTTATTGAATTTTGTGCAACGGATATACTTGGGTCCTATCACGACTTCAGTTACTTTGGATGTGATTTTGTATGGCTATAGAAATGAGCACATCATGTGGACATCTAAGTGAAAGCAAGTGTGTAAACTAGCACATGCATGCACACATTTTGATTTCAATTTTGGAAATTCACATTGTCATCAGGAGATAATTTTTTCATTTACTTATGTGTCTCTTCTGCTGGGAGATTTACTTTCACTGGTATGAAGGATAATTTTGTTGAATAGTTGTATAAGTTTTGCTCTTCCCATCTCCTTTTGGTAGAACATCCGTGGTTACAAAATGCAAAGAAAGCTTCAAATGTTCCTTTGGGAGATATTGTGAGGGCACGATTGAGGCAATTTTCTGTGATGAATAGATTTAAGAAGAGAGCCCTGCGGGTAAGCAGCTCCAGTTGGTATATATATAACTTTCAGCTCATTTTCTCTAATTGGTTACCAGCTATTTTGACTTTGCTTTGTTCAATCAATGGCTGTAGGTAATTGCAGAGCACTTATCTGTTGAAGAGGTTGAAGTAATTAGGGATATGTTCAAATTGATGGACACAGATAGTGATGGAAAAGTCTCATATGAGGAACTGAAGGCAGGGCTTCGGAAAGTTGGTTCACAGTTGGCCGAACCAGAGATGAAGATGTTAATGGAAGTGGTAGGTTCCTGTTATTACTGAAGTTTGGACAGAGGATTGGAAATTGTTTCATCTCCGGTTATTGTATTCTATACATGCTTGATGACTTGCAGTGAATTAGAAAGTGGAAATTTGGAATTTATCCGTTACTTATCTAATGGCAGCTTTGAATTGCAATTATTGGTATATTGAGTTCTGAATTTTGTTAGCATTTATCAGTAATATTACCTTCTGTTCTTAATGTAGGCTGATGTTGATGGGAATGGAGTGCTGGACTATGGAGAGTTTGTTGCAGTAACAATTCATTTGCAGAAGATGGAGAATGATGAGCATTTCCGTAGAGCATTTATGTTTTTTGACAAAGATGGGAGTGGATATATTGAGTCAGATGAGCTGCGGGAGGCCTTAGCTGATGAATCTGGTGAAACTGAGAATGATGTATTGAATGACATTATGCGTGAAGTCGACACGGACAAGGTTTGACTTTCTTAGCTTGAAGTTCATAACGCCCATGTCTTCCCACATCCCTTGACATTCCTTCCACTTAATTATTTTACTTTTAAGAAAATCACTTTGAGAACATGTTGGGTTAAAGCAAGAAAGCAACATATTAAAAAAAAAAAAATCTTGCCAGAAGTCTTTCAAATTAACTGCAAATTTTCAGCACAAACATGTTGAAGCTGCTACAAACTGGTTGGAAATCAAGGCAGTTTATAGAGTTCTCGGGTTTACCTGCCTCTCTCTTGCTTTCAATATCCCTGCTTATCAACATACGCACATATTCTTGTATTTTCATTATCTTTGCTCAGATGGTCAACTTTTTTAGTGTTTTGTTTTTCCAGGATGGGCGTATCAGTTACGAGGAGTTTGTTGCTATGATGAAAACTGGAACTGACTGGAGAAAGGCATCTCGACAGTATTCAAGGGAGAGATTCAAGAGTTTAAGCCTTAACCTAATGAAAGACGGCTCACTTCAGCTTCACGATGCAGCTACTGGCCAAGCTATTGCCGTCTGATGTAGAGGAGAGTCTATAAAATTATTTTGCTTGTTACGAGTCTGGCTGTTTGTTTTCATTTCGTACCGATACATTCCATTCGGGGAAAAAGTATGGCATCCAGAAAATTTGATTTTTACATTCAAGAATGAGTTGTGATGGAGGCATTAGGGGAGATTCTTTGGTATTCGTCGGACTTTTGCTTGGGTTTCAGCTTGGCATGAATCATGCATAAGATGAAGGCATCGCACATCGGCTATAATTCTCATTTGTCAGCCACTGCGGTGTTGTGTTCTCTCCAATTCTTGTTCCAGTATATTTTCTTGTATATATATATATATATATATATTTTTTTTTTTTTTCTTGTTGGGGATTGTTGGGATTTGATGATTTACTTCAGTATTTGTACTTTTTAAATATTTTTGTATATGAAATTCAGGAAAATTTCAGTGTTTTTTCCCATAAGCACACTGCGTTCAAAGGGAATAAAAAATAATGGGCCGAAACCCATCAAGCCAACACCCACACATTTTATTAAAATGGGCTAGCCCAGTAAACCACAAACCCTAGTGGTTATGAGCACGTTTGAGTTAGTGGGGACCCACAAGACAGAATTTCGCCGCCCATTAAACACGTCTCGCCATCTTTAGTAAGGTCTCTTAGTAACCGTCAGATCCCTTTTCGCTTTCCTTTTCCGTTACTCATCTAACGGTCATTATTCCCGCCTCTTCCCACTTTCCGGCCACCAGCCCTTATATTTACAGAAAATAAAGGAAGGAAAACGTATAAGAAGATTTCTTCTTGAAAGACCCGAACACGATCACGATCAGAAAATAAAAAAAAAAACAGAAACTTTAAATGGGCTTCGATTATTACAACATACTGAAAGTGAACCGCAACGCTAACGAAGATGACCTGAAAAAGGCTTACAAAAGATTAGCCATGATATGGCACCCAGACAAGAACCCTTCTCACAAAAGAACTGAAGCCGAGGCCAAGTTCAAGCAAATCTCCGAAGCTTACGATGTTTTAAGCGACCCACAGAAGCGACAGATCTACGATTTGTACGGGGAGGAGGGTTTGAAATCTGGGACGGTCCCAACGTCGTCGACTTCCACGTCAGCATCGCGTGCAGGGCAGCATTATTATCATCAACGTCAGCATCCGAACCCGTCGTTCCGGTTTAATCCGAGGGATGCGGAGGATATTTATGAGGAGCTGTTTGGATCTGAGAGTAATAATAATAGTGGAGGGCAAAGAGGGAATAATCATAATATTAGAGGGTATAGTCATAGAGAGGGGCTTTTTAGGAATGGCAATTGTAGTAGTACTGCTAGTGGCGGGGCTGCTGAGTTCAAGAAAGCTCCGGCCGTGGAGAATCTGTTGCCGTGTAGCTTGGAGGAGATTTATAAAGGTGCTAAAAAGAAAATGCGGATTTCACGCAATGTCTACGATTCTGTTGGGTATGCCTTCTCTTTCATTTCTTAAATTTTTGCAATTAAATTCTTTTTTTTTTTATTAATCATAAAGTGTATATATATCTAGGCTAATATGAATAAAATTGTCATGGCTTGCTTGCAGCCATTTTCATTCAGCTAATATAGGTTATTAATTGTTTCATAATTTGAAAATGTATCATCATGTAATTATTATTATTATTATTATCATTTTTTTTTCCTGTCCAGGGGTTCCCTTTGATGAGATTATATTATAATAAATCCATGGATTGACCTTTTTTAGTGGTGCACAATAGTTATGTTTGTATGATATTCCATCTCAAGCATGTAATAATTGATATTTCATTTAACTGATAGGAAAAATTTTAGCCCATTGGGCATCAACCGATACATTTTTTTGGTTGATTTTCTTCCGCATTGTCTGGGCAGGACTTCAGGTTCTTCTTGCGAAGTTAAAAATTTTTATCAATCGAATGATTGGTTTTCTTGAAAATGTGTTTGCATTTGGTTGTCCCCCTGCTGCATTTATGCATATAAGCCTCTGGATTTGCTTTTCTCCTTTTTAAAGGTCACCTGCACGGCAGACTTAAAGAAGCAAATTTAGCAATATTTGTTTAAAGGAATAACAGAGGAGTAAGTGCTCAAGTTTGAGTAAATAGTGGACAAGTGAGTGGGAGAAGATGTTTCTGGAGACTTACCAATGTTCTATTTGAATCCACCTTATGGTCTTTACTAAGTTTAATAGAGTATCCCTTGGCCTTGGGATAGGATAATAAGTAGAAGGAGATTACAGGAGGGTTATCGCAAAGATGATGGAAGGAACCAATCCTAATGAGTATGAGCTATTCCATTAATATTTTTCAATTTTCAGTTGCAAGTTCAGGTCTGACAATAGAATGGTTCCATAAGGTAAACCATTTTGATGACCACTGACCCATTGCTTTTTTTCCTTTCCCTTCAGGGACTGGCCTGGCCTGGCCAGGAATATGTGGGATGTATATTGGATATTGGTCAAGAAGATATGCTGGTTATCTTCTTATTAATATGTTTTTAGCTCATATTATTTGTGTTGTTATAGTTGTTGGTTAAAACCAATCTTGTTTGCTTTACTATGAAAGTAGATGACAGAAGAAAGCCTACTTAATAATTGTGATGACTTTAATGTATTGAGGAATCCAGGTGACTAATAACTTTGTTTTCATATTCACTGTCGTTTTCACGACTTTAAATTGTTTCCTACCTGCAGGGCAGGAGCCTCTGTTTTTCCTATTATATGCTGTTAGAAAATGTACATTATTTGTAGGCAAGCTTGGAGATTTTCAAAGTTTTCTTAGAAACTGCAAAGTAGATTGTGAGTTGAAGTACTTCCAGCTTGCTTTGTTCAAACTAGACAGCTTTTGATTTTATTGTTGACAGCATGAGCATGATGGCGTTCTTCTGCGTTTAACCACTTATGTTTAAGTTCTCTCTCTAAAGGGTTGGCTTCTATATGTTGTTTTTGACCTTGTGCAATTTTTTTGCAGTAAGACGAGGACAGTGGAGGAGATATTGACCGTTGAGATAAAACCTGGTTGGAAGAAGGGCACAAAGATAACATTTCCCGAAAAAGGTAACCAGGAACCCGGCATTATTGCAGCTGATCTTATATTCATAGTAGATGAGAAACCGCATGCTCTTTATAGGAGGGACGGTAATGATCTGGTTGTAGGCCAGGAGATAACGTTGCTGGAGGCCCTCACTGGTAAGACCCTTGACCTGACTACCCTGGACGGAAGGAATCTTATGATCCCACTCACAGATATTGTCAAACCCGGTACTGAGATTGTGGTCCCAAATGAAGGAATGCCAATCTCTAAAGAACCTGGTAAGAAGGGTAATTTGAGAATCAAGATCGATGTCAAGTATCCTTCAAGGCTTACGTCGGAACAGAAATCTGAGCTAAAAAGTGTTCTGGGAGGAGTGTTTTCATAGTGATTACCAAAATTCATACACGGTCACTAAATTAACAGGGTCAGTGGCAGATGTTGAAACCATCGTTGGATGTAAATAGTGTGCATGCTGTTGTAGAATGTGAATGATAGGCAGTTTTTTGTGGGGTGGAAAGGAATGGTGTATTTAAGGTCTGGGTTGCTATCTAATTGGAAAGATGAGGCAGGTAAATTCTACGAGCTCTTCTTTGTCATTGTTTCCATTTGATTTTTTGCGTGGTGATTAGGTTGCTAGACATATATATAATCTGGAACACTTGTTCCTTTGGAATCTGAACAACTTGTATAGGCATTGACATGGTCACATTTTGACATTGGGAAATATAATATTTTAATTTATTGGTTTTAAAATATTCAATTCCGCTGAACTGCTAGTTCCAAGATCTCTAGAGTCCAATTCCTGATCTGGGAGCCCCCATCAAATTGCAAAGGGAATATGTACTTTCTCAAGCCCAAACATTGATCGAATATGGACTGCGTTCTTTGTTCTAAACTGTTGACCCAAATTATTGTTCAATTGTTCATCTCTATCCTCAATATTTGGGCTTTAATGAAGCTATATATTTGTCTTCTTCAAATTTGTTCAAGACAAGAAGCAAGTTTTAATTGGCTCTTACTCTTAGAAAAGGTCAAACAGAAACGGTGAAGGAACTTCATCTTCAATCTTGCTGGCAGCGGCAGACATAAATTCATCTCCAAGCAATCAGAGTGGAGTGGTCCTTCAATTCTCAACATTTTTCTTGTTCTTTAGTTTTTGATTTCTTCTTATTTTCAGGTTTCTGATTTTGGGTTTTTGGAGTAGCTAAAAGTTGGCTTATATATGTGTGAGCCACAAGGTGACAACTAAATACAAATGACTGACTCTATCGTCAAACTTCATATATTTTTTTCTTTAAAAAAAAAAAAAAAAAAAGTTATATTGCCGTGCAACCCCTAATGACACAAATTATAGTTAAAAAGTTTTTAAAAAAAAGAAAAAAAAGTCCTTTCTGAGACAAAACAGAAAGGAGAATTTGCACATGCCCACAACCTTTGCTAGGGTTTCTTTTTTAAAAGCCTGGTTTCTTTTGTCATTCGGCTTTCACCCTCATTCCATTGATTCCTGCCATGTTATAATATTACATCTTATTACAGGTAAAAGAGACATTTATTTGAGTTACCAAATTAGATTTCTACTAAATGGCATTACCCAGCAGCCAACTAACAAACTGGCAAATTAGCGTTCACATTTTGCTATTCAAATCACAAAGAAATAAATAGTACCATTTGGGCCTCTTGGCTTCATCTGAAAGATCAAGTTTTTGCGAAAGCAATGAATAAAATTCATTAATTACTTCACATAAATTATTTGTGTTGGCTTGCTTTCTTATGTGCTTTTATGAAATTGAAAGTGATGTGGGAGTGGGACTAAGTGAAGTGCCCTTCTTTATGTAAAAATTAATTATGAAATCAATAATCACGTCAAAATCATCTAGGAATCCTGAAATTCTTGAATTGTCTAACCTTTTAAGAAGATATAGGCACTTTTTATCTTTTTCATTTGCGGTGGGAGTAAAGTTATAAAGTTCTAAACGAAAGTGAAAGGCAGGGGGGGAAAGGGAAGGCCCAATAATATTCAATGAGTCATAACAATAAAGCAAACTCTCCACTAGCACATTACTGATTAATATTTTTTTCTTTTTCCTTTATGAGTGTGTGTGTGTGTATATGTGTCTGTATATATATATATATACACACACACACACACACGTACATACATCCATATAAAGGTAACAAAATTCTAAATATTGTAAGTAAAGCAAAACATGTGGTTGTGTGGGGCAGCATTAAATTTATAACCTTGAAAGAGTTAATAGATGGGGACCGTGTTAGAGTCAGGGTGCCATGTCTCTGCCGACTAAAGGACATTGACAAATTTATAAGGCTAAAAACAATCTTTCATCGTCCCACAAAAAAAAAAAAAAACAGTCCATGAAACACGTAACATGTAAGTCAATTATTGTTCTTTTAAAACTATTTTTCTTTTCTTTTCTTTTCTTTTAAAATGAAAATCTTTCTTACACCAATGTTTTAATTTTCTAAGCGTTGAAATTATCTATTAAGGATCTAAAAGCGAGTCACCCATGTGAGGTGCTCTTAAAATTTTTGCCATAATAAAATAATCTATACGTCATTTGCATGTATGCTGTCAAAAAAAAAAGTTTTAATTTGGATAAATAGTAAAACAGACACTTTTACTTTTTTTTTTTCCCCTTTTATAAGGAAGGTATGTATAAAACTTTTGTGTAACATATCATAATAATTAAGCAAATTGGTCCACAGGAGATGGAGTTGGCGGGGGCAATCTAAATATCTGATAGAGCTGGCTCCTGTTCAGCTTTGTTCCCTTTCTCTCGGCACGTTAATGGATAAAGCTTCTCTGCACCACACGTCCATGTATCTATTGCTGCTGTACATTATCATTATCAGTCGCTTGTGCTTCCTGTAATTGCATTAAAAATGGACCATGAGTTCACATTTCATTCATAAGAAAGGGCCAATTTACAAGTTACTACGTGGTACACACGTTGAGACACCTCGAAAATCTCACTTCACTTTCTCAAATTATTCGAACGCATCGTCAATAATTTAATAAGTGTAACCAACAACGTGAAAGTGTGTCCAAATTTACAAGTGCTGTGGGGAAGTCCGACTCTTCCTTCATGTAGGTTTTTTTTTTTTTTGAAAGTCAGTTATATACTATGCACTATACACCACTATTATTTAATTTCATGTTACAAGTATATTTTCACTCTTTTATGACTAAGAAAAAGTTTAATAAAAGATGTAAAGTTTTAGTTTAGTTTAATTCTAGACACTTTTTTACTTCATTCTTAAAATCAAGGATTCATGCTTCCATTTGTGTATTGAAAAAAAGAAAAAAGAATTTTTATTTTTCTTTAAGGAGCATATTTATAGCCATTTTTTTTAAAAAAATATAATCGAGGCTAAAGACACCTCCTCAGGGTTTCTGGCTTCCAGCCCCGATAGAATTTTCTGATAGATGTAATTTTATAACATATTAGTGCATCAAATATTGAAGAAAATAATTTTTTTTAAAAAAAAGAAATTTTAGGTGCATACAAAGTGTATCACCCCCTTGTTTTGTTGGAAATTAGTAAGATAAGATCATTATAGAGCTCACATATTTATTTTCATTCACTGCTATTATTATTATTATTATTATTATTTTGAATTACATAATTTTAAACAAATTTCTTCATGTCTCATCACTTTATACATATTTATTTGTACAAAGCGTTTGTAGTTGACTAATAGATTTTCATTTTTACATAACTAATTGGGAGTGGGACATACACTCGACAAAATATAATCTAATTGAAGGAATATATGTGCACAGGTAGGCAACCATAAAAAATACGTATTACTTTTCCGTAAATAGGGTGTGTATATATAAAAGCTAGACTATCAAAGAATTTTTATTTTTTATTTTCTACGAGCCCCTGCTTGCCCCGTTGTGAATTGTGAAATTGTATCTATTATTAAACAGGAAGAAAATTAAAGTGAAAAATAAAAAAGAAGAAGAAAAAAAAAATGAGGAAAAGCATTATGATATCCCAAGCCCCACTCATAATTTTTAAATTTGTCAAAAGACAGTTCCGTAAAGAAAGTGACGCCCCTCGAGGTTGCCCATCATCCGCAATATGAATCACCCGACTCGGATTCGACTGACCTAGTCTCAAAGAAATTTTAAAAAAAAAAATTAGAAAATTAAATCAACGGTCGTGATAGGCATTGATCGCACCAATGAAAATGTCGATATACCGGAACCGGCCCTTCCTCTCAGACAAAAAATAATGGGGGGAGAGTGGAGAGGTGATAAGGAGATACGGATCGGTACGGATTGTCCTTTTTGAGTAGGCGCGGGGCACAAATCGCGTTCGATTTGATTTGATGATCTCCGTTTTCGTTTTAGTTTTAATTCGTAAATAATAAAAACACTTTTGCCCACTCAATGTGGACGCGTCTCAAATGGGCCGTGGGTCCCATCCTCGTCACTCTTCCATTTAAGCGGGTGGCCTTCTTCATTATTCTAAATTTTTTTGGGGTCATGAGAATGCCGTCTCCGCAAACGGATGCAATAATCAGAGTTAATTTATTCATCACTACAAATGTGTAAATAAGATGGATCCCCATATATAAGAGTTAGGTACAGCTTTGGCCGAAGTGGTGGGCTGCTGCCCTCACAAGTATTGTGAGGGCAGCGGTTCTAGCCCCCACAAAAGTATTGTGGGGGCTAAATGTTCTTTATATCCTTCTCCCTTGCGAAATACAAATGGAGTATGGACATCCTCTCCTGTGAGGGGTTATTTGTATTGAGCATGTACTTCATAGAATTCATTGTAATAATGTAAGTCCCAATCATGTATATCTGATTATAAATATCAGTGTAATACCTCTGCTACAATAAGCAGTTGTTGTAAATATCTGTGTAATGCAGTAATCTGATGATTAATCAGTCTCAAAAAAAAAAAAGGTACAGCGTTCTTGTTTTTAATTTTAGCTGAAAAATAAATAAATGATACTAGAAACGAGGATGCTTTGGAATTTATTTTTTTTTTGAATAATGAATATTCTTTAAAATGCTATGATTAATCAAACTGAAATTTTGAAGTAACTCATGATTTCATGCAATAAATTGAAACATAAGTTTCAAGTTTAAGCGTTTTAATTTTCCCCATTTGTCTTTCAATTGACACAAGGGTATGTCCCCATTTGACCATCAAAGCCGGCACGCACCAAGAGAAGTTTTAAACTTCTTTAATTTTTATTTGAATTAATTTGAGATACATGAATTAATAGGGTTAAAGATTATGTTATTTTATCATAAAATCAAACAAACACAAATTACTAATGAAACCCTAAACAAGAATACCAAGACTCTGAAAAGAATACCAACACACAATTGGGCGTGCGGTGCACGTAATCAAAATATTTGGGGGCTGGCGCTACATTATCCGATCATATATATATATATATATTAAATGTAATAAAAAATCTGTTAAAAAAAAAATAGGCAGTGTTTGGCGAACAAATTGTCAATTGGCCTTTGGAGTTGCCACCAAAAGAAACAAAGTAGGCCAACCTATATATTTATGGTGAAATTTGAATACCCTAAGGTCATGTTTGGTTTGAAGAAAAGGGAATATAGAGGAAAAGAGTGGAATGAAAAGGAATAGAGAAAAGTAGTGAAATTAGATTTTGTTGTTTGATTTGATATAACATTTGATAAGAAAATTAATTATAATTTTTTTCTTTAGACAAATTTATCATTTACCTTACATATTAAACTATTTCTATTAGTAATAATATATATATATATATATATAATAATAATAAAATGGTGGTCCGGTGGCCGGCGTCGGAGGTTCGGCACCTTTCTAGTGGAGGTTCAGCAATCTTCCGACAGTGGTCTAGTGATCTTGCTGAGAGGCCCGACGGTGGTCCGGCGACTTTCCGGTGGAGGTCAATTTATAATATTAAATCAATAAAATAATAATAATTAATAGCATTAAATAAGTTAAAAAGTTAAAGGGTAGTTTTGAAAACTTTAATTTATAATATAATAAGAATTTAAATTCTTTACTATTTAGTGTGGAATTTAAATTTTACATTATAATGGATATTAAATTCTAATGAAAATTAAATTTTTATATATTTTGTCAAGCCAAATAAAAATTAAAAAAAAATTTAAATTACTTTCCTCTCTTACATTCTCTCTTCCTAACCAAACACCTCTTAAATACTTTTTTTTATGTTTTCTTTTCTGATTATTTCAAATTCGCACGTAAATAATTGCATAATCCATGCACGTGCCATTAATGGAATTAGTTGTAGAGACAAAAATGCTTTACGTCCAATCAAATGCATTACGCGTCGCTCATTATTTGTTGATAGTGTTTAGCCACGTATATATGTCCATAATGTCTAAATGTGAATTTCGTACGGATTTATTATTGTATTATATATTATAATAATATTTTTGTTAGTTAAGTATAACGCATACAACAAATATACATGAATAAAATAAAATCCTGATGGACACTTAAATTTCAAAACTAGCAAAATTATGGTCAAGATAATTTAAATAATCTTGAAATTAATCAAATAACAATAAAATCACAGACACATATATATTAATTATTTAGTGTAAAAACAAAAGCTTGCTTTCCAGAGAGAAAGAGAAAAAAAAGAAAAAAAAGAGATCAATTGTGCTGTTCAAAATTGGCATAATTTTAGCCATGATAATGCCAACGGCTAAACTCTTCTACACAAACTCCACGAGGGTCAAGATCTGAAACCATGTGATTTTTTTTTTTTTTTTTAAAGTTGATCCTTTGACCTATGAATTATTGATGATTGAACCAGGCGTCAATTTAACATATTTCGTGTGACGCTTTTGTCTAAGATTCTTATTTAAAAATAATAATAATAATAATAAAATATGGTCTTATTAAAAGGATAATAGAAAATTAAAAGGTACAAGCCAAATGAGCAGAGTTGTTGATGGACTGATGACCTACGAAACCAAAACATAATATTTTTCAACGATTAGTGAACTGTGTTTTGAATACGTGTTTCAATTATTACATAGTTCTTATATTTAATTAACTCGGTTCTAATTGGGTGTGTGTGAAGCCAATTGTGTTACACACACACACACACAACTAGGACTTAATAACTGATCGAAGTTGTTGCATTATTGTGTTACATACATACATACACACACGCACGCACACATACACAACTATGTCTTAATGAATCAAGTCAAAATTTTAGCTTCTAATAATTTTTTAGAACCTTATTATAATGATCAAAAGGTAATTAAGCCTACTCATATGTGACAAAGTAAATATTGAACTCCTTTACAAAAAGTTGGGGAGGAAGAGGCTATTATATTCTCATTCATTGCTATTAATTAATTTTTGGGTTTTAATACGGCTACGTTCCGTAAAATTAGAACGTCACAAACGGTCGTATCAAGTTGGAAAAAACGCTAACGGAATCTTAATCCTATTCCTAGCACGTACCAAAACGTTCATGTGATGAAATAGTAGGTGAAACGAACAATAAGAATGCAGATAGTGTTACAAATAATTGGAAGGGAAAAAATAAAAAAAGGACAAAAGGTGGAGGGAAAGAAAGCCAAAGGAAAACAAAGATATAAAAATCATATCATCACTGACACTCACGACTTTTTGATTGCCCATTTTCATTGTTTAAACTTTAAAGTTGAAAATTTTGCTTTCATATGAGGTTAATATAAAACCAGGGATCACCATACAGTGCTACAATTGCACCAAGACTCATTTAAACGAGTGATGTCTATTTAAATAAGTAAAAATTCAACGATCGGGTGTAATTGTGACACGGTAACACAGTTGTACTACAGCTTTATCCTAAAATCAGAGACAAAGATTGCGTCTTTCTTAAATAAACATGTTTTAACTTTCAACTATTTACATTTTTTTCACCTTGTATTTTGCCCTATTTGTTTTTTAAATCCGAAAAAACTGAAATAACAAGATCCAACCCATTGTAAGTGACTATTCATTCCTTGCCTCAGTGGTTGTCTCACGTTATCTCATTATTCAGATTAGAGGTTTGGATTTCTAATACCTATTATTTAAAAAATACAAAATGAAAAAAGAAGGAGACCATGAGGTCAGTTTGAATTTTAGTGATGAGTATTAGGTGAAACGTATACACAATTTGCCATGTAATCACAGACATGGTGTATGGAAAATTTCTCTTTCGCACGACAAACAAGAAACTAAATTATGTAGGTACATGCTATGTTGAATCAACTGAGATAATTAATCTCTATACCAATTGATGTGTCCCCAGTCCCCTTTTACCATTTAGATTATAAATGATAATACTTAATAACTAACTATAATTTGAGTAAATCAAATAGTGACACATCATTTACTATATTAGTTGGGATACAAACTAAATAACTTAATTAAGTAAAATATAATGTCATTGAATATGAATATTAAATTGTTTACTATTAATATCATATACATGACATTAAATGATTGACGCAGTGAAGTGATGTTAGATGTCGTTCCATAATACATTCTTAAAATTTAAGGAAGAATAACTCTTAAAAAGAGAAGATATTGAATTAACGCAAAAAATAAACCCAATCGGAATAATCTAAAATATTATTGATGAAAACCTTAAAAGTAGTATAATAAATTAAGATAATAATACTATTTGTATTAAAAGCTAACTTAATCTTGATTCTTCTCAAATAAGAAAAATTATCATAAACCCTAATTAGCCTAGAATTACAAATATGGTTCAAATAAGCTTAATTAAAGATGATAAATCCTAATAAAATATTATACACTAAATTGACTTAAAATATAGAATTCCTAATATATTCCACACTATACGCTTCCTATCAATGATTGTTGTTGCATACATTGTTTGTTAACCGCTTAAAGTCCGAAATTTTATTAATTGTATACCTCTTTTAAAATTGACTTGTTTGTCTTTTTAACACTTATGTTTGATTTTCAGATATTTATATTTGAATACAAAAGTTAAACATTTATGTTTATCTAAACGGGAAAAGATTTGAATGAGAAGTAAATATTATATTCTAAAAATATATCTATAAATTATTTTCTAAACTATAAAATCTAATCCCTTTTTTTTATTTTGATTTGAACTGACGTAAAATGTCAAATAATTATGTTTAAGATGTTTTTTATTTATAAAAACAAACAAGATGCCACTTATATTCAAATATTAAAAAAAAAAGGTTCATTCAAATATATGTATTCAAACTCATTTAGATTCCTGACAAAAAAATAAAAGCTACCTAAGTATAATATTATTGTATTTACTAATCTGTTAATTATTCACTAAACCTTGAATATTTTCTAAGAAATGCCTATTTGGTATTGAAGTGCTCTAACTTTTAACATATAACTATTGTGAAAAAAAATTATAATTATGAAACAAAAGTTAATGGTATGCAGTAAATACAAATTTTAAATAATACTTTTGACAAAACTATTAAAAATATTTTTCATTTAAAATCAAATCCACTTATCTTTTAAGTTATAGTAAATAATGTTTATCAGATACTTTAGTGTTATAATTTTTAAATTACAACTATACAACATTAATCCCAAATAAAACCAAAATCAGGTGAGTAATTTGGTTCGAAGAGTATTTTAAGTCTGGTAACAATATACTATATATTTTTAACCGTTAATGTTTTATTCTCCGAGCTTGACCATAGTATGCTAAATGAAAATAAGGTGAAAAACGAATAGAATTTAATTGGTTTTCTATTAACTACCAAATATAGGGGCATAAGTGCAAAGCTTCCTATTTTATGTTTAGTTTCCGGGTAATGTGATCAAACTACCAAATGTGAAAAGAATAACGAACAGATAAAATTTCACAATCTTTGGTTACTTGATTGTAAAAATAATACATGGAATTATGATTTATGTGTTATGAATTTATTAAAATAAATGTGGGTGTTCACAACATATATCTCTTAGTATCTTTATTGTCTCCCACTAGCAATATTTGATTTCTCTATAACTCTTATTATCTTATCTCACGAGAAATTATAATCCATAGTGTTTCTATTAATTTTATGGAATGATCATGTAACTATAAAAGAGAGCTCATCTCTTTATTTTGTACACACTTGGAATGAATAAAATCACTTTATAATATATTACTATTTCATTTTATTTTTTTATCTTGTGTTACTTTTTTATTTTGTGTTGCTGGTTAATAGTTTTTCTAACATTATGGACGCTTGATATTTTTCGATATTTTTTTGGGGTTACTTAAGCGATGCATCGTGAGGGGAAAAAATGGAAACATTTAGTCATAAAAAGAAATAATTGCAAATGCACTTGTAATTTATTATTCATGGCTATGCGGAAGGTATTTTCGTTCTCTCTCTCTATGTCTATATATATATATATATATATATATATATATATATATATATAAATATATAAAATACTAATGTTAAGTTACATGCATATAATTTATAATTCTCTTATATAAATATTAAATAATATGTGTCCACTCACTATTTATGTGAGAAAATTATAAGTTACGTGCATATAACCTAGAGAACCCTATATATAAAAGATAGATAGGTGATAGTTACGGTTTTTATTTTATTTTATTCTTTTAATTGTTTATTTAAAGGTTCGGTAATTGTTACGTTAAAAGATAAATGGAAAAAAACTACACGAGCACAAGCGGGGACGTTTATGCAATATAAATATGAATAGGGTAGTTGTTCGAAATTTTTTCAGTAGAAAAGGATTGTGGACTGTTACTGGCCGGGTACACTGCAACTGCTCTTAGCGGTTCATCTCCTGGTTGGCTCTCACAGATTTGGTGGTATTGTGTAACTCTCATTTCGATATTGGTAGCCTAATCAATGCTCAAAATCAAATATTTGGAACTGGGTATTGGCTGTTTTGTCTTCATTTGTCAAGTTTTGGTGACTTTGATGGTGGTTTCATGTTGTTTGGTTAATGTGTATTGATCTTTGGTTGGATTTTTGCAGTGAGCAAAAGTTGAGAATTTGTGTGTGTGTGTGTGTGTGAGCGAAGATGGGGGATAAAGAGGAAGTTTTGGAGGCTGTGTTGAAGGAAACTGTGGATTTGGTAATAGATCTGATTAGGCTTTTAAGCTCTCTCTTGCCCGTTTGTGTTTTAAAGTTTGTGCTTTTGGTGTTAAAGTTTTGGCCTTTGGAATTCCGTTCGTTTGCTGAGTGCAGGAAAACATACCCATTGAGGAAGTATTTGAGAATCTGAGATGTAGCAGAGAAGGTCTCAGCAGTCAGGCTGCTGAGGAGAGACTCAGCATTTTTGGTTACAACAAGCTTGAAGAGAAAAAAGTACACCTTTTTTCTTTTTTGTTCTTCTTTGTACATTTTGATGGAAGCCTTTTGTTAGCTCATATTTTTCTTCTTTGTTGGGCGGTTTTCAGGAGAGCAAGTTTTTGAAGTTTTTGGGGTTCATGTGGAATCCTCTCTCATGGGTTATGGAAGCTGCTGCTATTATGGCCATTGCTCTTGCAAACGGAGGGGTAAGTCCTCATTTGTTGGGTTGTTTTAGTTTCTGAGAAACTCCCTTTTGTGGGGTTTCATAAACTTTTTCTTGTTAATCTTACGCAGGGTAAGCCTCCAGATTGGCAAGACTTTGTTGGTATCATTACTTTGCTTGTAATCAACTCTACCATCAGTTTTATTGAGGAGAACAATGCGGGTAATGCAGCTGCTGCTCTAATGGCCCGTCTTGCTCCAAAAGGGAAGGTATCAGGTTCTAGGCAATATGTTTCCGACTAAAAAGTTGTAATAATCTTTAAGCTTAAGCTTTATTTGTATACATGTTGAAACCTTGAGTGGGTGAAGATTGTATGATTATCTACTTCAGTTATACCTGTTTCAATTCCTGCAATGTTATCATTTCAAGCAAAATTGTTATAATAGGTTCTTCGAGATGGAAGGTGGAATGAGCAAGATGCTTCTATTTTAGTTCCTGGTGACATAATTAGTATCAAACTGGGAGATATTATTCCAGCTGATGCTCGTCTTCTTGAAGGCGATCCGTTGAAAATTGACCAGGTCTGTAACCGTTTTTGCATACTATATTTCTAGTTGCACTGGACTTCTGTTTAACTAACTTATTATGTATTGGGATTTCCAGTCTGCACTCACAGGCGAGTCTCTTCCAGTAACTAAAGGCCCTGGAGATGGTGTGTACTCAGGTTCTACCTGCAAGCAGGGAGAGATTGAAGCAGTGGTCATTGCCACTGGTGTACATACTTTCTTTGGGAAGGCTGCTCACCTTGTTGATACCACAAACCAAGTTGGCCACTTTCAAAAGGCAAGGGGATAAATAATCAAGTGTCTTTATTCTGGACTTCCTATGCTTCCAAAATGCAGGAGTGCCTTTTCATGATTCTGATTCCAAGTTGTTCCATCTCCCATGATTTGTAGGTCTTGACTGCAATAGGGAACTTCTGCATTTGCTCAATTGCTGTTGGAATGATAGTAGAGATTATCGTCATGTACCCTATTCAAGACCGGGAATATCGCCCTGGAATCGACAATCTTCTTGTACTTCTCATTGGTGGAATTCCAATTGCCATGCCAACAGTTCTGTCTGTCACAATGGCTATTGGTTCTCATCGGCTATCTCAGCAGGTTGGTTAGGTTCCTTGACATTTATCAATTGATTAGCTTTTGTTGGGATTTGGATGAAGTGATGGGACATGTCAATCATGACTTTAGGGAGCTATCACTAAGAGAATGACTGCAATAGAAGAAATGGCGGGCATGGATGTGCTTTGTAGTGACAAGACTGGAACACTGACACTGAACAAACTTACTGTTGACAAAAATCTTATTGAGGTTTGTGGCAGTTTTTTCTGTCGCCTGCTATATTTTTAAAATTTTTCTTGCTTGTAATTATAGTTTCTTAGCTTGTGCCCAAATTTCTACTTTAGGTTTTCACAAAAGGAGTAGATGCAGATACTGTTGTTCTCATGGCAGCTCAGGCCTCTAGGACTGAGAACCAGGACGCAATAGATGCTGCTATAGTTGGGATGTTGGCTGATCCAAAGGAGGTAACTAATAGTTTTCTTGATACTCTTTCTTTTTTGTGACAGAAATTTAATTTTTAAATATCTACAATTTTTAATATGATTTTTCATTTTGTTTCTGCTTCCAAAAGGCACGTGCTGGCATTCAGGAGGTGCATTTCCTCCCTTTCAATCCTACTGACAAGCGAACCGCATTGACATATATTGACAATGCTGGGAAAATGCATAGAGTCAGTAAAGGGGCACCAGAGCAGGTAATAGTGTCCTCACTACATCATCTGAGTTGTCGGCCCTTGTTTTCCAAAGACTTTATTCTTATTCATGGTTGTGATGTGTGATTTTTAGATTCTAAATCTTGCACACAACAAGTCAGACATTGAGAGAAGAGTTCATGCTGTGATTGACAAGTTTGCAGAGCGAGGTTTACGATCTCTTGCTGTGGCCTACCAGGTGATTGGAATCCATTTTTTTCGTTTAACAATATATATATTTTTAAATATTTAGTCTCTTATATATGTGATATTATCATTACTAATTTTAAGTTAATGGATGCAGGAAGTTCCTGAAGGAAGGAAGGATAGTCCTGGAGGCCCATGGCAATTTATGGGCCTCATGCCGCTCTTTGATCCACCAAGGCATGATAGTGCAGAGACCATAAGGAGGGCTTTGAATCTTGGAGTAAATGTTAAAATGATTACTGGTGTGTTCCATTTGCCATTTGAAAATCTTGCTTTGGCTTATTTGATATCTTTATGTTGCTGAAACTTGTGGGTTCTTCAGGAGATCAACTGGCAATAGGAAAGGAGACTGGACGTCGTTTGGGAATGGGAACCAACATGTATCCTTCATCTGCTTTGCTAGGACAGGACAAGGATGAGTCTATCGCTGCTTTACCTATTGATGAACTGATAGAAAAAGCTGACGGCTTTGCTGGTGTCTTCCCTGGTATTTAAAAAAAAAAAAAATTTCCCCTTTGGCTGTGGCCTGACATAAATTTCTGCTTGGTACTGTTGAGTACTCAGAGCTCAGTTTTAGTTCTGCTTGCTTACATAAATTGACTTCATACGTGTTTTGGTTCAGAACACAAGTATGAGATAGTAAAACGCTTACAAGCTAGGAAACATATATGTGGGATGACTGGTGATGGTGTCAACGATGCTCCTGCTCTCAAGAAGGCTGACATTGGGATAGCCGTTGCGGATGCAACTGATGCTGCTCGTAGTGCTTCTGACATAGTCCTTACAGAACCTGGCCTTAGTGTCATCATCAGTGCTGTCTTGACCAGTCGAGCTATCTTCCAGCGGATGAAAAATTACACAGTAAGCATTTTTCCTGACCTTGGTGGTAGTGCTCTTACTTTTAACAAAAATGTTTCAGAGTCACATATTTGATTATTTTCAATTCTGTTGTTACTTTTGGATTATAGTTCTTGACAGTTGAATAATGCAAGTCTTTATCAGGTTATGAACCTGTATTTTTCAATACATGTGTACTTTCTATCGATTTACTTATATTTATATTTTTCGTTTTTCAGATATATGCAGTATCCATTACCATTCGTATTGTGGTAAGTGGTTCCCTAGATTTTTCTAATAACAGATAGATACCATATTTCTGCCATTCTATTCGTCAATAACATATATTTTTGTTTTTATGTTTTGTTGCAGCTTGGTTTCATGCTGCTGGCGCTCATATGGAAGTTTGACTTTCCTCCATTTATGGTGCTTATCATTGCCATCCTGAATGATGGTTCGTTTTTGTGCACCTCATATTGCTCTTTTTTTAATATATATATTTCTTATTGAACAATTCCTTGAATATATCAAGTGGTAATAACAATTTACTCATTCAAATCTAAGGTACTTAATCCATTTATGATTTAAATGCTAAGTTGCTATACTTGGATCAATTGCAGGTACAATTATGACAATATCAAAAGATAGGGTGAAACCGTCTCCTCTGCCAGATAGCTGGAAGCTTGCTGAAATTTTTACAACTGGCATTGTTCTTGGCAGTTACTTGGCAATGATGACAGTTATTTTCTTCTGGGCAGCATATAAAACAGATTTCTTTCCGGTACGAGGACTTGATTTCTGTAATCTAGTGCATTTTACACTAATGAAGAACTCCATATGATATACCTGCCCTTTGATTTTCCAGAGAGTATTTGGGGTGGCAACCCTTGAGAAAACAGCTCATGATGACTTCCGAAAGCTTGCCTCAGCAATTTACTTGCAAGTGAGCACTATCAGTCAGGCCCTTATATTCGTAACACGGTCAAGAAGTTGGTCTTTCGTTGAGCGACCTGGTATATTGCTGCTTGTGGCTTTTCTGATTGCTCAACTGGTGAGTCAATTGGTGCGCCATTTAATTATAAGTTCTAACCAATAGGTCTGGAAGAAAAAGAAGCACTAATAATTTTTTATCTTTCTTGTGAGCAGATTGCTACTCTGATTGCCGTTTATGCAAACTGGAGTTTTGCTGCAATTGAAGGGATTGGGTGGGGTTGGGCCGGTGTGGTCTGGCTTTACAACATCATCTTCTACATCCCACTTGATTTCATTAAGTTCTTCATACGCTATGCTCTGAGTGGGAAGGCCTGGGATCTTGTTATCGAGCAGAGGGTATGACTTGCAATTGTTTGTTGAGAGTTCCTTGTTTCTCATGACTTTCTTTCATATTGTATATTGATGGATATTTGTCTGTTGAGATTTCCTTGTCTGGCTAGGCTTTCTTTTATGTTGTATATCGATGGATTTTTTTTTGGTCTTGTAGATTGCTTTCACAAGGCAAAAGGATTTTGGTAAGGAACAACGTGAGCTTCAATGGGCACATGCACAAAGAACATTGCATGGGTTGCAACCACCTGATACCAAGATGTTCACCGAGCGAACTCATGAACTTAATCAGATGGCTGAAGAAGCCAAAAGGAGAGCTGAAATTGCTAGGTGAGCAACACTACTAGCAAGTATTTTAGCCTGATACACTTTTGTGGTTTACGCCTTGGAGGAGCCGAAATGAGTTCTTTGTTATGGCTAAATTGGTTCAGCTAAGTTCCTCTATTTATTATTTATTATAACTTTTTTTTTAAAAAAAAATTGAATCTATTTTCTTGGAACACCTTCATTCAGGTTAAGAGAACTCCATACGTTAAAAGGTCATGTGGAATCAGTAGTGAGATTGAAAGGCCTTGACATAGACACGATTCAGCAAGCTTACACGGTCTAAGAGATCATCTATTGACGTAATCGTTATCTATTAAGAAACATTTCCTGGTGCTGTGAAGATATGTAATCAGCATGTTGCAAGTTACCCGCCAAACAAGAGTGTTATTTTGTGCTAGTATATTTTCCTTTCCAGCACGTCAGAGTGCTGTGGTGAGTATTTATCTTTCTGTTTTCATCTCTGCTCTTAACTTTCGCCACCAAATGCCCACAGTATGTACTTATTTCTGTCGGGGCATTTGATGCTTATATTAGTAAGGTCTAAGGTTCGCAGTTCTTTAAATCAACTGTACTAAGGACAAACACTTGATAGTTGATAGGCAATTGCTTCGGTTGTAATATTTTGGGCAACAAGCGGTTAGAAACTCTGGATATATTTGGTGCTGCACTCTCTGCTCCTATACATTGCTTAAAGTTGTTTTCTTGATAAATTTTTAGCATAGCAGTTAGTAATTGTTTTATAGTCAATAAATAATACTACCGCAAACTCATATTTCAAAAGAATCTGTCCAAAACAAGTTTTGATATGAATAGTTAGTTCATAAGTTGAGAGATTATATAGAAGGGTTAAGGTTATTTTAATTTTTACTTAAAAATTTGAAGCAATCTCTTTCAAATTCCATAATGGTTTGACGTTGCGGTATGCGCAAGGCAGGAATCATCCCAGGGAGTATTGAAAGAACTTTCAACAGAAGTAAGAGTATGTTAAATTTCATCATTATTTCATCATTCGGGTCTGCATCTATCTAATTCAATTAAAATCTTCTGCTAAATAAGCTAGGATTAGGAATCATTAATCACTACCGAGAAAATGACTCTCCCCTTAGCCTAGTGCTGAAGCTGAACTAAACAGCCCCGCAGTTTTATCATAGCCTAGCATGAATATAGTCATCATTAAACTAAAGTTTTATCAGATTGCTTCGCCTCACCATTCGCTTCAAACTCAATGGTAGTAGCTGAGCCTGTGCCCGTCTCTTTGTACTCGTACCACCTAGCGTATACTAAAAAGTATCCTAAATTCAAAACCTCCAAGCCAGCAATCATGTAATAGTAGTAATCCAGTCTTCCCTTGTTCAGATCTTCTGGTAACCAATTTCCAGTTGCTGCTCCTTGTGTGGTTTGGTGAACAATAGTTATCAATAAACTGCTCAAATAACTTGAACCTGCCAATGCACAAAAGAATAACGACCCTCCAATGCTCCGCATGTTCTCAGGAAATTGCTTGTAGTAGAATTCCACTAGTCCAATGGAAGTAAAAGCATCTGCCAGTCCAGCTAGTGCAAACTGAGGAATCAAAAACATACCAGACATTGATGAAACGGCACCCCTTCTTGGTTGAAACCCGACGGTAGGCTTGGTAAGAGCTGTGGTTCTTCGGTGCTCTTCAACAACCCCAGATACTAGCATGGCTATTATGGAGATGCCTATACCGATGCCCATTCTTTGAAGCAGTGTGATGCCGCCTTCTTTTCCTGTGAGCCTTCGGAGAAATGGGACAAAAATTCTGTCGTAAATAGGTATCCAAATGGTCATGCTAAGCATCATGAAGACCACATAAGATGCTGCTGGGATTTTGAAGCTGGTGTTTCCAAGACGTCTATTGGACTGCTGAGCTTGGAAGACAGCATAGGTATGTTGCTGATTGATCATAAGATGGAAGATAACAGCAGCAAACCATGTGGGAATTACTCTCAAAACGCATTTCACTTCTTCCACTTGCTGGACACTGCAAAGTCTCCAACGATTTGCCGCTGATCCATCTGGATTTATGTGGTCCTCGGGTGTCAGCATCGCTGCTTTGTCTAAAAATCTGATAACAAATTAATAAGTTGTTAACTTAGCTCCGATGACTCACATCTATAGTGAGAGCGAGACAACCGAGAAGCACAATGCTAGATGTTAATTACCTGAATTGATCTGTATGACGGAGCTTGCAGTTGATAGAACCTGGAGGAATATAGTTAAACAGAGAAAGTAAAGGTTGGTCTGGTTGCTTCAGCTGCCTTTTCTTGACAGCAACCACTATGACCTGTGCCACACTGGTCATTGGACTGCCAGTGGCTGGCACCCTAACATATATTTTTGTGCCCATGAAGAAGACGACACACGCTACCAACATCAGCAACGCCGGAATTGCTAAACCAATAGCCCAACTCACGTTGGATTGCACATAGACAATGAGGGTCAAAGACACCATCTGGGCAAAAGTGAAGGTGCAGAAGTACCAGTTGAAGAAGCTATTAATACCCCTCTTTCCAGATTCAGTATTAGGATTGAATTGGTCTGCTCCAAATGCCAAGTTACATGGCCGGACGCCGCCAGCTCCTATTATCATCAGTCCAAACCCGCTCAACAGAAATGCCATTTGTCCTGCTGTTGGCCCTTTGCACGTTGAACTTTCTGCTGCACAGTGGGGAGGATGAAGAGTTGGAATTGCCGCCGTTAGTTGTATTGCTTGCAACCCCTTCACCAAAAATTAAGAATTAGATTCACATGAATATCAACTAAATATGTAATGTACCATATGGTTGACAGAATTCAAATTGTTATAGGTTTTTATTCGAAGTCTGTATCATTTTCTGATCAGTTAGTAGAATAATATATCTTAGCTCAGCTAGAAATGGTAACCAATATAAAATTTAATAGCCGAAACTCTCTGCTCAAGAGCAGAAGCTAGTACCAAAAACGAAGCAACCGTAGCAAATCCCAATGTGTTGTAGCGACCAAAGTAGGTGTCACAAAGATAAGCTCCAATCATGGTGCCAAAGTTTGCGGTGCCATTAAAGATGTTGATAATTGTTGCAGCTGTAATGTTTTTCATGTTGAACACAGAAGTAAGATAGATCAACAGGTTGGCTAAAGTGCCAACGGCTCCCAGCTTCTCAAAAGTCTCGTTACCTGAAATTTGTTACTCAACAGTAAAAACAACAATAATTGGGAAAGAAAAAAAAAGACAACACAACAACAACAACAAAAGAAAAAAGAAACATGAAGGAAGGAAGCAAGCAGCCCACTCCAGCTCACCTATAATGAAGGGCATAGCTTTCCATCCTCTGTAGTTAATCTTGGGCTCATCATGATCGTTTCCCACAGTTTTCTTAACATTCTCCAATTCCATGGTTCTATTCTCATAAATCTTCTCCAACTCTAAGGTTCCATTCTCTTTCTTCTCCACCGTTTCTTTCTCTGCTGCTTTCATTCTGGATTGGTGCGTTATAACCAGTAATTATTAAACAGTACGTATGCCTTGTCAATGGGGTTATATGTAGAAAGCTGCTAGAGCTACAGGATGAACTTTGTACCCTTCCTCACCCCATTGCTCACATTTTACTCAAGTATTTTCTGACTCGAACACTTCTGTCGTCCACCATCTCATTGGGACCACCCACCAAATACTTCAGTCAAAGCTGAAACAAGTGCCCGAAATTGAAAAAAAAAAGAAAAAAAAAGCTAAAACCCGCAAAATTCTATGCCGCCTCCTTCTCAATCAGTGGTAAATGTGGAAGGCAATATCTACTCTTGTTTATGATATCATATAAGTCCAATAATTACATTAATTGCTCGGGGATTCGTTTTTTATTTTTGGAGCTCTTTTCAATGTTTGATGTTGATGCACGTGCCCATTGAAAACAAGCTCTGTATTTTTCCACAAATTTGTAAACATCCAGTTCAGAGAAATTGACGCGTTCATTATTACTTTCTGGGGCTTTCTTACGCGGCATGTGCAGATACTAGCCAGATAGCACTAGTCCTTTGTCATATTATATCCATCATTTTGTCGTCGTTGAAGTAATAATAGCTTGAAAAATATCATCAGTAAATATTTCTGTAATTTTTATATTTTAATTTAAGTATTTGTTTAATTTTTATATTTTAAAAAATAATTTAAAATATTCTTACAATTAAATATATTTTATTTTTACCCTTCTTTTTCTTTCCTATTATAATAATATCCTTTCACTAATATTATTGATGTTAATTAATTTATCTATAAAAAATTTAATTAGTAAATTACTCAATAATTATTTATTAGTAAATTAACCAATTAATATCAGTGTAAAAATTATTTTTTTTGTACATGTGTAATAATCTTACTATTAATTATTTATAAATAAATTAATATAAGCCAACCTAAAGCAATATTTAATATACTTACAACAATCATATTAATAATTTTTTACAAAAAAAATTATTTAACCAAACTAATATTAAAAGTAAAATAATAATATAAACGTTTGTGTAAATTTTTATATTACTTTTAAGGTTAATTTGATAAATTATCTTTTTTTATTAATATCTCTAAGAATATTGTTGAAAATGTATTATTATAAAAAGAAAAAAAAGTAAGGGTATGAGTGTAACAAATTTAAAAACATGGGTGTCTTGAGATTTTTTTTTAATATAGGAATTAAACGGACACTTAACTCAAAATATAATGATTGAATAAACATTTATCCAAAATATTATTTATGCTTAGAAATAATATCGAGAGAATTTTTAAAGAATATTCTTTTTAATAGGTGATCTTTTATTTTATTGAATGTAAGAAATAAATTTAAAAATTAAAAGGATATACATTCCAATACAGTTTAGTCCTTAAGGGCTCGTTTGGTATGTTGGATTTGATCGGATCAGATTGAATAAGATAGGATTGGATTGGATAACACTGGATTATATATAATACTAAATTATGTTTGGTGCAATGTTGGATTGGACTATAAATAATCATGTCTTATATTTGGTATGACATGAGATTGGCTAGTAACTAATAATATGTTTTATATATTAATTTATCAAAATTATGTTAGATTTATTTTAAAATGACATGAAATGTAATCTAAATTAAATTAGTAATTATTGGTAAAATTGTTAAAAAATGTAAATTCTTTCCTTAATTTTTTATATTTAACATGTTATAGTTTTAAACTTATATTTTACTAAATAATATCATTATAAACATAACAAGAATTATGAGAGGGATAGAGAGGAATTTTGGGCTTTTTTTTTCTTATCCTATGGCTAAGTTTTAGCTTATCCCACACTCCCCTTGTGATAAAATTTTGACACTATTTGGACTAAATGGTGGGCTCCACTAATTTTATCTCATAACTATTTTTGGGTACCAAACTCTGTATTAAGATAATTTTATCCTAAATTTATCCAATCCCATCATTTTATACTTAAACCAAACGAGCCCTAATTCTATTAAGATAAGGGATTCTTTACGAAAAAGTGATTGATTTTTAAAACATAACATCTGATAGACTTTATGGCTTAAATATAAAGTGGGAGACGGAGGATACTACCTCCCTCATCCCATGCATGTGGATATCGGCCTAAAATCTTACGGACCAACTGGTTTCTAATTAATAATTGAGGTTATTGTGCATCACAGCAAATAGGCAGCAAAAAGTTTTCATCTGGCAGCATCTAATCCACAAATCAACCCTAAAGGGTTTGTAGAATTATATAAACTAGAATTCCTTTTTCACTTGTTCAATTAAAGGTCAGAGGAAAACATCTAAAGAGTTACATAGAAAAGGGCATAAATTAGAGATATAAATGATCAGAGTCGGATTCAACCCCATCAGAGAGATTCAGAATGTACAAATTTTGGCACACATAAACTGTTGAGTGGGGACCCACCATTCGGTGGACTGAAGGAATCATGATTCACCAAGTCATCCTGTTTTGTTAGCTAGTTAGCTAATAGCTACAGGATGTTCTAGACGAAATTATTGGCTTTTTGTTCAAACAACGCTGTATAGTGTATTCTATATATATTAGTTGGAAAGTGGAAATTTGCGTGTCCTAATTAATTAAAATTAAGTCGCGTACAAGATTTTTAATTCTTGGGTCTCGATCTTTTGTCCGTTATCCACCTGTTCATATGATCTTAATTGTGCAAGCTTAAATATTCTTTTAAAGTCAAAAGCTTTTTTGGGTCCAACATTTTCTCAAACACACTATCCGGATTCCGGACAGTGCTTAATTATAATTTACACAGAGAAATGGGCAGCGCAAGCTATTCATAAAATAAAACCTTGTCTAATACAATAACATTATATAGTTGTTGAAACCTAGAATTATATTTGTTATTCTGTTGTATAACTTTTCAGCTTTTATATGATATTGCATTATTTTCTATTTCATACTGGAGATTTTTCAGGATTCAGCTTTTCCATGGCCACTTCCGGGGCGCCGTCACCACTCCCTTTATACTTGTACCACTTTGCACACAATAAAAAGAAGCCGAAATTTAAGAGCCCTAATGCAGCAACTAAGTAATAGAAGTAATCTAATCTCCCCTTGTTAAGATCTTCGGGCAACCAATCTCCAGTGGAAGCACCCTTTGTAAATCTATGAACCATTGATATCAAGAAACCACTCAAATAATTTGATATTGCAAACCCAACAAACGTCAAAGATCCGCCAATGCTTCTCATGTTTTCGGGAAACTGCTTGTAGTAGAATTCAACTTCAGCAATAATTGTAAATGCCTCAGAAAATCCTATCAGTGACAGCTGAGGTATTAGCCAAAGTCCTGACAAAGAAGATATTGCACCTCTTCTTTGCTCTAAACCCACAGGCCTGGAAAGGGCCAAATATCTTCGCTTATCTTCAATAATGCCAGAAATAATCATAGTGAAAATAGCAAGAATCATGCCGATGGCCATTCTCTGAAGAATTGTTATGCCGCCTTCTTTTTTCGTCAATCGTTGGAGCTTCGGAACGATGATTCTGTCATAGATAGGAATCCAAATTGTGAGGCCAATCATTGAGAAGATGGCGTAAGATGCAGCTGGGATTTTGAAATGGGTATTGCCCACGCGTCTGTCGGATTGAAGAGCTTGGAAGACTACGTAGGTCTGTTGTTGAACTAAAGCGACATAGTACACAATAGCTGAGGCCCATATAGGAATCACTCGAATTAGGACTTTTACCTCCTCAACTTTTTGCATACTGCTTAGTCTCCAGGGATTGATTGCTGATCCATCCGACTTTATTTGGTCTTCAGGGGTCATGATTGCCGCTTTGTCCAGGCACCTGAACCAATATTATCACTTTGGTTCGTTAGTAAACAATTTTTTACTTTTAAACGAATAGCTAGAATATTTTGAATCTTTTTACCTGAATTGTCCAGTATGAGGAAGTTTGGAGTTGATACAATTTTTTGGAATATGGTTATGAAGGGTGAGCCACGGTTCCTCTGGTAACTTCAAGTGCCTCTTCTTGATTGCGGCCACAAAGACCTGCACCGTACTAGCCAATGGACTGCCCTCTGGTTTTACTTTCGCATAGAGTCTAGATCCCAGGAAGAACATTGCACAGGATAAGAACATCATAAATGCAGGGATTCCCAATCCCCAGGCCCAGCTCACATCCGATTGCACGTAAACAATGACTGTCAAAGATATCATCATCGCGAAGGTGAAGGTGAAGTAGTACCAATTGAAGAAGCTGGTGATTCCCTGCTTCCCAGATTCAGTATTGGGATTAAATTGGTCAGCACCAAAGGCCAAGTTACATGGCCTAATGCCGCCAGCTCCAATTACCATCAGTCCTAGCCCAGTGAACAGAAAAGCCAGTTGCCATGGTGTTGGCCCAGGGCACGCTCCAGAATCTTGATTTCCACAATCAGGTGGGTGCAGTTTTGAGATTGCTGCTGTCAAAGAAAGTACAAGCATCCCCTTCAAAAGTAAAAACAACAGTATATTATAAATGCAACAGTAGTTTCTTTACAAGTGCATACGAGGAAATAGGAAGAGTGCTATTAATCAGTACCAGAAAAGAGGCAACAGAAGCGAATCCCAGAGTCTTGTACCGGCCAAAGTAAGTATCGGACAGGAATGCTCCGAGCAAGGTGGCAAAATTTGTGGTACCACTGAAGATGTTAATGAGAGTTGTTGCCGTGATACTTTTCATGTTGAATATGGTTGTCAAATATACCAAGAGGTTGGAGGAAGTGCCAGTAGTCCCCAGCTTTTCAAAAGTTTCATTTCCTGCGTTTTAAAATATGTATGATCAGAATTTAGAATCAAACAATTTGTGAAGAAAAACAGCTGATATTCATTCTTTTAAATTTCTTTTTTTTTCACCTATAACAAAAGGCATTGATTTCCATCCCCTGTAGTTGAGCTGAGGCTCATCATCTGTCGCAACAACTGCTGTCTTACTGTTCTTCTCCATGGTGTCTGGAAAAGAGTGCTCAAAGTTCCAAGGCTAATGACTCATTCACATGCTATTTATAGGACTTGCCATAGCATGTCTACTTGATAAGGTGCGAAGTTGATTCCTATGCTAATAAAATCTTAGACACTTATGGGTTTGTTAAGGTAGGCCAGTGCTCCAACAACGTCTTGGCTAGTAAATAAATGTATTTTCCGTATTTACTATCGGAATGAATTTTTTATTCTGGACTTTAGTTGGATTCGTGATCCCATACTAGTGAGGACGGTATTAATCTACATTATTAGGTTCAATTTAAAAACATTCGAGATTCAAGATTAAAATCAATTACTATTGTTAATTTTGGGACAAGATTGAGATTTATTGCGAGATTCGACGGGTTCTCCTAATTATTTTAGCTGACAATGTATTTAACATTGTTTTTCTTTAGCATTATTAATTTTAAATTGTGTAATCATAAATATCTAATATTCTTTAATTTTTCAATTGCATTATAGATGTCTTTTTAACATTATTTCAGTTGTTAATAGAAACATAATTATTTTCATATATGAAAATTTTAAATTAGATATTGTTAATCAATGAAAATTAAAATGTTTAGTTGAGTGATAACTATTAAGATAGGGACGAGATTTTGAATGATTCAAAATTAATCTTAGTTTTGATCCCAATGTACAAATAAGATGGGACTTGGTTCACATGTATGTCCCATTTAAGTAATTACCGTCTCTTGCCAGCGCCAAGGGGAATAATAACTACTACTACTACTAATAATAATAATAATAAGGAATAGATAGATTGAGCTCCGCAAATGTTTCTTCTCTTATAAGATCTCATCGATCATTTGAGAGTACCGTGCATTCACTGCAGAATTTGAATGCTACAGAATGGGAGCGGAGCCCATCAAAGCTGACCATTGACCAATCTGCTATTAATTAATTATCATAGAAAAATATTAAATCTGCATCGATGGTTGCGAACTTGAAGTGTCTTTCTTCTGGAGGGATGGTGACAGTACGGTTTGATTTCCATGCATGTGAATTGATTTTGATGAAAAGATCTGGAAGCAAATGGAAAGGTCAGTTATACAATTACAAGAGATAATTTTAGTGAAGTTCGTGGAGGTGAGGAGGCTGTTGTTTTCAATTGAATCAATTTTAGTTTTTAAGTACGCTTGTAGCTGGCATCTATTAAAAAAAGAAAAAGAAGAAAAGTATGCTAACACGAAATGATTACTCGAGTCAAGAGTCTCCGGCAATCATTGTAAAAATAGAGTAGAGAGTCCAATTTTAAAATAAGGTGGTAGAGACATTTATTTGTATAATAATAACTCAATCTTAAAATATATATATATATTTTTAATTACACGAGACTAATGTTCAGATTACAACTCATATTATATGAGATTTACAACTGACATTTACAATCAGATAATTACTGAGCCTAATTTACATTAATTCTTATATAGCACTGCCCAGATTTTACCCTCTTTAATATTCGAGTGGTGTCTACTCCACTCACATTTTGAAATAGAGAAAATTGCATTCACTTAATAATTAAGGAAGGAAATAAATCCCTACATGCGTCGCGGGGGCTTGAACCGCTGCTCTCACAGTTGTGAGTACAAGGTCCTAACCATTGGGCCAAGGCCGAGTTACTCTTAAAATACATTTATTTACTACCAAATTAATCCTTATAATAACGAATTTCTTCATTGTTTGTAATTTCCTTTTTACCCACATCCTATTTTCCAAGTT
The DNA here is from genome assembly GCF_000493195.1 of Citrus x clementina. NCBI lineage: Eukaryota > Viridiplantae > Streptophyta > Magnoliopsida > Sapindales > Rutaceae > Citrus > Citrus x clementina. Next base: position 2,346,340 of record NW_006262339.1, on the reverse strand, counting down.
GACAATAAAGAAGAGCATAGCAACCAAGAATGCTTCCCAAGTTTCGTAGTTTTACGGTATACTCTATTAATGTTTTCAAGTAATACTAAATGTTCCTTTAATCCTTATAATTTTAAGTAAACCACAAATTGTGAAAACCACGCTCATATGGATGATTAGAGGATTGAATTGTTATTAAACTAAATAATTAGTCTATATATTTTTAAAATATTATTCAATCACCTCTTTCAATACTTAAAAATGTTCTGAAAATATATTTTACTCGTGCTTTTTCTTTTAGAAGTGGTAGGAGGTGGGAAAATTTAAAATTGATTTAAAAAAAAAGAAATACAACATTACTCTTTATTACTTTCCAAACTATTCATATTTTTGTCTGATATAACTTAACAGTCGAACAAATTTGACTTACAATTTTGAAAAATAAATTATAATGGGACCATATATAAAACACCAACCTTTTAAATAATTTAAAAAATACTTGAACTAACTCGATGGTTAACTAAAATTATAGGGATTAAAACAATTTTTGTTTTTTGAAGTAATGAAAATTTTGTATTACTCTTAAAATTTTATTTCCTTTTTTTTAACAGTTGTATTTCATTTTAATTTTGAAAGCATCAAATCTCACTCCATGTTTAATGGTTATTAATTTTCCAATCATTCACGTACTTGTAGTTAATACCCAATCATTTTATTGCACAATATTTATAAATTAAAAATTTGGACAACTCAGTATCGAATGGGTCTCTTCCCCAGCTACACGAAAAATTCCTGAAACGTCAAATTAGAATTAATGGCTTGTAACCATCCATCGTTCGTTATTGATATAATTAATTAATTATATTCTGGTTCACATAATTGCTCGTTGGAGTAGCGGTAACAAACAGTAGCGGTAACAAACAGTAGCTTCGAGTTTGATTTAGCTGGAAGAATTAATACGCTATGTGTCAGCAATTCAACGAAAATTTTAAATCTCAACATAATCACATGTTGACTCACAAGTATGAAACGGGGTCAATATCTCTTCTCAATAATGGATTTTGAAACTAATTAACAATTTGAAGATACCTCGGTGTCTTTTTGTGATGATTTCAACGTTTGCGACGTATCAATTGTTTTTTTCCTCTTCATATTAATAATTTAAATTAGAATTATTAATGAAATTTGTATTTATCTATTCTCTCTATGGCCACTTTACTATTGTAGAAATAATAACGACAAGACATGGTAGAGGCGGAGAAGCCATCCCCATTCATCATCCGATTAAAATTTGGCTTATTCTCCAACAAATATAATGGAGATAGAGATGGAGAATCTCGTGTGAAAATCAATTTACTCATTCTCCCATTTATCTACTTTGTATTAGATATTCGACCATCATTAATATATTAAAAAATAACATATTGAAATACTATAAAATAAAATAAAATATGCGTAGATAAATAATAACTAATATATACATACACGCACACCCAACTCCAATCAGCAAAACCAACCAACAAAAGCCCTCATCTTTTAAATCTTTTTACGGGATGTGAAAAAACTTGCTCTTGTGTTGTAATTTTTACCATTCTCAGCCTTATTCCTAAAAAATCCATCAAAATTCATTCATGCCCCGTGAGAGGAGTTTGCCATCTATTCAGGAGTTCAGGCAAAAACTGTGCGCTTGGCAAACGGGGCATGCCAGTGACGTCTGAAATTACCATCACCATTCTTATCGTTTTTAAAGGTTATGAATTAGAATTACTGATTAAAGCAAGCAAAGGGTCTCACGGAATTAATTTTGTTTTGTTATGAACTATTACCATGCCAACTTAGCAAAAGTTGCACGAGTGTTGAATCCGTTGCTTTCGCCTACAATTTGTCATGATATAATATTTGCCGACGAAAGGATCTTAACTTCAGCAAATCCTGTCGTAACTGACTTGATTAATTTGCTTCGTATTGAGTGAAAGAGAAAAACAATTCGTACTCTAATTTGTAGGTCCACACTGGGTACCAGAATACAGTATTTGGATTTTTTACTATTTCCTTCCTATTATTTTTATAATATTATACGTGCGGACCTATTTGGTATGCACATTATTTATAAAATATTGCGTTAATCAAATTTCAATAATAATCCTATCTTATATTTGGTATTTTCTGGTATTGGCTAGTAGCTAATTACATTAATTTTCTCAAATTAATTCTTTTTTATTTATCTTAAATTAGTTATTGCACCAAAAGCTGAAGAAAACAAGTTGCTCGTTGTTTTTGTGTGCGTGTGTTGTTGTTGGTTTTTTTTTTTTTTTTTTTGCATTTTCTTTTGTCACACTCATTAAAATGATAAAATAGTATGAACATTAGTCCAGCAACTCATAACATTGAAGTTATAATATTCTGCAATTGATTTTGGCAAAGAGTTCATAGCAATAGAGAGAAACTTGGGATTTTTATCACTTAATCCTGTGAGTGGTTGTGGGATAAAATTTTAATTTAAAAAACATAAACCCAGGGGGTCCCCTTGGGATTGAATTTTTTTCACTATTTAGGATTACGAGATGGACCCATCATTTTTATCCCACATCTACTTTTATGTACAAACAAAACGTGAGATAAAGATTATTTTACACTGATTTTTCAATCCCATCATTTTTAACTATAATCAAGCGAGCCCTATATTTTAGCTTTTTTATATTAAAGTTTTAATAAGCTTTTTTTAGATTCTCTTCTTGTTTGTTTATTTATTTATTGAAGTTATAATTATACGAATATATTGCAATGTGAGTTTTGTGGGAGTATAAATTCATACATTTTAAGCATTTTGAGAGGTCTATTGAGCATAATTAGGAAATTTATGTCATGTAACAATAAGACTTTATATGTACACTTCAGAGAGATATATTTGCCCTCGCTAATATTTTAGAATAGAGTAATGCTCTACTTACTCACTTTAAATATTTTATTGGGATATTTAATAATGTGACATTTTATGTGTAATTTATTTAGTAGGCTGTAAAAATAATAACTTAATGATAATAATAAAATCAATTAATATCATAATCATGTCACTAAATAATTAATAACATATCATTGAGTATTTCAATTAAGCATTCAAATTTAGTAATCATAACATTAATATGTAGAATATAATCACGCTTCAAATGCCCCCCCCCCCCTAGTTTTTTATTTGTGTGTAGATAACATGCACACCATGTTTAATGTAGTCATACATTGCCACTTCTATTTTGAATAATCAAACTCTCACAAAAAGTCGTACAAAAAATATTAATATGTTCGGTATTTAGGTCCCGTTTGGGATTGAGGTTGAAACTCAATAAACTGTTTATTTTATAATTTGTGACAAAAATAGTATTTGATAAATTTTATAAAAGTTACTTATTTAATAATTTTCTCTATTTTGACAGTAACTTTTAAAAGCAGGTAGTTGGTTATTTTTTATAAGCAACTCATTAAATAAGTTATCATACCTTTTTAAAGTTCCTATTATAACCTTAATATTTAAAAATAATAATTATGTCTTATTTTCCCACACACCATAATATTAAGCCATTAAATATCATATTACCACTACAATCAAATTACCGCCACAACTATTGTATATTCTCTTCAGTATCAAAGTTTTGATCTAAAAAGTTCATATTTTTTTATTTTTTTCTTTGTATTTTCTATTATAAGATTAAAAAAGGTTTGCATATAATTATGTAATTTTTTTTTTAACTTTGAACAATTTCACATGAAAATTAACCATGACTTTCAATCTCTTTATATTTTTTTACTATAGTTAATATGTTTATTGCATCAAGTTCAATATGAATGTAATGCATATTACTTTTTTTATTTTATCTATATTATGTATTAGTGCGAATTTTTATCATATTTTATATAACAAATATATTAATTTTTTTTTCACTTCATGTAATTGTAAGCATTTTAAAAAGAAAAAGACATGTCTAAATATCATTAAATATACTCCAAAAAAATAAAAATGTAATTTAAACTTATGTCTATTTTAATCATTATATAATAGAACAATACATTTGCAATATTTACCAAATACATATATACTGCTTTTCAAACTCATAGCAATTGCAATAACATAGTTTATCAAACACCAACCTGCTTTTTTAATCAGCTGCTTTTTGCATCTATATAGCAGAAGTAGCTTATTTAATCAATAATCGCAATCCCAAATTAGCCCTTAATGATTTTGTGAGTACTTATTAGATAACTTTTGGAGTAAATATCAGTACTCCTTTATTTTAGGATTTAAAGAGTTAACAAACAAAATTATGAAAATACTGACAACCATAATCTTATCTGCTTTATATTTAATACAATATATATTGAAAAGGGTCTAGCTCTGTTGACACTCTTTTATAAACATACAATTAAAGTTATAACGTATTTTTTACTATTTATTATTTTTGTGTGTGTGGCTGTGATTTGTTCTCCACCTTGAAACAACTTTAACATAGCCATGACTTATTGAAAATATAAAAAATAAAAAGAAACATGAAATCCGATTCTCGATTTTTTTTTCTTTTTTTTTTTTTTGTAAAGTAGCATTATTGCTGTACTATTTCCTAAAAAAATTGAGTCACTGTATTTTTACAATTAAACTATTCTCCTGAGGAAAATAAAATTAAAAAAAAAACAAGAGAGAAGAAGAAAGTAAGCAAACAAATAGTATCTATATATCTATTATAACACAAAATTATATATTAAAAAAAAAAACTATAGATTCCTATTTTGCTAATTAGCTAGTGTCAGGCCTTTCCAATCCCTTCTCTTCATCTATAGATTCTCTCCTTGGCAAGTTTGCTGAGTTACCCGCAACCACGTTCTCTAATTGCACATCCTTTACCCCAGTTTCAGCAACAGTAGTATTAACCACAAAGTGACTAGCGAAGAAGCTGAAGTAGACAAAATTCACAGCTCCAAGGCCGGCAATGATGTAGTAGTAATAGTCGAGCCGGTTCTTGTTCAAATCATGACCTCCCAGCCATGGCGAATTCCCCGTTCTTTTAGTCACCCGGTGGATGATATTAATAACCAATGAGCTCACGTAGCTTGCTACGGACAAGCTGAGAAAAAATGCCGCCCCTGCAACAGTTCTCATGCTTTCAGGCATTTGGTTGGTGAAGAACTCCATTATAGCAACAGCAGCGAACGCTTCGGTCAGACCTGAAAGGGCATACTGCGGCAAAAGTATCAAAAGGCTCATGGGCGACACAAACGAATCGTGTTTCAAAGCCAACTCACGTCGTCTTTTCTCGACAGATCCTGCCACTAACATGCATAGAATCGACATTACGATACCGGTCTTTATTCTTTGTTGCAGTGTCAGTCTTTTTACCTTTCCGGCAATTTTTGTGGCCACTGGAATGTATAACCGCTCGTAAATGAGGATCCATAATGACAATGCAAGCATTGATGTGATATTCATCCAGGCTGGTGGCATTTTGAAATGTGGTCCCACTGATTTGTTCATTTGAATTGCTTGTAGGATTCCGAATGTGTTCTGTTGGTCCATTGATATGAAACAAGCGATTCCCGATACACAAACAGGCAAGATTGCTATTAAACATTTCAGTTGTTCTACTTGTTGCAAGCTACAAAGTCTCCACCCATTCTTGGGCGTCCCTTGTTCTTGCAACTCGTGACTTGGTTCAGTAATTAAAGCAGCTCTATCAAGGCACTTGAATCTGTTGGTGCGCTTGAGCTTTATCATCAAAGGGGGGTCATAATAGTTATGCTCGCAACCTGGTTCAACGCTAAAACATCGCTTCCTACAGGCAGCTACGACCACTTTGGCCATGTCTGAAAAGACACTTCCTGCAGGTTTTATGTAAATGTAACAGCGGCGGCCCAACAAGAAAAGGGTTATGGAGAAGGCAAGGCAAGCTGTTGGGATTGCGAAGCCAAGAACCCAACTGACATTTGTCTGAATGTAGACAACGCCTGTGAGTACTACAACGAGGGCAACGGTAAAAGAGAAGTACCACCAATTGAAGAAGCTTTCTAGTTGTGCCCGTCCTTTCTCGGTGGTGGTGTCGAATTGATCAGCACCAAAGGCAATGTTGCAAGGCCTAATCCCACCTGCTCCGATGGATAGCAGTGTAAGTGCAGCGAAGAGGACGCAGAATTGCCAACCTTGAGGCTGAGGGCAATTAGGCGGATCACTACAGCTAGAGGGTCTCAGCTGATGTATGCCTGCTGTCAGTGTCATTATCAACATTCCCTGTAAAAATTATGGAGACACGAGCCTTAGTCTTACTAACCCCTACCAAGAATATGCAACCAAAAATTAATGCATTTTAATTAACCTCCTTAACTACCAGTAGAGAGGCAATGGAGCCGACGAGGAGGGTGCGGAACCTGCCCAAATAAGCGTCAGAAACGAAAGCACCCAGCAATGACGTAATGTTGCTGGAACCGGACCATATGGTTACTATGTTAACCAAAAGAACACCTCCCAGGTTGTAATTGGTTTGCAGATACACTGTTATATTGCTTATCAAACTCATCGAAGCCAATTTCTCGAATGTCTCGTTCCCTTCAATAATAAGTAATTAATTAAATCCACTCACAAATCAAATCATGTACACACACACACACACAAAAAAAAATTATGAAAATTACCAAGTATGTACTTTATGGCTCTCCATCCTCCAGGTTTCTTAGCAGAAGGGTCTTGCTCCACTGTGGAAGCAGAAGAAGAATGGATATTATTTGCCATATTTAATTAATTTTCTCTCTTGTGTGCTTACTAATTAATTTCGTTTAATCTTAATGCCCTTTTAATTATAAGAGTGCAAGCAAAATAAGAAAGAATAACATATGACTGATATAGAAGTGTGGTGGGTGTACTAGCTAGGCTGATTACTCGGACATTTGCTGAAAATTCTAATTGAAGATAAGTGACATGCCAGAAACGTGCCCATGGTGACACGCATGCAACGTGTTTATTAATTTGGTCAACTATGCGTGAGCTGAAAGTATACATAGCGTCCGGTCTTAACACGCGCATTTTGGGAAGCAGTTACGGTCCAATCAGATTTGTAACACTGGTTAAATTTGTTGTGCGGTTTGATCCTAACTTTACGGACATATACAAAAGCTCAATTAGCTCACAGAAATAGTATAATAGGTTTTTAACATTTAATCGTTGATGAAATATTTAGTTACAAATGTTGGGTATTTTCAAATGCCAATAAAAGATTGAAAGAAATCATGGTATAAATCATTTAATATAAACTGGTCAAATATTATTCAGACAGGTAGTTAGCCAGACGATTCTTTTTACTTTAGAGTGTGAATTAATCTTTTTTTTTTTTTAATTTCGTATTCGGCTTGATTAAAATTTTAATGACCTAATTCTAGTCCTTCCATTATCAAATTGAATCCAGTGTTAAAGTTTAATTACTTATTATGGTAAAATCTCGATAAATTAATAACATTGAGACCAAAAAATTTTATTAATTAAGCGATTATAAATTAATAGAATTATAATTTAGCACGTTGAATACGGGGTAGAGATTGAAAAAATTTATTATTTAACAGAGGTTTTATTTGTTAAATATTAATTTATCGAGGTTTTACTTGTATGTCTTACCCTATAACTATCAATCATAATATCGTAAAAAGCTTGGCTCAGTATTAAACCCAAATTCTTCTCGAGTTATTTATAATTTAGCACTTTTTCAGGGATGTGGCAGGGCAACTTCAAGAAAAGAAAAAAAGATTTCTCGTCATCATATCTTAAGCTACTTAAGGTTTTCATTTTGTTAATTTAACACTGGATTTTTTTAAGTAAAAAATGATTTTTTTTTCCTTTTTAACAATTATTTATATAGTTTTAAGGAGGAATAATGAATTTAAAGAGAAATGAAGAGTAATATATATACATTTTTCAAACAATGGAAAATGATCAGGACCCCTCTTAATTGGCAAAACAAATCATTTTCTAGTAAAGTTTTAAAATATATCCAAAACTTGTGTTATCAAATTTCATTATTTTTGTTTTTTGGACTATTTTTAGCCTTGACTAAAAATTAATTATGGTTTAAAATTTAAAATTTTAGGGAAATAAGACTAACGGAATTACTTACTCTTTGTTGTGTTAAAGTTTGACAACAAGGGGTTAACATGCATGGTAAAAATGGGGTTTCTTAGGGTACTGATATGTCACAGGCTGCTCAAATTTATCACCAACAAAGACTAAATTGGCGCGTACGGATACGCTCAGTAAAAGTCCATCTAACAGTAGAATATGCTTAGCAGTGGACTGTCCCATACAACTAGTGAGCCGTGGTGCACTTAACAAGCGAACAACCCATATTCAACAAGCTCGGTCCGATATCTAAAAATCTCTACACCAACTTGCACTACTTGCTAGGAAGCATCTAGACCTAGGCTAGTAAGACAAATCGCTCCTCAAATAAAAATGTTGTCGATGGATTGGTCCCATTTGTAAAATATAAGTAATATTGTAATAATAATTAAAAAAGCAGAAGAAGACGCAAAATTGCAAGATCCATTAAAGTAATAAGTGTGGAGTTATGTTTACACCTCCCGCGACGACATATTCCACAGTAATATACTTATCTCTAATTAATATAATATCATAAATAATATTAAAATTAGAATCATTAATTTATTTGTACACTGTTATTTTGCAATTTAGGGTTAGAAGAATAATCTATCAAATAGATATATAAGCCTATATATATATATATATTATTATAGCTTAAATTTATGAAGAAGACGTCACATATTTACATATTGTGAAGATGTGTAGGGTAGGAAATCTTTTCTCTTTGCAATTTAGGGCTAGAAGAGTAATCTACGAGGAACATACAATGTACAACTCCGATAAATATGAGCCTGTTTGATATAAAGGTTAAATTTATAAAGAACAACACAAGACACGTGAAATGAGTGAGTAAATCACTGTTGTATTATATTTTACTACAGTAGTAAAAGGAGTGTAGGATCGTGGAAACAACAATGGGAGTATGGGTTGCATTTCTTCTTGGAGCGATGCCCATTTTGGGGCTGCTGTTGTGGTGGTGGAATACTGGAACTAGCTGTTGTAGTATACGCTTCCTCTGAAGTTTCGATATTCCGGGCCGAGGTTGCCACCCGGTCAAGTGGGCTTCCCTTCTATCGGGGAAATGTTCACCTTTCTTGGGTACTTCAAGAACATTCGCCGCCCTGATGATTTCATCAACTCTAAGCAACAGAAGTAAGTAAGACATCTTAATTTGAAATTCATTCTTCGTATCAATGGCTTTATTAATTAGTAGTTTACTCATTTAGGTCTTATATTTCAGGTTAAGTGTCCGTTTAATTTTTATATTCTAAAAAATACCTCAAGATACTCTTCGTATTGAATAAATGACACTCATGCCCTCATATTTCCTTTACTTTTGCAATAATACCCTTACCACAATTTTAAAGCAATAATTGGTAATTTTGCAATGATCTTATTAATAATTATTTATAAAAAATAATTTACCAAATTAATCCGAAAGTAAAATAGAACAAAAAATTACATTTAATGTTATTTTACTATTGGTATTAATTTTTTTATAGATAAATAATTTATTTCCAAAATATTGTTGTAAGGGTATAATTGCAAAAGAAAAAAAAATGCATAAGTATCACATATTCAATGGCAAAGATGTTTTAAGACATTTTTCAAAATATAAAGATTAAACAAGTACTTAACTTAAGATATAAGAACTAAACGAGTATTTAACCGTAATTATTGTGTGTCATTTCAAAATATTTAAGATAATTTTAGGTGCAAATATTTATTTGTTTATTTTTACATTTCTCTGCTGTACCCCCCAAAAGCCCAATCGCTTGGCCATGAGCTTTGACTCTTAAAAGAGAAAAAAAAAAAAAAAATCTGATGATCAGGGTACCGTGATGGAGTAGAAATGTACAGAACCCACGAGCTCGGATCACCGTTAATTATTACATGTTTCCCGGCAATCAACAAATTTGTATTTCGATCGTACGATTCCTTTGAGCTTGAATGGCCCATTGTCGATCTTGTGGGCCAAAAAGGGTAGGTCCAAATGTCCGATGAAGCAAAGAAGGTAAAAATCGGGTCCTGGCGCAAGATCGTCAAGTTAATATTCGCTAAGCTGACACAACTTTTCTATCACGAGGCAATTTTTTCGTTAAACACCCCATATACACAGCGGAAAAGTGATCACCAATAACAGAACATAAGGATACTGCTAATTGAAAAATAATATGCACCCCGTGAACAAATTTTTGAAGTGTGGTCGTATCCAATGCCATTACCAGATCTTGTTATTTATGGATGCTGCAACTTAGTCATTCTCCAAATGACTGTGATTTCACATCTGATGTTTACAAGTGACATTCGAGAACATTGGAAAGTTATTCATAAGCTTTGAGCAGGGCCACTTTTAGAGTCCATGGATAAATTGTTTGATGGGTTGGTTAAAGGAATTAGAGCTGGCTGGAAACATGCTTGCTCGATTACAAATTGTGCTCCTTCTTCACCGACTGTCCACTGCAAACAAGTAAAGAAAAACTGTCGATCCCATTTTTTAAATTTGAGCCAATACGAACTTTGTCTCATATAATTTTCATGGAAATTCATGTGGGAACTACTCAATCCGGATGCAGATATGATTTATATATCTTTCACATCCGATACCAGCCGATGGTGTTGAAATCAAGATCAGTGAAATATAATCAGTCACCCACTCCTTGTCTGTCCTGGTAGCATGCTCTTTGATTGTAATTTTAATCTCCTTTTATTAAGATGTTGATGACGTGATTTTAGTAAACTTGACCAACGCTTTCTTGAGCGAAGTACTAATATATTATTTGCTAGACTTGATATTGCCATCTCTGCAACCCCCATTTCCTAAAATGTGCCATATCTCAAATCAATATGCTTTGCGACCATATAAAGCTGGCCACAGTGTGACCACCGTTTGCTTGAAACGTAAGCATCTACAGCAGAAAGCTACTCATGATTCTGAAGTTGAACATGTTTCGTTTGGTTTGAGTATGTTTATAGTAAAGGTGAAGGCTCTTTTAGCCTCAGGTCTAAATTCAAATCAATGCTGGTGTCTGGTGAAAGACCATCATCCAAATTTGACCCAAATGGCTTTGCTAATTAAGAGGTCTACGACTTATGGTCAAATCATAAAATCAATTGTAGTAGATAAGCACCATCACATTGTAGCCCCAGTGAATTGGCATCATACATTGCACAAATAAATCATTACCAAATCAACATCGACCTACCATGCCTAAACCTAGTTTAAACTCAAATTTTGAACAAAAAACCTCCAAATGCTTTCTGGGTTCAGCAAGATTAGGCAAATTATACAGATAAAAAAGGCTAGCTTTAGTAGGAAAGAAACCTTTCAAACGGATGCCCGTGAAAATGAAAGTAAAATAGAGTTGGCCCCATAATCATTCATGAGGGCTCAATAGGATGGCCCAAGATTTGGCCTTAAATAAAACCTCTAGCTACACAGCGCATAAGACACGTCAATGTCTTAAAAATGAGTGAGTCAGACATGTTTCAATGCAGCCGCAGACTTTTTAATATAAAAAAACAAAAGCAGTACCTTCGAAAGCTAATTTTGTGGATACACAAATTGCCCCATACTCTCTACTAACCATCTTACACGTGCCAAACTTAAGCATTTTATTTTTAAAAATCCCAAAAATGTTTTAACTTTGTCATGTGAAGCGAGTAGTTTAAATTTCGTACTCGAGAAGAGTATTGTTTGGAACAAAGTGTTTGAATTTCATTGGACAACGGCTACTTATTTACCGCACAACTTTCCATAGACACTTTCAAAAGGTGTCTTTCACTCAGGTCATAGAAAATAGGAAAAATAAAGCATTTTTACTCTCTCTCTCTCTCTCTCTTTAGTGCTTCAAATAATAATTAGATTTATCAATAGTAGTTCAAACTATCATCGCTCCTCTCCCAGGCACTGTTGTCATCACAGCTTCTCATTTCTCTGGCTGTGTGTACACTCATTGTACAGTGGCTTAGCGCATAGCAAGAGCCCATTTGTGAGAAGAAATGAAAATGCATGAGCTGGTTTTGATCTTGACAGTGATTTTTGCAGCAACCCTCTTCAGCTCTTGCTGCCTTGCTCTCACTGAAGATGGTAAGAAAAAAAAACCATATTACATATCATATTCCATTTCGAGTTCTTCTTTTTTATTTCTTTATTTATTTTGTTTTGTTTTATTATTTATTATTATTATTTTTTTTGGGCTGAGAAATCGGCAGTTTTGAGTTTGGGACTTTCATTGGCAGCTAAAAGGTGATGTTTTTGACCGGGGGGAAAAGAAACAAAGTTCTTAACATGATGTTTTAGTGTTGCTTTTAGTATTATACAAAAGATAATCTTTTAGACGAGAGTCAAATTGAGGTTAAAGTTGGGATATTATTGATGATATAATCATATTTTCCAGGCATGACATTGCTAGAAATCAAAAGCTCTTTGAATGATAGTAGAAATTTGCTTGGGAACTGGCAAGCTACTGATGAATCTCCTTGCAAATGGACTGGCATTTCTTGCCATACCCATGATCAGCGAGTCCGCTCTATGTATGTAACTCTACTTTGCTCTTTTCAAATTACTGCAAATTGTTTTACTTTGTTAAAAAATTAATTCACGTGATGGGTTATTCAGAAATCTGCCATATATGCAATTAGGCGGCATTATATCTCCCAGCATTGGTAGACTTGATAAATTGCAAAGACTGTAAGTTCAATACCCTTCTTGACCCTTTTTTGCTTTTCTGCCTGCAAAATCTCTGATTGTAATTCAATTTCACCCTGAAACAGGGCGCTTCATCAAAACAGCTTACATGGATCTATTCCGAATGAGATTACAAATTGTACAGAGCTCAGAGCCTTGTAAGTCAACTTGACAAAAGAACATCTCACTCTGATTCATTGTTCTTGCATTTGATAACTTTCATTCATGTATGTGCACTTGACACCTGATGGCGTCATTTTGATCATTAATGTAGGTACTTGAGGGCAAATTATTTGCAAGGAGGAATACCAGCAAATATTGGAAACCTTTTGTTTCTTACTATATTGTAAGATATCTTGTCGTCCATTGCAGGTCCAAATTTTAATCCTGGTTGAGTTTATTATCTTTAACTTATATTTTATTATTGAATTTAGGGATTTGTCAAGCAATTCACTAAAGGGTGCTATACCGTCATCTCTTGGCCGGCTCACACATCTGCACTATCTGTAAGTTAAAATGAATTACAATTACCTTAACAAACTTGGATATTCACGGATCTCAATTTAAAGCCCTCACAGATTTCTTGGAAACATGTCTTAATAGTACTGTATGGTGCTGTTTCATGCAGAAACTTGTCAACCAACTTCTTTTCTGGTGAGATACCTGACTTTGGAGCCCTGAGTGCTTTTGGAAACAAATCGTGAGCACTCGTGTTTTCTTTTGCTTTTCTTGTTTTCTTACCAGTGCATATGCTCGTGTTTTCTTTTGCTTTTCTTGTTTTCTTACCAGTGCATATGCTTGATCAAATATGCCAGGCCAATTAACATGTAACAGATTCTCTTGTTTCATCTGAGCTCTCCTCTACAGCCGTTTGACAAAATGTCTTTTAAGTAGTGAACTTATGAAATTAGTCCCGCCGCCTACCCCATATAAGGACAAAATTGCTTCTATATATCTTCTTTGCATACATCTGACCTTGTGAAACACTCATCAGAGCCTGGATGAAAACTGGAACTAGAATGAGTGCTTGAATTGCTATCCCTTGTTGGTGCTTCAAATAATTTCATGTTATGTGTCATGATTTGAATGGTACCCAAAGACATCTGTGTATGAAATGTCCATTTGATGTGGATGAGCTTTTGCTTGCATGATTAGCTGTTGTTTGTCTGAGGGGTGCTAAAATGTCAGATCCATCAATTTATATCCTCAGTTTAAATATGGCTATCTATTGTGTCACTCATGAGAACTATCTAGACAACAAGCAAGCAATTTTGTCATCCTTTATTTTATGTGGTGGTTAAGACAAGTTTAATATCATCAAAATTGGTTCTTGATTATCACTTCTGTTCTGTTTAATTGTCCGTCCTCTGAACTTGTTCTAAGACTGCTTCACTTGGGCTTAGGTTTATAGGAAATTTAGATCTCTGTGGTCAGCAAGTACACAAGCCATGTCGAACCTCGATGGGATTTCCTGCTGTGCTACCTCATGCATCAAGTGATGAAGTTGCAGGCAAGTATTATGCCATGTTCCTTGGTTTTTCACTGAATAACAGATGTCCCTGGCAGTTTTTTGCCCCTACTGTTAATTTATCAGGAAGAGCTGATTCCTGCAAATGGTTGTCCAAATACTGATACTAGTTTATTTGCTCTGGGGGTTTTGTGCAGTGCCTACAAAACGGTCCTCTCATTACATGAAAGGAGTGCTGATTGGGGCAATGTCCACAATGGGCCTTGCACTTGTGGTTCTCCTTGCATTCCTTTGGATTTGTTTGCTGTCAAAGAAGGAAAGAGCTGTAAAGAGATACACTGAAGTCCGAAAGCAAGTTGATCAAGAAACAAGTAAGCTGAATATGAATCAAAATGTTGCACATGTCCCTTTTTTTTACTGCTAATTCTTAAATGCTTCAATAGGTACAAAGCTTATAACTTTTCATGGTGATATGCCGTACCCCTCATGTGAGATCATTGAGAAGCTGGAGGCTCTTGATGAGGAGGATGTTGTAGGTTCTGGAGGATTTGGTACTGTATACCGGATGGTTATGAATGATTGTGGAACATTTGCTGTTAAAAGAATTGATCGGAGTCGTGAAGGATCTGATCAAGTGTTCGAGAGGGAGTTAGAGATCCTGGGTAGCATCAAGCATATAAATTTGGTCAATCTGAGAGGTTATTGCAGACTCCCTGCAACAAAGCTTCTCATCTATGATTATCTTTCTATGGGCAGCTTAGATGATTTCTTGCATGGTAAGTATCAGCTTTTCCGGTAGTCTGACTCTGTTCCATGGTGAAAGATTAACATGACTAGGTGTCATTGAAAATAAATTCTTAATTAATGGTTTTTTTTTTTAAAAAAAAGAAAAGAAAAGAAAATTGATGTCTGCTACCCTTCAGAGCATGGTGAAGGACAGCAATTGTTGAACTGGAGTGCTCGTTTGAAAATAGCCCTTGGTTCTGCCAGAGGGTTGGCGTACTTGCACCATGACTGCTGTCCAAAGATTATTCACCGAGATATAAAATCCAGCAACATCCTCCTCGATGAGAACTTGGAGCCCCATGTCTCAGATTTTGGTCTCGCCAAGCTCTTAGTAGACGAAGAAGCCCATGTCACTACTGTGGTGGCTGGCACTTTTGGCTATTTAGCACCAGGTGTGTGTTTGTGGAATTGATGTTTTACTCTGGCATTTCTTTCCGGTTCCAGTTCCAAAGATTCATTACCTTTTATGGTTCACTGATTGGTTGCTTTTATGTACTACTTTGA
The DNA here is from genome assembly GCF_000493195.1 of Citrus x clementina. NCBI lineage: Eukaryota > Viridiplantae > Streptophyta > Magnoliopsida > Sapindales > Rutaceae > Citrus > Citrus x clementina. Next base: position 2,330,791 of record NW_006262339.1, on the reverse strand, counting down.
AACAGAGTATCTACAAAGTGGGAGAGCCACTGAGAAGTCCGATGTGTATAGCTTTGGAGTTCTCTTGCTAGAGCTTGTGACTGGGAAAAGACCTACTGATCCGACTTTTGTAAAGAGAGGCTTAAATGTTGTTGGTTGGGTATGCTTTCCAGAACTTTCTTTTCTTGATATACTATATTTCTTAGTTAGAGATACTCTATTTATGCAGATGAACACAATACAAGTTACTAAATGGTTTCTTAGCATCTCGTGAGTGTACCAAAATAATAACAATTTCTACTTATCCAGATGAACACCCTACTGAAAGAGAATAGATTGGAAGATGTCATAGATAAACGCTGTGCTGATGCCGATATGGAAACTGTGGAAGCAATTCTTGAAATAGCTGCAAGGTGCACAGATGCTAACCCGGATGATCGGCCGTCCATGAACCAGGTTTTGCAGCTGCTAGAGCAAGAGGTCATGTCACCTTGCCCAAGTGATTTCTACGAGTCCCATTCAGATTATTGTTAATTTGATACACAAATCATTTTGTTTAACCTTGTTCTGCAAGAACATGCGTAGTTACTGCCTCAACCTTATTCTGCAAGTGTTCTGTCCCTCTCTTTAGGGCCCAGCCTGTATATTAATTTTTCTCATCTACAATTTTATGAATGCTCTTGCTTGCTTACCGTGAATCACTGGGGCTTCTACTAATACCACTAATTAGATAGCATTAGAGATCCAACAATTGAGTTGTGCAGGGTCAATTACAAGTCATCTGATCTGAAGCCCATATTTTTAACTGAGCCTATCCACTCAAGCTGTTCATTGTCTAGTCAAGATTTTAACTCATGTGTCAGGTCGCGTAACCGTAATGTGGTACTAAACACGATACTATTTAAGATTTCACGACCTTTAAAATTGGTGGGTCTATGTTGTGGGTCTATAGCCCCGCCAATTATGACACTTACCACATTCATATTTAACAAGAGTTACAAGACATCTCGCTTCAATTTCATGGTCGATAATTAGTTAATTTCTCCTCATCTATTAATGTGTAAATATATTAAGCTTCTATATGTTATTTGATAACAAGCAAGGTAAAAAATTTAAAAAAAAAATGACGGGCAAAATAGATGAGGTCACGCAAATGCCGATATTCAATTATATTTTCATTAAAAAAAGTATACAAAGTCTTTTGGTTAATTTAACTACAATTAGATCAATCAGTGGAAATTAAAAGTAGTACAGAAAAATATGTTGGTGGGTAAGGTAGCTAGCTTAACTTTAAAAATAATTACAGAAAGAAAAGTTGAGTCCAAAGTGGAAAAGAGTCCTTCCCAGCTTGTCTGCTCCACAAATAATAAGCAGCATAAATCCACTGTGGATGCACCGAAAACGTGTTGTGGTGCTCCGCCGACCAACGACCCTCTGTTCCTGGCCTTGCTGAGACGGAGACCACGTGTGTCACTGACAAGTATACATCCGTGCATGCGGCACCCAACTCGCTAGCTCTCCATTTGAGCAATGGAAATTCAAATTCCTTATCATCAACATCCATGATAAAGAACAATGTACATCCTGCAAGAATTTCCTCCGGTTTTCCCCAGGAAACACTTAACATGCTCCCCAAACACGATTCTCAAAAAATATTGGGAAAGGAACCACACAAACAACTGCTTAATTAAATTAAGCGGAAATAAATTATTTTTATCTTTGCGTGAATAAAATGAGATGTGTACTATAAATTAACAAGTAGAAAATAAACCAAATAATCATAGCAATAAACTAATCATAAGAGACACATTTTTTCGTGAAAAATTCAAATTGAAAAAATCATGGGACCCTAGTTCAATATAACATTCCACTATATTAATAATGAGATTGCAATATAAATTCTTCTTTAGATAACATTGAAGGCTAACAACATCAAGAATTTTAATAATTTTGACTTATTGTAATAGCCTAATATATGTCTTTCTAATAAATAAGTATATCAAACAAAAGCTAACGAGAGTAAAAAATAAAAATCAAGATCAATAAAATTATAGAGGGTAATGTTAAGAATTTATCCTCCAAATTTAGAAAAAAAAAAAAGAGCTAAAATTACATTCTGATCGTCCAATTGAAAATGGAAAATCTTTAACACCCAAAAATAAATTCATGCCACTGTCTTCTTTTCTCTTGTCTTTTTCACGCATTGGTTATTGTAGCTGCCGCAACAATTAATCTTCTTTGTATAATGCGCTTTTCAAGACCTATTTTTAATGAAAATTTTCATTTAGCCCCATAAAATTTCTTTAATTACTTAATCACCTAAACTAATGCAAACTTTAAATGAGATGGACCCAATAAATCTCTCCTTACAGATAATGTAGGGAACACTATTAAATGCTATCTTTTTATAGCTTTTTGGCTTTTTCTTTTACAATGACTTTGTTATCATATCTAATTTATTTTATGTTGTGTAAATCTTCTCAAGTAACAATTATTTCTCCCCAAACACATTTCATATCCAATAATTCCTCACATCAATATACTTGTATTTCAATTAGTATATTCAAATTCTTTACTAAGTAAATAACACTTTAACTATTATAGGACATAATTTAGTTGTCTTGTTTCACACCTATTTCTTGTAAGATATTCTTCATCCACAATATTTTTTTTTTTTTGCAACCTTTAGTAATTGCAATATACTTTATTTTAGTGATAGACATAACAACACACTGCTGAAGTTTAAACTGTCATGAGATTGCTCCCTTTACAAAAAGGAGAAAATATCGTGATAAGAATTTTCTAGAATCAACATCTTTTGTCATATTTTCATCCATGTACACTTGTAACATAGGTTTGTCACAACTAAAACATACACATGTTTTGGAAATGCCTATGAGATATCTGAGAGTCTACTTCACTATTATCCAGTGCTCTTTGCCTAGATTGGAGAAAAATTGACTGATTATACTAACTGCATGGGTAATTTTAGTCTTATACAAATCATGACATACATCAAACTACTAACTGCTGAAGCATAGAAAATTCATCTCATCTCTTACTTCTCTTTCTCATTTATAGGATAGCTCATAATTAAGCTTGAAATAGCTTGGAAGTAGAGAATAAATAGATTTGCCTTGCTCATGTTGAGTTTTTCAAGAATCATTTCAATTTATGCTTTTTGAATTAAAGATAACTTTCCAGATTTTCTATTACGAGAAATTTTCATGGCAACCTGATCCCAAGTCCTTAATTGTAAAAGACTTACTAAGCTCTTTCTTCATATTATCAATATTGCTCAATAATCAACATGTCATCCATATAAAGCAAACGAATAATAAAATCATTATCACCAAACTTCATAGCAATGGTCAAACATAATCTTGCTTAAACTATAATTTTTCATAAAGGAGTCAAACTTTTTATACCATTGTCTTTGTGCCTGTTTTAACCCATACAAACTTTTTTTCAACTTGCACCCTAGTTCTTTTTTACTTTCGACATTGAAGCCTTCAGGTCGCTCCATGTATATTTCCTCCTCTAAGTCACCGTGCAAGAAAGTTGTCTTTACATCAAGCTATTCAATTTCTAAATTCAAGCTAGCTACTAATCTCAGAACAACTTGGATAGAAGACATCTTTACCATATGAGAAAATATTTTTTCAAAATCAACACCTTTCTTCAGTGAGTTATTTTCAGTCTTCAACCTGTAAACCCATTTGTCCTTTAGTATGTTCTTTCCCTTAGAAAGCCTAACTAAGTATGGTTTTTATTCAAAGATTTCATTTTCTCTTATATACCTTTAACCTAGTCACTTTTATATTAGTGAGACATGTCTTCTTCAAAATATTTTGGCTCCCCTATATCTGTAAGCATCATATACTCATGTGAGCATATCTAGTGAAAGGTCATTTTCTAGTAGATTTTCTTAATTTTGGCTCAACTAGTGGTGCAAGTTGTTATAAAGGTACTTGTTCAACTGGTTATGTTGGACTATTGTTATTATCCTTTTCAACTCCCATATGATCATCATTAACTACTGGTGGCGAAATTAAAGTTGGAATATTAGGAACCTCGAGATATGACTGAGATTCATCACTCTTCTCTTCATCACAAATTATTTGAACTTCAAGAAACATAACATCTTTACTTTTGATCAATTTTCTTGCTACTGGATCTCATAACTTTGTACCCAAATTCTTCATGTCTATAACCTAAAAAAATATATTCCTTGGTTATCAACAGGCTTCAATCTCTCATATTTAGAGATGTAAACATATACTCTACAATTAAGCACTCTCAAGTGTTTATAAGAAGCATCTTTTTCAGTCTAAACTCTCCATTTAATGGAGCTGAAGGAGAAATGTTAATCAAATTAACTGCAATATGTATAGCTTATGTCCAGAAAAATTTAAGAAGCTTGGAATCAGAAAGCATACACCTGATCATTTCTTTAATTATTTTGTTCATCATTTCTGCAACACCATTTTGCTGAGGAGTTTTTGGTACATTCTTCTCAAGTTTGACTCTATGTGATTTGCAATACTACTCATATAGTCCTATGTACTTACTACTATTGTCTGCCTCAACATTTTTTAATTTCCTTTTTGTCCCTCTTTTAACATAAGTATGGAAAAACTTAAACATACACCTAATTTGTAGATTTCAAAGCAAAAAGCCACATTTTTCTAGAACAATTATCAATAAAGGTTAAAAAATAAAGTGCACCTTGTATTAATCTATTTTGCATCATGTAAACATCAATGTGAATCAAATCAAGGATATACGACTTTCTAAATGGAGAAGTTTTTTTTTAAAAGCTTCTTTATGTGTCTTTCCAATTAAGTAACGAATACAAGTCTTGAGGAACATACTTGTGGAGCTGAGTAGAAGTCCTTTTTTTACAAGAGTTTACAGTCATTTTTTACTAATGTGATCAAGCCTTTTATACCATGTCTCAATGTTAGAATCTTTTATAGCCACATTTGTATCTTCTTTCTTGAACTTGACTTTTATCGTATATAAAATGTTTACTTTCTTTTTCTTATCTATCACTAAAGAGCCTTTGGTAAGCTTCTATTTTCTTGCACCAAATTGGTTAGTATAACTACCATCATCAAGTTTTTCTGTGGAGATCAAATTATGTCGAATATCTAGTACATGCTTGACATCTTTAAGCACCAACTTATAACTCACACTGGTGTCCAAGCAAATATTTTTTATTCCTATAATCTTGGATGCCCTCTCATTTCTCATCCAAAATTGCCATAATCACCTTAGCATAGGATGTGAAGTAACCACGATATGCAATAACATAAAACGAAGCGCTCGAATTATTCACCCAATCACTAGTATAATAAATGAAATTTACAGAGCTCTCATAATAAATGATACACATATCACTATCAACTATAGTTGCAGTGTTCTCTTTGTCATTTTTTGAGCATCGCCATTTTCTTTCACCTATTATCTTTTGTACAATCTACACTCCCTTTTTATATAACCCATTTTCTAACAATGAAAACACTTGATATTTCTCCTTTGGGACTTAAATCTTTCTCTAGAGTTATCATTATACTGCTGACGGAAATTTCTACGTTGACTTCTCCTTCACCTTTCCTGCTTTTCTACATCTGACTCGGAGGGAACCACTTTAATGCTTTTTCTTCTAGATTTTTTATTCCACCACCTATTTATAACTATATCCAAGATTAATTTCCCATCGGCTCTAAATTATTTACTAACGCCTCTAATATCTCCCAACTGTCAGGCAAAGAAGTAAACAATAACAAATCTTGTAGTTTATCATTTAGAATAATCTTCATAGTAGTCAACTAATCAACTAAGCCTTGAAACTCACTAGTGTGTTTAGTTATACTACGCCTCTCCTTATATTTCAAGTTAACAAGCTTTTTCATTAGATTGACTTTATTCTGCGCTATCAGCTGCTCATTTTTTATTTTTTATTTTCTCTAAAGAACATCAACCATGGATTCCTTTGCAACATGATGGTACACAGTTTAATCAATCTATGACCTTATAATACCCATTATCTTTTGTTTGAGCTCATTTCTTATTTTCTAAATCAGCGGGTGTAGCTTTTTCACCTTCAATGGGTTCATGTAAGTCTTCATATAGAGTAGATCCTCCATTCTAAACTTCCAAGTACCATAACTCTATGACTTCAATTTAATCATGCATGCTGAAAACTCTCTTTCATCTTTACAAATGGGATCACGCTTAACATGTGTCGATGAAGATTAAACGATTCATATTCATTATCTAAACATTTATACTTTTGTATTTCAAATTTTTTTATTTTGTTGGTGATTTAGAAAATATTTCATTAATTAATTAAAAATAAAATTATATCCATGAACTTATTATATTTTACTTGTAAATTATTAAAAAAGTAATTTGTGTACTAAATTAAGCTAATGGTGAAGATTAAAACATTAAAATCTAAGATTGCACAGCAACCCTATTATTAATATTGTAAAAATTTATACAATTTCATAGAAAAATCCTCATTTTCTTGTAAGAACGTGAACACTTTTGCATGTGATAGATTGGATTGCGTTATATAAACGATTGTGGGTAGCTTTTTCAAAGGGAGCTTCAGATGTTTGGGCCGTAGGGCTTACAGCATCTTGGGTTTCATTGAGTGCACACTCAGAATGATGGTTACAAAAGCTAATACTTGGTATTTCAGCTGTACAATAAAGTTTGACGAGAATATGCTGAGAATCTTGCGTATATGCCCCCCCAACATAAGATAAAATAATATTACGTGTCATCTTGTTATGTTGTGGTTTTTTTTTTACGCAAACACTCACTGAATAGTTACAGCCCAACAAAACCCCCCACTTTTCTTTTTAGGAAGGAAGATTATGAAATGCTGCCGTCGTATTGCATGTGCATCAAAAATGAAGAAAAAAAAAGAGCTTGAGAAAAGCCCTAAATGGCCAATTACCAAAAGGAACGGTTGGAATTTCAGAGGGAAAGAAAAAGTTAAAACGGGCTCCTTGTAATTCTCAAACTAGCAATCCGAATACATAGACCATTATATTGATATAATAAGTTAAGCTTGCTACATTAATTAACCTTATGGTTAAATCCCAAAGGCTTTCTATAGATGCGATAATTTATTATTGCCCAAGGGGTTCATAATCCTAGATGGTTGCAAGTTGCAACATGCATGGTGTCATTGATATCAAATAAATGAATTTTTATATCACGGACAGGTCACACACAATCGAACTGCGCACGCAACACCTGTTAATTGTTTCAGCAGCGTTGACCCTTAAAACTCCACCACATCTACAATTTGACATCCGCAAAATCAGTGATTCAATTAAAAAAAGAGTCTCTCTCAATTACATGCACGTACCTTACAACCCTCTCACATAAATAATATTTATTTACTATTCATGTAAGAGGGTTGTAAGGTATATACATGTAACTTAGCATTAGCCTTAAAAAAAAACATACCAACCTGCAGACACGGTAAATAATAATGATCACGGTAGAACCTTTTTTTTTTTGTTCAAATCATACTCTCTAATAATAAGTAGCGGCAATCTGAGACACCTCCCATTATCCAAACCCAACTGATGATTTATTTATTTAATTCACCGGCCGCTTCTAATGCCGTTCAGTTTGGCTTTGCGCCCGCATTAAATATTAATTAAAAGGACAAAAAACAAGGGCGAGCGCGGTACGCGACTACTCGTGTTAGCATATGTATACGAAGATAAAAGTATGATTAGAAAATGAATGGATGTTAGTATTCCGACTCTGAGCTGGATGCCCTTATGCAATGCCCTTTCGACCTCTCCAAAAGCCCACTCTTCTTCAGTCTTAATTGACTGAGAATAAGTGCCCACACTTGAGCAGCTCGACGGTCTTGTTTATTCTCCTGTCTTGAGTTGTTATTATAGATAGATATACGGGACAGAAATTGAGGTGCTACTTGCTAGCTGAGCTGCATCCAAGAAATGAGCACACAATTCAGGGCCAGTTATTATCAGCATAATGGCTCTTCAATAACAACAGCCCCATCACTGCATTCATGTTCTTCTTTCATTATATCAAAACTCCCTGACCACCCTTTGAGTGGAAACAAGAGATCATTACTTTTAGGCACATCTCTTAGTTTCAATTCTAATAAGGAGACGACTAGTGTGATAAGAAGAAGAAAAAGAAAGAATTTTGAACATGGAATCGTGGCATCATCAAGTAACGTGGCTACACCTATCTGGGAAAGTTGGAAGCCGCAAAAGGGTTCTTCTAATCCTTCCCTCAGCGACATCCTTTGGCCTTCTGCAGGTAATTTAAGTGTGCTCGAGTTTCTCTCTCTCTCTATATAGACAGTTTAATCTAACAAAGCCTAAATGCTTGCAAGATTAGTGCTAATTAATTTGTTAATGAACAGGAGCGTTTGCGGCAATGGCTATATTGGGAAAGATGGATCAAATATTGGCTCCCAAAGGATTTTCAATCACGATTGCACCATTAGGAGCTGTTTGCGCAGTGCTTTTTGCTACCCCATCCACGCCTGCTGCTCGAGTAATCTCCTTTAATTCTTTCTGTCTTTATATACATATTATATGTCAATTGTCAACTCTTTTAAATTATGAATTCCACTTGCTATTTTGCAAATGCCGGCGATTTTTTTCTTTTTTTTTTTGCCGGGGAGGGGGGGGGGGAGGATTGGGTTGGATGTGGTGTATTATCCTTTTTTGGGTAACGTATAGCAGCAATTAGCACACTTAACACTACCTCCTCTGTTCTGGATGATATGTCATACTAATACTTAATACACCCTACGACGTATCACAGGCTGTAGTATGACATCTACACGTGTTATCAATCTCTCGCTTATTTCTAAGTACGAGAACAAGAAGAGACGATGACACTTTCATTCCTCTTCAAATTTGTTTCTATTATCTGGGTCTTTCATAAGTTTTTGTGCACCGTCCCGTTCCTTGTGTTAAGACAATCAGGAAGAAAAATTATTGAAAAAGATTAAATTTTTCGACCTTTAAATTTTGTTTCTTTAATTTCTTTAACAAGTCATTCATATTCTTATGGTAAAGGTACAACCAACCCATTATTACAAATTCAATTTGAGTGGCTAGCCAAACAAGGAGGCTGAAAAGCCACTCGGCCGAGCCCTTAAAGTCATACCAAATTAATTATCTAAGACTTCGACAAATTAAAAGTAATTAATATTTTTCCAAATTTCACATTTTTTCTTTGATAATATATGTATTTGTTACTAATTTAACATCAATCAATAGATAGACTATTAAAATTTATCAAAGATCTAAGAGGTAAAAATAATTTCTAAGAGAGATCGAAGTGTCATTCTCTCGTGCAAGTATTGCAATTTTGGTAGTTTGAGTTATTTCATAATATAATTTTCACAGTTTTGAAAGGCCTTATACTATTTGGGTTTTTAAGGCCTTTTTTGTTTTTTTGGCGATTGTCAAAGTGTTGATAGATGCTTGCTGTTGATAGCCACCTTTGCCTTTTGAAGACATCCGAAGGTTTTATACAATTGTTTATTTAAAAAAAAGGAAAAAAATGAACTCCAAAAATAATACCCAAACCGAACCCTCCACCTCTTATTCGTAGTGCTTTGCTAGATAGTCATAAACTGGCTTCTATTTCACTGCAGTTTTACCTTTGAAAGCCTAAGTCAAGGAAGTCTACCACACTATTACATTTTGATCAGTTGCTTCATATTTAGTCTAATTAGACTCTCCTTAATTTATAGCAAATGCGGTTTAACTTAATTTAATTGTACAAGAGCTTAAGCTTTTGGTAAACAAAATCGTTGATCGAATTTGATATGGCATTATATTAATAGCTAGTAATTCCTATTCTGTGTATGAAAATTTAAAGCACCTTATTCTCATATAGTTACAGGGCCTTAATCCTTTATAGAGGAATATTAGGACTGAAAACCTTTGCACTGAACATGGAGAGACTTTGAAAAGTTTTTGGATTATTTGGCTCCTTGCTGTCCCATTTTACATTATAATGTTCTTCTCTTGAGATTAAGTGATTATCATACATTCTAAACTAATCACTTACTCTCGCAATATTGCAGAAATACAATGTGTTCATGTCTCAGATTGGTTGTGCAGCCATAGGTGTCTTGGCATTCTCAATATTTGGACCAGGTTGGCTAGCTAGGAGTGCAGGTCTTGCAGCTTCAATTGCATTCATGATCTATGCTCGTGCTCCGCATCCACCAGGTTGTATCCAATCATAGCTTTTATCGCATGTACATCCTTTTTCTCTTATTAGTCACTATTTGCCTTGACATAAGTTAACCTAGCTTCATTTGTCATGTATTAATACGCACGTGATATAATTGCAATTGCAGCTGCAAGTTTGCCAATTCTATTCATTGATGGGGTTAAGCTGCATAGCTTGAATTTTTGGTACGCTTTGTTTCCTGGTGCTGCTGGTTGCATCATCCTCTGTTTGATTGTAAGTTGAAAGAAGTTATCCTGTTGAAGCCATATCAATCTTCTTATTTCCATTTTCAAACTTCTGTTTTGTATGCACATGCATATATTTTAGTTTTTAGACATCATTATTTTAGAAGATTAAAGTAGGGTATTCAATTTGCACTGATGCAGCAAGAGATTGTGTGTTACTTGAAGGACAATGTCAAATTTTGATGTTCAAATTGACATCAAGGACACGCGGCCCATCCTTTGAACTGGTTGCTTACTTTAGGACGAGTGTGTACTGTGTACCTTATTGCAGCATTATTTTATTTATGGTCACTCCCCAAGTAAGCAAAACAGTTGATCTTTTTATCCAAGATCATGAAGGCTTATGTTCATGTAGTTGGAAAGGAAAGCTTGGCAAGGGAGACCCTCAGAATTCTCCTCACGATTAATGTAAGTTGTACGAAGATTGAAGGATCTGGAATCAAGGAGGAGTTGAGATCATAAGTGAGTTATTTTCCGATTGTTTTCAGGAAAAATGTCAAGGATTGGTTGTCTGTTGAAGGACTCAAGACATGGTACTTTTAATTTCAATACCTGATTGAAACGATACACAACGGTTGTCCGTGAAGTTTCTTTTGTATACTAGTATGAAATCAAATTTTTTTCAAAAAAAAAAAAAAATGGGACCAATTTCTAGTTGATCTAGCGATTATGATTCTTTCTTACAAAAAGAACCTCATTTGCTAGACAAGCGAGTGGCTTAATCCTCAGTTACGATGTTAAGACGACATTAATCCTATTGCCATAGGTCAATGGAGCATGAATCGACTGTAGAGTGCAGTGAGAAAATAAGGGTAATTTTTAAAAATCTCCCCTGAGGTTTGGGCTTGTTGCAAGTAGATGGCGAGAATTTATTTATTTGTAAAAAATCTCCTACCATCAGTTAACTTTAACATTGATCGTTAGTTGACTATGCAAAGATAATATTACCCTTAACAACAGTTTGTAGACAGAAATAACTAAAAAAAAAATTAAAATTGTTGGTTTACCCTCTTTAAATTATTGATATTTTCTTAAAGTTCCTACAAGAAAGATAAGATTAAAAATTTGAAAAATTCTCTTTAAATTATTGATATTTTCTTAAAGCTCCTACAAAAAAGATAAAATTAAAAACTTGAAAAGGAAATAGTTATAATCTTTACCTATGATAGTGTAAATCTTTGGAATTGACAAGGATAAAATTGTCAAAAAATAGGGTTTGTGCTTTCGCGCCAACAATTTTATTTTATTTTTTAGTTATTTTCGTCTACAAACTGTTGTTAAGGGTAATATTGTCTTTGCACAGTCAACTAACGGTCAATGTTAAAGTTAACTGACGGTAGAGAGTTTTTTACAAATAAATAAATTTTCGCCATCTACTTACAACAAGTCCAAACCTCAGGAGAGGTTTTTAAAACTTACCCGAGAAAATAATCAAATCAACTCGAATATCATGATGACATGTTGAATGTTGATGATTCATTTGCTCTGGATTTTGAGTTATGAGCCTTGTAGACTTGCGGTGCGAATCTTATCTTTTGTTTGTTAACCCGATAAAATATAGTAGATTAAAAATTCAAATTTAATCTAAATTAAAAATTCCTGGCTATAAACTTATTATAAATTAGCTATAGAATTTAACATTGCCATCGTATTACAATAGATAAATGGTTGGAACTTGAAGTTTCTATCTATTTTAAATTGAAAGGTCAAGTCCTAATAGCCTCTGCTTCGACGCTTATATGCCATGTGTACAAGCTATGATGCTCTAATAGCTTTAATAAGCTTCATCACATATGACTCTCCATTAATCTAATGATTTTACAGAATTTACACCTCCATAAGCTTCATTTACTAAATCCTTGTAATTCTTGTTACTAGTTCAAAGAGCACCTAAACATCCACGTTTTTACTAGAGACATTGAAAGAAGTTAAGCGTTCCACTAATGGTCATTGGGTTATATTGTTGGGCTGGCTCCTTCAATATTATCACGGCCATCAGTTTGAATCATATATTTTTCTCCTTTTTCTTTTCGTAAAAATACGAAATATAACTAGGTGTATATATATATACACACACACATACGTACATACACATGTATCATATACATATACATATAGTCAGAAATCTTTGATTGAAAATATAATATATGTATATGTATAAGGACATCCTTATTTTAACAAAATAAAGATACCACTAAAATATAAATATAAATAAATTTCAATGTATGAAACACTGTATTTTTTTGTTGTTAATATATTAAAATATGTGTTTGTTTAGTCTGTTAATGATATTCTGACTTTATAAAAAATGAGTATATCCATATTTATACACCAAATACTTAGTAGATTTTATATTATAATATATATGTAAAGTGTAATAATTTGAAAAAAAATAAATAAAATCCATACCCTCTCGTTGTTCAAAAAAGAAAAAAAGAAAAAAAGAAAAGGAAAGAGTAGGCCATTAAAAGCCGAAAAGAATGTCGCCACTCCACTTGAAACACTACCACACACCAACTAGCTCAGTGCATGTCAGTATATTAATATGTCCCGAGTAAAATTCAAATATTTTATTGTTCTATGGTGTATACGTTAATTATGTATTAGAAAAATATTCACGTTAAAGAAATTAACAAGGGTGTGTTTGGCATATGACTCGTTATATTAAACTGTACTTGAAATATTATATTATATTGTATTTTATTAGGGTGTAATAATTTTAGTATACTAACATATTGCAAGACATACTGTATTATATATTTGAATGTTTTATATTATTATTTATATTATAATAATATTATTTTAATTTAAAAAATAAATTAATACTGACAACCACTAACGATATCACCAGCCACTGGGGGGGAAATTATAAACATTATCTATTTAAGTCATATTCAGTATCATTTCTCGGGATTAGGTTACGGTGCAATTGTGGTACCGTGCCACAGTTGCATCCAGCCGTTAGATGCACTTAGATTGGTGAGATCCACTAGCATCCAACAGCTAGATACAACTGTGGCACGGTACCACAGTTGCACCATAAGTTTCTCCCATTTCTCGTCTCTAACTCTTCATAATGGTACCAATATCTTCGACAATGAAGCTTCTATTCGCTATATATTTTTGGTCAAATTTTAGATTTCAAACATATGACTAAAAATCTGCAGTGAATGGAAGCTTTGTCGCCAGAGATATTGGTACCATTGTGTAGAGCTCATGACAGAAATTTTGAAAATAATAAACTAGACGTCAACTGATATCGAAAAATATTGACAGTGACGGTAGTAGATAGCCGTCTATGGTGATCCCTACCATTGGTGCCTGACTAGAAGCGCTGTAGGTGAAGACTTAGTGAAAATAATTATTAAATACTAGTTAATTAATTACAAGAAATGAATTTATTATGATATTATTAATTAGATAAAATAATAAAAGAAATAAAGAAAATGACCAAATTCGCTTAAATCAAAGGGGTAAATGGGTCTGATTAATCAAGTAATTCTAGTACAAATAACAGTGCTCAAGTTTGGTGCAGAGATATCTTAATGTAATTAAATACAAAATAGATAGTACAAATTAGACTAAACTAGCCTACCAAACATGCCCTAAAGTTCCGTTCAAAGGTAGTAATAATAATAATAAGGGTGATGATATCTCCACCCCATAATTTTTGTAAACCCACCTTATTTTTTTAAAATAATTACAGAAAATGGAGATTATTTTTTAAAAAATTCAAGTAAAAATTAAATTTAGAGAATTAATTATCTTAATTTACTTTTTTGTGACTGAGATTTTTTTATTACATTTGATTATAAATATTGTTTTTGCATAAATTTAAATTAACTATTTTATGCTTATAAGGTAAAACTACCAAGAATTTACTTTAATTTTAATATTTTTCTAATTTTATACCAAATTCATTGTTTCTAACACTATTTTATTATTATGTTTACTAAACTTTAATTAAAATAACATAGTGTCTTTATGACACAATAGTCATGTAAATTATTGGACTGTCAAATTTATGTCATTTACACATAAGAATAGTGAAAATAATAATTAGATCTATTTAAAAATATTAGATTATATGTCACAAAATTAAATACCTAAATTATTGGATACAACTCATGTTTATTAGAGCAATTTTGTTGTTTTATATCATAATAGTAAATTAGTAAAATGAAACTTATATTAAATTTTATGATTAAAAATAGTTAAAAAAATTTAAAAATAATAAAAGATATAGTTGATTAACTATATAAATATTTTATTAATTTATATCTTTTAAAAATATTATGATTTCATTACAATTATTTTTCAGAAATGGGTGCATTTATAAAAGTAATGGCTCCATCCAATAATAATAATAAGGGTCCGCTTAAATTACATTCAAGGTAACTTACGGTCAGCCTTTGAAATTTCATCTAGCTCCCTATGCTCTATGTTATTTATCTTTTATTCATGAATATTATAAACTTTTCAATTGTAAAATTCAGTTTAACCCCTTATACTTAATTTTATTTTATTAAAACCCTAGAGTATGAATTCGCCCCTATAATTTTAAATTCTCAAATTAACCTCCATTTAATTAAAAAATATAATTATTGTTAAATGAATTATAATAATAATTATTATTTTATTATAATCATAAATATAATTATATTTTTTAAATAGATTATTGTTATTATTAATAACAAGAATAAAAAGCATTATAATTAATTAATCTATTAACAATAATTAATAATAATTTTTTATGAAATTGTTAATAATAATAATTAATTATCATTATTATTAATAATTAATTTTTGAATAATAATAATAACAATAACAATAATTAAAATATAAAATAATAATTATGATAAAAATTAATTAAGGATTTTATAGCAATTGGTTACAATTTAACTCATTCTGATTTTGATTCTAAAACAAAATAAATAAATAAATGGTAATACAGCTCATTCTAATTACGATTTCTTCAGTTCAAGTAAATAAATTATAATGTTATTTTGTCTATTTTTTTTATTTTTCTCTGAAACACTTTCTAAAGAAAGAGAGGGAGAGAGAGTGTGTGTGTGTGTGTAGATTTTTTTAACTTTTGAAAATAATCACATTTTGTAAAATCTTACGATAGAATAAGATGTAGATCAATTTTAACTCGATGAAAATATATTGGCTATTAAAAAAAAGTAAATTAAAAATAAATATTTGAGAAAATATATTATTAAATGAATAATAATAATAATTTTAATTTATTTACTTAAACTGAAGAAATCGTAATTAGAATGAGTTGTATTACCATTTATGTGTTTCTTTTGTCTTCGAATCAAAATCAGAATGAGTTAAATTGTAAACCAATTTTTATAAAATCCTTAATTAATTTTTATCATAATTATTATTTTGCATTTTAATTATTATTATTGTTATTATTATTCAAAAATTAATTATTAATGATAATTATCATTAATTATTATTATTAAAAATTTAATAAAAAATTATTATTAAATTGTTAATAGATTAATTAATTATAATGCTTTTTATTATTGTTATTAATAATAAAAATAATCTATTTAAAAATATAATTATATTTATGATTATAATAAAATAATAATAATTATTATTATAAATCATTTAACAATAATTGTATTTTTTAATTAAATGGAGATTAATTTGAGAATTTAAAATTATAGGGGCAAATTCATACTACAGGGTTTCAATAAAATAAAATTGAGTATAAAGGGTTAAATGAAATTTTATAATTTAAAAAGTTTATAATATTTATAAATAAAATATAAATAATATAGAGGATAGAGGGCTAAATAAAATTTCAGAGACTGATCGTAAGTTACATTAAATATAATTTAGGTGGATCCTAATAATAATAATAATAAGAATAATAAAGTTATGCTAGTAAAAAGGAAGCTATATGCGGGAATACCCTAGTTTCGCACTTATAAATCTGTGACGCTGCTTAGACATCAACATCTGATAGGCACGTGTACAGTGGGCCCCAGTGAAAGGTGCACCACGTGTGACATCAGCTTTGATGGAAAACATGGACATATCCGCGCTGTCACTGTCAAGTACCCTTCTGTCCTCCAAATCTGGGCCCACAACTCACCGATGCTTATCTGTATCTCTCTTGCAAGAGAACAAACTTTATCAAAAAAATATAAAATATTTATAACAATGTGGGTCCTATACTTTTTGACCTGATCAATCAACCTATCGTATCACGGATCAGCAGCCACGTTGCGTTAGATGTCCACGTCGGTGGGGCCTGGCTACAGAAATAGATTCTATGGAGGTGCTTGGTGGGACGCTGTCTTGATTGTGATGTTTGTTTGACGAGAATAGGCTTCAGATGGATTTTAGAATCACAGTCGTACACGTGTATGGCATCTGTTGAAACCCCATGTGTGTGGGTTTGGGTGGTCGGTAGGAAATCTGAAAAGTAGCCTCGTCCTTCGAGAAGAACGGACATGTGGCGGTGTGTGATTGGCAAATATGCCGTAAAGGGCAAGTCGAGAAATCCTGACATCAGTTAATTTAACTTACATGGGATGATCCTTTCAAAAAAAAAAAAAGAAAAAGAAAAGATGAATTCAAACAGTTTTCAGTGTTGTATTTGATAAGCGGAATATGTTATTAGTAAGCAAGCAATAATTTTGCTTTTAAAATTCACTAGTCATTTGCATTGCTTGCAATTTTTCAATTTGACGAAGAAAAATTAGAAGAAACTTGTGGCCAAGTATCGTTGAAAACTCTATACACATATCATCATTGCGGGTTGAAAGAGAGATCACACCAGATGTTATGTAATGGAGACGTTTGCACGACGCTGCCGTATGAAAATTTGATTTAAACCAAAAAAAAAAAAAAAGAGCCTAAAGAACCGCTGAAGTGGCTATAGATTCTTTTTCGATTGCTTAATTTCTAACTTTTACTGTCAATTTATCAAAAAACTGCCTGGCAGTTGCCCCATTTATGGGTAAGATCAAAGTTTTTTTTTTTTTTTTTTTTGTAAAACAGATTGAGAACATCACCATCAATATGGACCATCCTGTGGATGAGGCTGTCTTCCAAATTTTGTTGAATGGGACCCCAGAGTGACGTTCATTTGATGTGATCGAAATAATCAATCATTAATTTGGATTGGAATTTTCCCACGGAGCATTGGCTAACATGGAACTGCGCCTACTCGATCTGAAGCTCAAAGCTTCCTTCTTGTCGATTCTTTAAAGAAAAGAGATTGATTTTGAATTAATACGTTCCCTAAACAATATGATTTGCTCATTAACATCAAGCCTCTCTTGGAAGTCTTTTCTGTAGGCTTCAAAGAGCGTAGTGATTAGTGAATTATATACTAGCAACAGCAGCCACTATTGTTAAAGATATGTGATCTGGTTCCAACTCTTCACTAATTTTGCCTTCACATTTCATTTTCACTAATCCTCACGAAAAGAACCTAGTTTTTGAGATTACGATTATGCACCCTCCGTCAATTGCACACTAAAATGATATTAATTAATCAACGTAACATGAAGTAATGGTGATGTAAAAAAATTAAACCCTGCAATGACTTGCATTCAGACCAGAGCTTTGCGCAGCACAGGGACTAGAATTATGTATCCAAATAATTTTTTTTTTCAAATAAAAGATATTATTTAATTACATTCTGAACAAGAAGTTCCATTCAACACTCAAGAAACTCCTACAAGAACAAAAATTACAGACGGGGCAAAGCCACCATTTTTCTCTTTCAACAGCAATCAAAATCCACCACCAATTTTGCATTAGGGTGCCATTGATTGAATTTATTTCTTATTCCTAACTTACAATTCTAACATGCTTTTTAAAAAAACAAAGAAAGACACAGGCAAGATAAACTTATATACCAAGGATTCATGATCAGAAGGACCATGACCAAAAGGCGTGATCTTCAATGGGGAATCCGAAGTTACAGGAATTCGTGGGCGGGTCCGAGTATTCAGTTTCTTCAAGCTTTGGGAAGACGTATGGAGGCAACAGGACATTCTTGCTCAAGCTATCATCTTCATCTTGTGATAAATCGGACTGTTCAGGTTCAAACACATAAGATGAATCACAAGTTTCTAGGAGTGAAGAGTGAACCCCATCCGTGTAATTTGGGCTATCCGAATCAAATATATCACTTTTGGCTGAACTTATATCTTCTTGCTTACAAGCCACAACTGAGGCTTTGCATACTTCACCCTCTGAGGCAGCAGAATCAGCAACAGGTTCTGAAATTTGTGGTGGTTCTTGTGACAATGTCTTGTTTACTACAGGCAATTCTGTGTTTTTACCCTCTTTCTCTTTGACCTGCAGCTTGTCTGTGAGCGTAAGAACCTGAACAAAACACACAAGCACAATCAAAATTCAACGCAGTTCTGTTTAAACGTTTATATGGGGTTGTGAAACTACACCCATGAAACATCAATTCATATCTCGTATTATTAGTCAAAATTCGGGTGACTATGGTTCAATGAGGCCCAGGAGGCAAAATCAGAGCAATTTAGCCACAACAAATTCAGCGAAATCTGAGAGACAAAATTTACCTCAGCTTTTAGCTTTTCTTTCTCCTTGAAGAGATTGTCATAATCGGCCTTAAGGCTATTATAGCTGTTTTGCAATACATCGTAATCCTTCTCGAGCTGTTTAGTCTTCCAACGAGCCCGGCGGTTTTGGAACCAAATCGCAACCTGTCTAGGCTGCAAGCCAAGGTCTTTTGCCAGTTGAATTTTCCTTTCGGGTTCAAGCTTGTTCTCTACCTCGAAGCTTTTTTCAAGAAACTGGACTTGATCAACCGTGAGCCTTCACCTCCATAACTAGAATCCTTGCCCTCAAAACATCAATATTAGCTTCATCAACGATAAAATCGGACAATGGCCTGTTATTGGATCCATTTGCTAAGTGCACATCTTCAAAGCTCACCATGGATCTTGGTCCTGAATTTATTAGCAATAAAATCAAAATTAAAAGATTACGTTTAAACACATCATATTTTTCCCATTCAATAAAGGTATGCAATGTTCCTATAACAGAGTTGCCAATAATCATAGAAATCGGTAGTAAAGAGGCAATCATATCTTCCGAAAGTCACATAAAAATTTTGACTTTCACAGAGCACTCATTAGGAAACAGCTTTCCATCTAAACAAGCAAACAATCAGGTGTAAACTTTCATATTTTTCTGTACTAATAAGAATCCAATTTTCTGCAAAGAAAAATGAAACACATAAAAGGATCTACCTAGTACGAAGTACACACATAAAAGAAAGCACACAAATCCAGACAAAGCAGAAGCGGGGGGAGGAAAAAAAAAATTACCAAGAAAAGGAGAAGGAGAAGGGCCAGAGAGGAACGAAGCATCAAGATTCTGAGAGTTAGAGCAAGAACCCTTTTGGCTTTGAATCAGAAAGGACAGACTTGAAGTACCACCACCACTAGAACTATTTTGATTATACATCCTCCCACCCGCCATTTAACTTAAAACTAATATTCTTAATCTTTTAAGCAGCCATCGCTAAAGATGATGCGATGATTCAACAGTCGAGAAGAAATTTAATTTAAGACTTATGACGAAAGAAGCTGGTGATTATGATCTCGGTTATGTGAGATGTGTGGGAGCAGCGGCTGCTCATACCCATCACTCAGAATATAAGGATTTGAAAGAGTGTTTCGTGAGAGGTTTCAGGAGAAGTGTGAAGTTTGAAGTTTGGAGAAGCAAAGCGGACAAGAAGAAGAGGAAGAGGAAGTGGAAGTGGATATGAAGAGAGTTTATTCCCCTATTTTTTCCCCCTTTTTTCCCTTTGAGACCAACGAGCTTGCTGGCTTATATTAAGTGCAGCATAAGTGCACGTAAGCTAAGATCTAGTTTACTTTAATGCCCTTTCTTGCCTTGTGACAGAGAGTTGAAATTCTCTCGAGGGTAGAAACTCATGTTTCAAATTAGGATAATAACATATGGGTCCTAAATTCTTCATCATTTCTTGCAAAATTTGTAACAAAGTTTTTCTATCAACAAAAAAAATTATAATAAAATTTTATCTATTTTAGCTTGAAATACCTGAGGCACATTTTTAAACTAAATGACACGACTAATCATTCAAAGTATCCTTCTATATAAGATGGATAGTTTGTTTTATTATAATAGCTATTATGCCAGTTAAAATTTAAAGAAATATTGGGTATAATGATATTTATTGTATAAACCTTGACTGTAAGAAAAAGATTAATAGTGTGAATTATTATTATTATTATTATATTTACCAAGAGGGTAATTAAGTTGCAGATTGTTTGGTAAACATCGAAGTTGCATGCTCATTATATATTTAGTAGGATACTCCATGTGTCCTTATTTATAAATTTTTTAATAAAGATTTTTAAAAATTTCCCACTTTGTTGTTTTGTAATTGAACATTATTCTTTCTCTTCTTTTCCTGTTTAATAAAATTTCTTATTTTTAATTGAAAAATCAGATATGGGTAAATATAAAGAATAAATATATAATGGATGAGGATGTAAGAGCACCTTTTTTTATTTTCTAAAATTCAATATTACTATATTTTTTTCAATAGAGGTCACTCTACTACTTTACTAAACTAGATTCTTATTTGAGAAAACATAAAAATTTAAAGGATGTCATTTTAATTAGACTAATTAT